>NC_080095.1:71377701-71697701 GCF_950005125.1 Chionomys nivalis
AGGATGAGTTGAAATCATTTGACTAAAGACCTAAAACTCAGTATTATGAACATCTTGCCAAATGAAAACATTCTGGGGACCTATTTAAGTCTTCTTAGCTTGGATGCTTATAGATGGGCAGTAGTGGTGCATGGCCTTAATCTCAACATTCAAAAGGCAAAGTCAGGAATCTCTGAGTTGGATATCAACCTGGACTAATGAGCAAGTTCCGGATTACCAAGGATAGAGAGAGAAGCCCTGTCTCATGAAACAAAAACATAAACAAAAGAATTTCATAATAATATGCCATTTTATATTATATTATTGCATATTACTGAATTTAATCTAAATGTTCATTGTAAGGATTTTGCTAGACCTTCATTCCATAATAGCATAAGTGAAGGCAACATTATTTTAACAAACATATTTTTGGCATATAGAAAATATATAAATGTGGTTATCAAATAATAGGAATGATTGCTTACTCATGAATATATTTATGTCCCAAATTATCAAAAATTCAAGACATGGAAAGAAAATAAAGACATTACCAATATTAATGTTAATTTTTTTCAATTTTCCAAACCTACACATTTATATTTCAATTATTCTTTTTTTAAGGGGTACAGCCTTTATGCTTATCCAACTCTTCTTAAAATGCGCTAATCTGATAATAAGATTATAAATGGGAAAATCATGTGTTTGAAACATTTTAGCGCCCATTTCAGCCATTAAAAGAAATAAAATTCTTCTTTTCCCATAGTTCTGTTCATTGACTGATAGTCAATCATACATTAAATGACAAGGCATATTTCATTTTCCTTCATCTTATTTTTTATTTGATCATAGTAAATAATTCATTTCCTTTTGATTGTATAAAAGACAACCCTGCAAATAAACTGCAATTTTTTCACTTCTGGACAATGAATGTTAATTTTCTATTGCAATCTTTAATCAAAATTGAAAATTTTAGATAGGAAAAGTAATTAAACCTTTCTCATAATCTCTTTGATGATCCCAATACTGCTTGTCCATGCATTATACTAGAAAAGGAATTTCATTCACTAAAAACAAACATTCAATTTTCTTCTAATTAAATTCTGAATCCAACAATGGTTATAGAACTGTCTAGTATTTACCTCAAATAACAAACAATCACATACAAAAAATCATACAAAAAGAGGTTCACACTGAAATAGGATACTTTTATAACTTTTATGATCCACTTCAGACATGGTTTGCATATACTAACATTGAAACAAACTAGAAGAATTCCCATCCTCTTCACGTAGGTAAACATTTAACAGCTACACCAACACTGTCTTTATCACAAGCTTTCCGTCCATCTTACTCCTTTATTTTTCATTTTTCCAGGGCTCATGAGTACTCCTGGCAAATCAGCAAGACCTCTCCCATTTCCAAAAATGAAAATTCAGAGCAAGTTTCGGCAGATCTAGTGGGTTCTTTGCTAGGAGTTTGCATTTTGCTCTTGCAAAGAGCTTTACCTTTCTCAGTTTCTCTTGCATTTAGCTGCTTGTCCAAGTTCTGGTGAATAAAATTGTTGATAGATTTCATCTCTAGGAATTAATCCTTTCTCACACAACTTGCTTTCTCTGACTCTTCTATAAGCTTGGATTTGAGTCCCACCCATAAGTCTCTAGTTCAAGATGTCATGTAGAAATTTTGTGGTAAGGAAAATGATTAACGATTGCATGTTTTAAATAAAATAGTATTTAGTAAATGAAGCTACTGGACAGTGATAACATTGTACAACAAGGAAATGCAATTTTATTTTTGTCAATAATTATATCCAACTAATGACTCCCTTCTATATTAAATGGCATAGCTGTAGGAAAAAAAAAAACACAACAAAAAAAAAAAACCCACTAGAATGAAGGAACATGTCCTATGTGCTAGGAACAGTTCTGCCATACCTGTTACTGATGCTGATGTTGTTAGATGGAGCTGTTAACTGATTGCAATAAAAGACTAAGTAAAACTGAGGTCAGGATTTTAACTTCATCTCAGAGTGAGATTGCTTTAAGTCTTGTTTCTAGATGTTCTAATTTTACAATATCAGATATGTTGTCCAATTATTACCTTTGTCTATTAAGCAGGACTGTTCCAAGAACATAATAATAAAGTTAGATCAAGCTTTAAAATGCTGTATAATATTATCAGAGTGATAGCTAAAGGACTACATAAAAGTTTAAAATGGTTAAAATTATAGTTGAAATTGTCATTGACCAATCAGCAACTGAAAATATGCAAGTCAGAAAAGCACCTCGAAAGCCACACTTACTTTGAGAATCACTTATTGAAATGGGTTTATATGTAAACAATGAATTAAAGTAAGCCATGTCAATTATCAAATAGGATGATTTATTCTCCATAGACCACTTTTGGGGATTGTGTCTAGGTCTTTGGAATGAACTGAATGGAAAGAAAGAAAGAGAAGGAACTCCAGGCTATGCTATAAATATGATTAAGGATAGGGACTTCCTTAAAAAGACAAGCTAATCAGTAATAATAATAACTCAAAGCGTGGTTAAAAAGCATTCACAGAGCATAACGCAGCATGAAGTTTTAATAGAGCTTGAATAAACCCAACAACCCACCTTGTTTGTAAGTTTTTTGGGACACAGCATTAGCAAAATTCTTCTCTGTAGATATTCATGCAAGCCACTGCAAAATGTAAGAGTAGAAATAGAAAGAAAATGGAATTTATGACAGGACTCTTTCATTAAATAAAATGCAAATTAAGCAGATTACTGTGGAAGTGTGAAATTTCCATAATAATTTAACAAATTACCATGAGCATAATTTCATATGCACTTTAAAGCCACATTTATCATCAATTTAGAAATGCCTTATTTCATCTAATTAAAGTAAAATTTAATACATTTTGTGGTAGAAATTTATACCAAGAAACAATGCAATCTAAACTCATTATGTCTTAAAGCAAGTTACTTATTTCAGTAAAAGAGAGATCAATTTATTCCAAATAATAACTTTCTTCATTTTCTGCTTTGTTGTTAAAAGTTGAAAAACAAAACAGAATAAACAGTGGTTATCTGAGGATATTAGAGCAGCAGATATATTCCTCTGATAAACAAAAATTTGATTCAGTCATTTGATTTTTTTAAATTAGTGTATTATCAAGAAAAAATCAAATATTGATTAAAAATTTTTAAGTAAAATGCACCTAAAATTATAGAAACTAAGCAATAACTACTTTTATGAATAAATTTTCAATGACTTACTATTCTGAGAAACTTTGATTGCTGTTATGTATTATTTTGTTGATCCCTTTCTGAACAACTGAATTAATCATTCTCCTTAGATCACCTCACCTGGTTCCATGAATTTTAGTTACACCAAAAATGCCAATGATTTCAAACTTGATTCACCCCTTCCTCAGTCAACCGTGGCAGGAATTCTTGTTTCTTGTTCTCCCTACTGGAATGCCTCAGCTGGTGTAATTGACCAGCGTAAATTTGTCTCAGCTTTTTCCCATCTTGGACCTCAGGTTTGGGAAAGAGATCAATGAGACACATAACTTTACCAGGGAGGAGAAAAGACTGGAACTCCAATATGCAGGCACATACTTGAAGCTTGTGCTCTGACAGAAAATTTCAGTCTGCTCATATCTTATTACCCAAAAATATTTGT
Source organism: Chionomys nivalis (assembly GCF_950005125.1). Classification (NCBI taxonomy): domain Eukaryota; kingdom Metazoa; phylum Chordata; class Mammalia; order Rodentia; family Cricetidae; genus Chionomys; species Chionomys nivalis. Next base: position 71,381,353 of record NC_080095.1, read on the forward strand.
GGGTCCAAAATGAGTTCTACACACACAGAAAAATGATTTAAGGGAGGAAAGGAAATGCATATCCTATACAAAGTGCTAGTCCAGGGTTGGTAAGCACTCCGGTGGATCTTGATCAAGTGAAAATGAATGTACATCTCATCATATCATATTCCAAATGAGAGCTTACTAGACTCTTTTCTATTACTTTGACAAAACAAGATGACTAAAGTAACTTTTTAAAAGAGTTTAATTGAGCTTATAGTTTTGGAGTATTAAAGTTCACAAAGGTGGTTCAGAGGCAGCAGGAATAGCATATGGTACAATTTGAGATCCACATTTTGAACTTCCATTATGAAGTAGAGAGAGAGAGAAGAGAGTACAGAGAGAAAAATGAGAGTTAGATAGATAGATGAATTATGATAGATAGATTATAGATATTAATATTGATATCTATTGATAGATTATATATAGATTTAGATAGATAAATAGATGATAGATGATAGATAGAGAGAAGAATAGAGATGATAGAACTCAAAATGATGACAGTCTTTAAACTATCAAAGTTTGCCTCCATGTAAAAACTTCCTCCAACAAGGACACATCTACTGAGCCTTCCCAAGCAGTGCTACCATCTGAGGACTAAGTGTTCAAACACTCAAGACAAATGGGATATCTCATAAAACCTATCACAGAACTTGTGATTATAGCTTCCTCTCCAGCTGCAGTTCACTGGCATGTCTTTTCGACCTTGTAAATGTCACTGTTTTCTGATCTATATCGCTTACCAAAGTCTCCTTAAGAGAGTATGCTGTCAGGTTTAACAGATCCAATTCTGACTACTGGACTGCTTTTTAGAGTCCGGAAATGAAAGGATGTTTTATACATTTTAAAACATTTGTATTATGGAACCTTTCAATTAAATACAATAGAGACAATAGTATAACAAATTCTATGTGGCCAACTCCAGTTTTCGTCAGAATAAATCATGTTTCACTAAAACGCACTGGTCCCCAACTCTGCTTTTCCTCCCCAGATGTTTCTTGAGCAAATTTCAGATATATTATGTAACCATCGCTAATACTATATAAAACAGACAACATGTTTAAACCAGCAAATGAATCACTCTATGTTCTTGAAGTAGGTACACATGGATTCTGGAATCTGGTCTAATTTCCCTAATAGCTATACCTATGCCCACCCCTGCCTCTCTAAACTTGTTTATTTCATGTTGTCTTTGCTGTTATTAAGCATGGTAGAATTTCTGCTCATCAAGTATTTTTTTTTTTTTTTGGTTTCAAAGTTCCTCTATTGCAATGTTTCCATGCCTATCTCCTAGAGTTATTTAAGATAAAAGCACAACTGCCAAAACTCCTTTTTATATTCTATTTATTCACTTTATTCAGATGTAAAGTTTTGGGGGAATGTTTCTTTTACTCCTATAACTTAATTTCTAGATGATTATCCTTTCCTTGGTGTGTATTTAATAGCTGAAAATGATTATTCTTGGTTCTATGCACTAATAAATTTGGTATTACTTCAACTAAAGTAATTCATTTTTTATTTGCATGATTAAGTCAGTTTCATCCAATTGTGTGGTTTCTGAGTCTTACTATATATCCATGTCTAAGATGTAGAGCTGTGGTACATAAAGAGAGAAATGTCATCTTTCCATTTTCAAATTAAATGTACTGATAAATTTGCTCCTATTTAATTGATGAATGACCTATGTGAACTCAATCCATGATGACAAAAGACACTGAGAAGTAGTGAGAAATACAATTATAACACTCTGGAGAATTTAAAATAAATTTTTCAATGTTTTGAGACTTTTGCAACTTAAACCCATTTTAAACATGTGCAATTAATTTTGTGTGGTTATTAATTAGCTTGCTTTTTAATATAGAAACACTGGAAGTCACCATCACAATCAAATCCTTAGTCACATTTGATGAAGAATGGACAGATAATCAAATAAAATTACAAACAATTAGTATATAGAAACATAAAAAGGTAATTTAGAAATAAAAGCATATGACCATATGTGCAGGCATTGCTGATTCTCCTTGTCTCTATGACTATGTTCTTCAATGTGCCACCTTTTCAGAAGCAGCCACTTCTATCTACTTCTGGCAAATTACCTTTATACAAGCCTTTGTTGATAGAAATTTAGGAGCTACTAATAGTTAAAAATATTTTATAACTACAAATCATTACATAAACAAACACAAACCAGAGGAGAAGTATCTCTCAAGTCTTTCTCAAGTGGATAAGAAAAACAGCTTGTTTAAGTTTGTCCTTCTACCCTCATCATTCATCAAGGACATTTGTCTTTGCATCAGATGGAGAACTACAGAAAGACACAACCAATCAAAATGCAGAGTTGTAGAACCCAATACCAAGAGATACAACTCCTGAACCTCACACTGCAAAATAGGGGGCAAAAAAAATGTTTTAAGAATCAGAAGATCAGGGAAATTTCTGTTAGATTGTGTCTCCTAACAATGTCAAAAGCTACACTTATAAAATCTCAACAATGTGGCTACCCAGTATTAATTGAAACAAGGATAATACCAGTAGAAAAGTCCAAGTGAAGAGGGCAAGTAGATTATTCTTATTGGCAATTAAGCTTGAAATGAAATTCTCATTTATAACTGAACTATCAACAATCTTGAATTCTTCACACTTTTGTTAGTTGTTTGTTTCTGATTTGTTGATTGATGTGGGATGCATGCCAAATACTCTGACTATGTTTTATTATCATTGGTTAATAAAGACGCTGCTTTGGCCCACGGCAGCACAGAATATAGCCAGGTGGGAAAGCCAAACTGACTACAGGATGAAAGAAGGCAGAATCAAGAGAGATACAAACAGCTACCAGAATCAACCCATGCTTATTCAGTCCCAGACCAGCTGGCTTTGGTGGGCTCCCAATAAATCAGTTCCACTGTCACAGTGGGTGGATGCATCCCTCGTGGTCCTGATTTTTTGCTCATGTTCTCCCTCCTTCTGCTCCTCATTTGGACCTTAAGAGCTCAGACCGTTGCTCCAAATTGAGACTCTGTCTCTACCTCGATCCATCGCCAGATGAAGGTTCTAAGGTGATATGCAAGATATTCATCAGTATAGGATAGGGTCATTTCAGGTTCCCTCTCCTTAGTTGCCCAAGGTACCAGCTGGGGACATATTCCTGGACACCTGCGAACCCCTCCGGACTCTCTGAGCATGGCGGTCAATGAAGGCTGATGAGAAGCCAAGGACAATGGCACTAGGTTTCGATCCTAATACATGAACTGGCTTTGTGGGAGCTTAGCCTGTTTGGACGCTCACCTTTCTGGACGTAGATAGAAGGACCTTGGTCTTCCCGCAGGGCAGGGAATTTGGACTGCTCTTCAGTATCGAGAGGGAGGGGGAATGGACTGGGGGGAGGAGAAGAGGAGTGGGGATAGGGGGAGGGAAGTGGGGGGAGGGGGCAATATTTGGGAAGAGGGGAGGGAAATGGGAAATGGGGAGCAGGTGGAAATTTTAATTAAAAAAGAATAAAAAAAAAAAACCGAAAACAGGAAAAAAAAAAACAGCTACCAGAGAAGTGAGATGTGAGGTAACAAACCACAAACCTCGTGGTAAAATATAAAATAATAGAAATGGTTCAATTTAAGTTGTAAGAGCTAGTTAATAATAATTCTGAGCTAATAGGCCAAACAGTATGTATTACTATTAAGCCTATGAGTGGTTATTTTAAAAGCAGTTGTGGAACCAGGTGGGATGAGAAACCTCCAGTTACAGTTGACACCTACTGTGTAAAGAGGGTTAAGAGATGTATAAAGATAAGACTGTAAGGGGAAAATTATTACCATTTCCACAATTTTGCTCTGGGAGATTCAGGGATCATTGTTTAAAGAAAGGTGGGGAGGGAAATTGTAAAGTCCAGAGAGGGTGGATTTCTATAGAAAAGCAATATTTTCTAGACATTACATTTACATATGTGAACTCTCAATGGCTATCACTTCGTGCACAAATCTGACAAAAGATCAGGCCAACCAAATTCCTTAGTTGAAGGGAGTAGACTCATGAAGCCCTATCCCTACCTGAGAAACTACTGGCAGTTGATGTCTACTAGAAGAAGAGCCACTTTTTTTGTGATATGGAGACCCTGAGGGGCTACCCATCCGTGTTAAATGAGATGGTCTTGCACCTTGTGCACATACAGATAGTACTAAATGAACTCATCAGACACTAAATTTTGAAAGAGAACATTTTGGCAGAATAAAACTGGGGGAAGTGGAACAATTGGGAGAGATTGAGTGGGGTTACAATGTATCCAAACACAGTATATATATGAATATTAAATAAAATATTAAATGAAAACACAGTATTAAACCTATCCTTTCATATTAACAGCATATATTCCAAACAGGTAAGGAACAATGTTATGGTAATTTCGTTTCTCCATTTCCTTATCTTTCTATGAATGTGTTTCACATTAGTAAAAATACGGTCCTCTGAGACAGTCCTGGTAGTACATGCCTGAAACCTCATCACTAAGGATCCTAATAATGGAGAATTTTAGATACAGGCCAGCATGGATTACAGGAAGAACGCTATCTCAAAAATAATAATAGTAATAAATGAGACACTGTGATGTATTCCATGTCATGAAAATTTCACTCTTCTATTGAAGACTAGTATAACAGGCATAATATCAACCTTTTTAATACAAAGTCTTGATTTTCTTTGTTTCCTATAACATAAGAGCAGTTCTAAACCTATTCTTCTCATAAAAGTTAGAACAACGGAATATCAGTGTCTGATTCCAAGCAAGGTGAGGGACCATTCTCTACTTCCTTTTCTTCCCGTGTTATAGATAAATATCAAGACAACAGGGGGGAAGTGAAATGGGAGATGGCAGGATTCTGTCCATTATTACTGCCCATACGGGATATCAGCCAAGATGTAGAGGAAGGGCCCGCTTTGTTGGTTCCCAGCCACCCGGCTAGCTTAGCCCTGAAATAATCACACAGAACCTGTAGTAATTAAAACACTGCTTGGCCCATTAGCTCTAGCTTCTTATTTGTTAACTCTTACATCTTAATCTGTTAAAGTTTCAGCACGTCTATCTCCAGTGGCTGGTCCATAGCGTCCCCTGACTCCACTTTTCCTTCTCCGAGCATCAGTCCAGCTTTCCATGCCTACCTAAGTTCTGCCTTGCTATAGGTCCAAAGCAGTTTCTTTATTCATTAATGGTAATCACAGCACACAGAGGGGACTCCCACATCACCAAGATAGAGGCTCCATTATAGTTTGTGATATTGTTTTGAAGTATCAAATTCAGACATGGTCTCTTATATAATCCATACCATGTATGCCTGGTGATATTTGTGATATCTGTCTTCACCATGTTTTATTGGTGCATGTAAAAAAATGATTCAGATATTTCATTTTCATTGCCCTTTAGCAAAAAAGAGAGACACTGTCATAATACGATTTATTTAATTGCTTATCCCTAATATTATTATGAAATTCTACTATTCCCCACCAGTTTAGACTTAAGACCAGTGAGAAAAAAGAGGTGAGAAACCCACACTCATATCTTAACTGCCTACTGCCCTCCTCAGGCAACACAGAGAGCTCAGGGAAATCACCACCACTGTTTGGTCATGTATTTATTTTCTTGGCTCTTCTTTTCAAATACTTAACGCTTCAGTTTTTTAGCAATCATTACTGATAAGAGGATACTTCTCTGAACTTAATCATTTTCTAGTGTATACTATTACTATTTACTCTAAATGTCAGAATGATGCAGTTTAATTATCCTCACGTTCTAACACTCATATGAAACCCAACTAAGTGAAAATATGTTATACTTGTAACATGTGTTTCACTGGTACAAACCTAAGTGGAGCCTTCTCAGAATTCATTCTTGCCTACAGCTGATTAGTTTATCTTACAAAATAAAGGCTTGGGATTAAAATAAGAAATTGTTCTGGCTAGTTTAATGTCAACTGAGGTAATCTGGAGTCATTTGAGGAGAGGGAACCTCAATTAAAATATTGCCTTGCAAAATAGGGCTAAGCAAACTTGTAGAAAATTTTCTAATTGGTTGTTGGTATGGGAGGGTCTAGTATATTTTGGGTGGGGTCACCCCTGTAATAGTGGTCCTGGATACTATAACAAAGCAGGCTGTGCTGGGTGGTTGTGAAGCAGAAGCAGGCAGACCTCTGTGAGTTCAAGGCCAGCCTGTTCTACAAGAGCTAGTTCCAGGACAGGCTCTAAAACTATAGAGAAACCCTGTAAAAAAAAAAAAAAAAAAAAAAAAAAAAGCCAGGCGGTGGTGGCGCACGCCTTTAATCCCAGCACTTGGGAGGCAGAGGCAGGCGGATCTCTGTGAGTTTGAGACCAGCCTGGTCTACAAGAGCTAGTTCCAGGACAGGCTCCAAAACCACAGAGAAACCCTGTCTCGAAAAACCAAAAAAAATAAAAAAATAAAAAAAAAAAAGGTCAGCCTGAGTCAGCATGATCCAGTATGCCAGTATGCAGTATGCAGCACCCCTTTAGGGCCTCTGCATCAACTCCTCCCTCCAGGTTTCCACCCATTTGGAGTTCCTGACTTGATTTCCCTCAGTGGACTGTAACTCTTGATATGTAATCCAAATAAATCTTTTCGTTCCCAAGTTGCTTTAGGTCATTGTCTTTCATCACAGCAGTAATAACCCTAACAAATTCAGGAATCTTATTTTTTCCATAATATTTGTAGTATTTGTGAAAGAATAACCACTCATTAACAGAGTTTATGTGAAACTGAGGATTATTCAGAATATTGTAGCCAAGGTAATTATCAAAGCTATTTCATAGCAATTATGATTTTACAGACAAGCTAGACAAGCTGGTATGCTCCTTGCAATATGAAATTTGAAACTAAGAACAAAATAACCCTGTGAATTTATAAAAAAGCAGCCCACTACATAGTAATGAGTATAATTTTGTTGACTTATATTTTCCATTGTCCCTTTCTGATTCAAGCTCACTTGAATCTCACAAGTCACTTTGCAAAGCACTCAGAGTGATGTATTTTCATTGAAGTGACAAACAATTAGACTCAGAAGAGGTGCAATATTTGCTTGAGGTCATAAGTCACTGACACTCAAAGAGCTAGACATGTGCATTCTGAATAATAACTTTAGAGTTTTCTATTTATATTACTATACCAAAATATAGATGAGAGGTTTTTTTTGTTGTTTTGTTTTGTTTTTTGTTTTTTGTTTTGTTTTTCTAGACAGGGTTTCTGAAACTAGCTCTTGTAGACCAGGCTGGCCTCAAACTCCCAGAGATCTGCTTGCCTCTACCTCTCGAGTGCTGGGATTAAAGGCGTGCACCACCACCGCCCGACCTAGATGAGAGTTTTAACCTTACAAAAGGATGCTCTTGTAACGCAGTTTACTTACCACTCATAACAGTCGAGAAAGCCTCATAGATTGAAATTATCCAGGGTTCAATAGATTACCACTTCCTGAATAATGTATGATTCTACATATTTTCAGAGACTTACTTTGTTCTTAATAATTTTTTCATAATCCTATCTACATACTAATCTATTTTCCTGGTATTTTGAAAACATGAACAAATACTTCTTTCTTAAAATACTATAAACCATGGTAACTAAATCATGATTAATGAGAACTTATTGGGTACAAACTTGTTATTCATCAATAAATGATGCTTATTCTTTTTAACTGGGTTGTAATATAGAAATGAAGGAGAGCTTTGATAAATATTGTGCTAAAGTGATACAGATCCAAGTGACTGTTTTGTTCTCACAGATCTTCAAATTTGAGCAAATACAGAATTCATTACACTTCTTCAAATAAAACTAAAGGCGAGAAAAGATGAGTTCAATTTCTATAAGCAAGATACTGGAATTACTTGAAACAGGCTTGCAGTAGACATTCTCAAGGGAAAATAGTTGTTAACTCAATAAAATCAAGTCTGGAGATGGAGGGGGAGAAAAACAAACCAATCAAAGCTAATGGTTCCTGATGAACCCAGATTAAATACAGAGATTGGTCTGGTTTAAATATACTCAAGGGAACAGTCCTTCAGATAATAGTATCAATTTTCACTCTGGGTCAATAGGATGAGGAGTGTGTGGTTAAAATCAGATATTGCAAATGTATACAGCTTGAGTCAGACGCCTCTTGGAGAGAAGGACACTTGGCAATCAGAAGCAACTCTGGGAGTACACGAGGACTTACGATGAATATAGCCAGCTCAAGTTTATTAAAATAAATAAGAGAATTCAGCAAGGCAGGTAGTTTTAAAACAAATCTTCAAAACTTAGTAACTTATCTGAATGTTTATACATTACAAAATGGAAAACCAAAGCAAAAATTAAAATCCTTATGCATAAAATTTAGCTGAAACATTTATGATTAAAGTGATGAGAATTATGAAAGTACTGATTAGAAGCCTAGGGATATTCGTCAATGGTTAAGATAGATCATTTGAAATTTTACCAAAGGACCCAGCACGAATGCCAAATAACTCAAAATGCTTCAGGGGATCCAATGTCCTCTTCTAGCCTCCTTCCACCCACATATGGGCAGCAGATATTCACAGACACAAATATACACATAAAAAGAAAATAAATTTTTGTGATAATTAACTTCTTAAATAATTATATTTTAAAAGCATTTTAAAAATAATAATATCAAATAAGATAAGTACTTGGGTAAAATAAGAATCATTACTATAGGTGAGTTTAAACTCTGTAAAGATTAAAATTTTTCCCCAAATTAATTCCAGGTTTCAAGAAAATGTTATAAGAATATCAGCATTGTATTTTACTAAAAATGATACAAAATTTTAATTTATAGTGGGATATATTGATTCTTAGAGGATTACCAATGTAGTATTGTTTAAATTACAAAATGTATTGTTAATATATAAATTAATTACATTGTATGTGGTAATTACAACTAAGAATAACTACATTGCTAGATAGGTCATGAAGAGTCATGTGTTATATAACAGTAGTTTCAATTTTGAAAATGATTTTAAGATATATTATACTATATATTAGATCACATGTATATGTGTTTACTTGGCTAACATTGGTCCCCATCTTCATTGCTCTCACATAACGTAATATGAAACCACAAGATGAAAATGGATAATAAGGCCAGGAACTACCCTGATTTAGGAACAGATTGTGAGAAATCTGTCTATCATAAGCATTTCAAAGCTCATCCCATCCTCAAAGTCAAACCACATAATTCTTGATGGGAAAGCTATAGATTTTTCTCTGCATCTTACAGAGAGAAAGAGACATTTTGTAATGTTCTTTGTTGCTAAGAGTTCAAGGATGAAAAGGAAAGATGAAACATGCATTTATCCAGAAATTTTACAGAAAAATTGGAAATGTACTTTATTGACAGCAATTAACTTCTGGCCTTTGTATTTGCTGAATTTATAATTGGGTCATGGAATTATTCATGCTTCTTATTTTCCTGAGTGAAATGATTTCTGTTATCCAAATATCTAATTTGGCATACAATACACTTTTGTAACAATAAAATCTAAAGCATTCATTGTTATCTTTGACAATTATAATGATAATTTCTAAAATTTTAAAAATAAATTATTGAAATGATGATTTTATTATCTTGTGCCACTTATAGACAGAAATCAGTATTTTCTCATTACCTTTTTGGAGTTGGAAATGTTAAAACAATAAAAACCTAGTAGTGGGAAAAAATCTTTCTAGTCAAGAAAATAGAATCTCTGGCCTGAGGAGAAACTTAACATTATTGCTGGGCAAGTCAATCACCTGGTCAAGGGACCACCCCTTAGGAAGGAAGGGCCACTCATAGGAATGAGTGTTCGTATAGATGGAATAATTATTCTTATGATGTCATACTGTACATTTTTTCCCTCAGATCTTGCCTCCTACAAGTTCAGTAGCCATGAGGTTCTGAGTTTCTAGCAAAAGTAAAACTTTTCTTTTTTCTTTTATCTATCTCTTCTGTTTAGATACTGGAAGTGACTTAACTACTCTTTTTCTGATATTTTGGGCTTCCTTTCTCTTTTCTGAGGCCTCAGCCCCCACCATGTGGCCTCTGCAGTCATGTGGAAGACCCCTATAGCAGTGACTCTACTTGCATGGTTTTTGCACCTTCCATCATTCATTCTCTAGGTATCTGCTGGTTATATATTGTCTGCCCTGAGTTTTTTCTGGTTTTGCTTATGTTTTCTTTTTAATTCTAATAAAAATTTCCTTGAGATCATAAAGAGAGAAAGGAAAGAAGGAAGGAAGGAACAAACAAACACAGGACCTGTGCCAATACTGATTTGTGAGTTTCTTTTATAGTAATGGAACATAATATTTATGCCTCACCTCTTTGGGAATAAAAACTGTTCCAAGTGCAGTTTGCTGTTCTTCTCTACAGTCTTGCACAGAAATACTGAGTGAAACATAAGGTAAATTAAACTCAAGAGTGATGTATTCTCCACCTCAATCCCATTTTATCCACTGATTCATAAGATTTCAGAGAAAAAGCATATATTGTTATTTTGATGGTAAGAAACTTAGAGTCATATTATGCATTGATTAACTACAAACTGCCTAAACTATTGTCTTGAAAAGCAAAGTTTTAGCTCTTAGTTCTACAACTATTCATGACAATACACATCTGCTGAAAAGACTGATCACTTACATACCTATACCTAAGATGTAACTGATGTTGCTACTGGAATTTTCATGTTTTGACATTGTCTCCAACAAGTACTACTCGTGCACACACACACACACACACACACACACAAATGACCTGGGTCATATTCCATGTAACTTCCATTAGATCTGATTGCAATGTCATTCATTTGTGTTAATTATGGAAAAAAGATGTATGTTTCCTCTCTCCAATAGGTTTAAGTCAATGGGGTAAGCTGACTATTGTTGGCTGTGTGTGTGTGTGTGTGTGTGTGTGTGTGTGTGTGTGCGCGTGCGTGCGGGCGTGCGCACGTGTGTGTACAAGATCTCACAGAGTTCAAGCTGGTCTTAAATTCCCTCTATAGCCAAAGATGACAACACACTCTAAATTCTGTCTCTTCCTATCCCCAAGTGCCACAACTGCAGACCTGTGTCACTCTGTTCTGTGGCAAGATGATTACTCATCTCAGATGAAGTAGTGAAGTAGTTATGACTTCTCACAGATGCCGAAGTTAGCCATTAAGGAACATGAATCCCTGAATAACAAGAAATTATATTAAAGTCCATATTTTTATTTGTGTAGTATTTCAGGAGGCATCTTGGATTTCTGTGGTCTCTGAAACATGATGTGTATTAATCAAAATTGTAATGTGCCCTCTTCATGTCCTGACATAGATTAATTATGGAAACAAGAATTTATTGCCAATGAAAATGTTTATATCCTACAAATGGTTCAAACAGTCAAGTATAAAAAAAAAAAACTGATCTGACTAGACTGCTGATTGACTTCCCAAAGTCCTATTGCTTTTGATTTTTTAGTGATAATGTGTTTTCTTAAAGTCAATATGCTTCTCTTAATTTGTTTGCAGAAGAAATGTCCTCTTTTACCTTCTCTAATCAAATTTTATAATCAATAGTTTCTAAATGAAACTCAGAAATGTCTTTATAAACCATGAGCAGTTTATACAATTTTTTAGCCTTCTGTCTTTCAAGAAACTTATCATTAGCACTATATAGCAGTGGATTGTGTGTGTGTGTGTGTGCACGTGCACATGCATGTTTGCGTATGTGTTTCTATCTCCCTTGCATCTGTAAACTAATGCACATGCTACAACTATAGTTCAAACTTTACAGAGCAGTCACATGCTATGAGTATATTTTAGTCAATAAAACATATTTTACATTATTTTGTAATGCACCCATTTACGAGATTCTTGGGAATTTCACTGTTTGGACTATTAAAGTAAATATTCAGTATCTTCATGTGAGAAAAAGTTTTATGTTTTGAAAAATATCAAAGAGCCTCTACAGCGATTGAAAGATCTGCCTGGAGTAGGGTCTTAAGTCCTGGAATTCAGTGTCAAAATAGATGATGTCCTTATAACACAAGAAAAATTGCATCATTTATGGTTGGGTACTTGCTCAACAAAACAGTTCCTCAGTCAGCCCATACACTATCATTTCATTTGGAGTGTAGTTTACCTGTACCTTTTCAGATTTGAATGCTGAAGTATATCTCCTGAGATAAAGGCCTAAAGACATATCCTTAAATTTGGAAACAATGCATTAATAGTTATTTTTGGTTTATCTGTCCTACAAAATATTCCTCCAAAACAGCAAATACTACCATTTATAATCCTGCAATAATAGTGGGAGGAAGGTTACATTAGTATACAGCTAAGGTATTTGGATAAAAGGCAAAGTAAAGAAATAACTGAAGAAAAACTGAATGAAGCCACTTTCAGAAAAATTATCCAAAGTTAGAATTCTTCAAGGAACTTTAAGGAGTCATGTAAGGTCGGTGTTGGGTGGACAATGACTGAGACTAAACTCTTGAGTTTTGTTTCATTCACATTCTCATTTTTCTGTTCACATCCCACTTCTGCTCCAGGTTCTGTTGCAAGAGGTAAGACACATGAGAGAAAAAAATAGATCCAACATTCCATGGGTTCATGGAGCTTCCATGTGAAATACATCAAGGGTTACAAATGAAAAATGTACACACCACACCCTTTCATGCACATACATATACATTACATGTATTATCATCTCAAGGTGCTTGGATACAGAGCAGTATGTGTTATTCTCAAGATTCTACAGTATACCCCATGTCTTAAAACCTAAGCTTCAGTATAATGGGCTAGAATGAGAAAATGAGAAAACAATTTTCTCTGAGATGATTTATATTCATACTTACATGAGCATCTTTTCTGAGTTTGTTAGTAACAGGATTAATGTAAGATTCAATATTTTAAAATGCAACACTCATGTTAGATGTCTGTCCCAGTATTCCCTAGCCATAGGCTACACTTAAGATTAAGGATTATAGTATTACCGTCAGAAGAATATTAGGACAAAACTTGGTAAATGAGGATTCTAAAGTTTCAAGAGATCATGAGATCGTGAGCAAATCTTAATCTCCTTGTATTCGTTTCCTCCCAACTAGCAAATGTGAATAAGCTTTTTAAATTAATATGAAGGATTACCTGGGAATTTCTGTTAAATTCAACTGTACAACTGTAATGTACAGGCACTGTGATAAGAATAAAGGTGTATGGAAGAGGGCAAATGATAAATAATTCATTGCATATGTTACAAAGTGGGGACCAACCCATAACAATAGGAAAGATGAGACATTTTAAAAGTTAGCCATAGATGTAAAGGGGGAGCACAGGTTAGTGAAAGCACTGCCATATTTGGATCTTTAAAGTTGCTCGGAAGAAAAACAGCAAGCAGCTGTAGGATAATAGTCATGGGGGAACATATTATTATAACATAGTATCAAAAACCTCACAGCAAGCCGTAACTCCCAAGCAAACGGCATATAAGAACAAAAGTGAAGGGACTTCATATTCCATCACTAGATAAAACATTCAGTTTACGATTGAGAGGATAACCGTGTCCCATGGTTGTTTGTGGAATAAGTGAATAACATCTCCAGGCACTTTCCTCGGTGGTTTTTGTTTACATCATTCTCCTTTCTTTTTTCCAGATTGTTTTTATTGTGCTATACATTTTTTCACACTCCCCTTCCTTCCTCCCTCTACCCTTCTCCCCTACCCTGGTCCAATCTCCAAAATATACAAAAAACTCATGAAACTAAGACCAAAATATCAAACAATCCAATTACAAAATGGGGGTATAGATCTAAACAGAGAACTTTCAACACACAAATTTCAAATAGCTGAAAGACACTTAAGGAAATCTTCAGCTTCTTATCCATCAGAGGAATGCAAGCCAAAACAACTCTGAGATACCATCTCACACCTGTAAGAATGTAGCTTCTTACATGATGAAAGCTAAAGGGGATGTGGAGTAAAGGGAACACACCTCCATTTTGGGTGGGAGTGAAAACTTGTACAGCCACTTTGGAAATCAACATGGTGATTTCTAAGAAAGTTATGAATCAATCTACCTCAGAATCCAGCACTAATACTTTTGGACATATTCTCAATGGATGTTCAATCATACCACATGACATTTGCTCAGTTATGTCTATAGCAGCATTACTTGTAATAGCCAGAACCAGGAAACAACCTACATGTCCCTCAATCAAAGAATGAATAAGGAAAATATGAAACATTTACACAATGGAATAATACTCAGCAGTAAAAGTTAATGACATCTTGAAATTCAAAAACAAATGGACAGAACTAAAAACAAAATAAAAAAAAAAAAAAACATAGTTAGTGAGGTAAGCCAGACCCAGAAAGACAAATACGTATGCACTCACTCATAAGAAATTTTTAGACAGAAAGCAAACGATAACCAGCCTACAGTACACAACCTCTTCTCCTTTTGTAAGGAACGACACTGGTTATGCAGTCATCAAAATAAAGAGGTACCTGAAATTGTCCGGTGCTATACTTAAATCCTTCCTTAAGGTTCAGAGAGTAGATACAAATTCTCTTCTCCCTGGAAGTCACTTAGTAGTAAGAAAAATGAGCCATTAATTTCCCTATTAGCTTTGTTATTCTAAATGCATTAGTTGTACAAAAATAAACTTTTCACTAATTTTTCTCTAATTTGATTTAAATAAAATGTGTTGGTGATGAATGGATGTACATTTACACACACACACACACAAACACACACACACACACACACCATGCACTCCAGTGAAAGAACAAAGAAATCAGATTTCCAGGACTCAGAATAGCTGCATCAATTTTCCATTAAAAGCTTCACAATTTAACTAATCTCATGTAGTAATAACCTAATTAGAGAAAGTAAAATAATAATAACATTCATTAATCTATTATCTTTTTATATAAATTATATAATGAAATTCATTTGCATCCATAAGAAAGCAGGTTATAAATGAGCCTGATAATGTGTTAACACACTGAGAAACCCAATTTAACCTGTAAGCCCATACTTCTTTTCTGCAATTGCTCAAAATCTATGCAGCAAATTGTTCCATCTACATTCATTTCTTACTGATGAGAAATATAAGCCAGCAGGGGGAAAAGCATAGCTTGAGGACAAAGGAGAGAACGAAGGAATACCTAATCATATTGCCTGCTTCACAATCTCAAATATCTGACACAAATTGGGTCCCATTTCATTTGCCGTGATGCTTAACATAACCAATAACGGGTTTTGCTTCTAGTTTCAATGACTAAAGGACAAGTTATTTATTTTACATTGTATCCTGTGACTTAGACTACACACTCACCCTTTCAAAATGTTCGTTTTTAAAGCTAGTCTCTGTTCCTCTTCTTAGCCTCACTTGTGTTTTTAATTTCAGATAAGAGTTTTGTACTGCAATAACTGATGTCAATCCAAGGATCTGAGTTCTCCAGGATTCTCACCAATTCACGAGCCAGAATACCATTATTGTTTTGCCATCTTCAAGACAGCATTTTTCCGCATTAAGATGACAGAATTACTTTTATCTACTCCCTAAATGACATTTTTCTAGTAGCCATATATTTGCAGAGAGAACGACACTAAAATTCTTATTTCACCAAGTATACAAACAGGAAGTCTGTGTTCTCTAGTAGAACATTCAAGACAAGCAACCATGACCACCTTTCCAGTGAAGATCTGACAAAGAAAAATTACCAAGTTATCTGTATCCTATTTAAACATTTGACTTTTTAAAATATATATTATTTTAACACTTGTGCCATATGTGAATTCTATTTATGGAAATACACAGTTGTTTTCATCTTCTATAATATCTCAATTATCCATAGAGCTCTAGGATTCTCTAACACCTCTATACAAACTCTTTATGACTCCCCGGCACACCAGGCCTGCTCAATGTGGTATTAAGATGTTAAAGAGTTTGGGTTCTAGGTAAAATTACAAATATGCTAATTTACCCCTCTGCTTGAAAGTAACAAAAGGAAAGATTACATATTTCACCATGTTTGCAATGACAGTTATCAAAAAACTAATCAGATCCCAAATTCTTCTTCTTCAGATGGGAAGTCACTCATTAGCATCCACCTGAGTTATAATGCAGATTCTTATTAACAGTTATGCATCATCATTGATGTCTCTTCATATTATAATCTACAGGGATGTGAGCTCAGTTTTTATAAAATGATTTTAACATAACCTGTGAAAGTCCTATAAGATAATAAAGGAATGAAAATATCAACAGACTTGAAACAACTTCAACAGTATCTCACACAGCTCAAAAGAATAGAGAGCCTGGTTATTGCCCAATGCAAGGTCATGCAGAATTAAAAACAAAATGAAAAGGAATAAATAAGAAGCCAGTTCAGCACTCTCAGCCTCCTGTTCTTTCTACTTGAATGGGCATACTATCATTAAAGATCTTTACCATTCAGGTTAGATGGAGTCCTGTGGGATTCACTCGCTGTCATATGATTGCCTGGCTGAGTCATACATTTCTATTGGACCTATTGATTAGGCATCTGCTTCTTCTGTGAGAATGGTTTGCTCTTGTGGAATCATATTTAGCAGCTGTTACAGTTCAGATGAGTGTTGACAGGACGAAAATTAAATTAACACCCAATAACATTTTAACACCTGGTCCAACAACTGCAATATCATTGAATTTCACCTTTTTGAAATTGCTTTGGGAGTTAATTCATCCTTACTTTGACTTTCACCTGAGGAGACATTCCTGTAATTTCACTACAAAGACTCTCCCTTGACTGTTGTTTATAATTTCCATGGATCCCCCCCCCGCCCCCGATCCATGTTCAGTGACTGCATGGACAGTCCTTGAAAAACATTCAGTAACAATATCATTTTATAAGATACGCCTTTCCTGATGATAGTTGAATTAGTGGCACAGACAAAACATGTTTGCCAAAGAGGAAGAGTGACTCACTGTCACACAATCCAGATGGATCTGATGAGCAAACAACTATTTACGCACGGCCAAAAATAATCTGACACAAATTCAAGTAATACAAGTTTCACATATCTCTGACATCCAGCCCTGACTGGCTTATGAAAAACATGGAAGGGATGATGTACAAATCAGAGTCTTTAGGCTGACAGACTGAGAGCAGAATGCTTGGTTTAAAAATTGAACTCGTATGTTCCATAAGCATATATAATTATACAAGTCACAAAAATCCTTAAGCCTCAGTTTCCCCATTACACCCAGCTAATAAAAGCATCTGTTTCACTGGGCTGTAGGGTGATTATGCAATCCATGTAGATGTCTTAAGGTAGCAGTGCTCCACAGGGCCTCCCAGTGAGCCTTCCAGGATATGACAAATTCACAGACTTGCATACCGGAGACCTTTTAAAGGTCAAATAATCTTGTCCTTAGATTTTACTATCAAGTAAGCATGAGAAAGTTCTCTGGCTCCTGAAGCATAGGTACACAAATA
Source organism: Chionomys nivalis (assembly GCF_950005125.1). Classification (NCBI taxonomy): domain Eukaryota; kingdom Metazoa; phylum Chordata; class Mammalia; order Rodentia; family Cricetidae; genus Chionomys; species Chionomys nivalis. Next base: position 71,398,858 of record NC_080095.1, read on the forward strand.
GTCAATACGGAAAGGGGAAATCCAACTGATGCCATTAGAATTTGGAACTTCTTTTTACAACTTCCATTTCTTAATGGGCTATGTATTTGGATAGGCGTCTAGGTCCACTCTAAGTAATTCAGTAATTTGAGTTACTTCTTTATCCCCCTTTCATCTCTAGGAAAAGGAATGATGTTATTTTCTATTTTCCAGAACTAATAAGACACATAGATAGTAGAAATAGCCTGTTATCGTTTGCATTTAGGCATCCCGTCAAGTGCTGGACAGTCTGTTAAAGCTAAATATAGAACACAGTCAACATTTCTGAAGGAAAGGAAAAAACTTGTAACTACATTAAAAAAAAAAAGTCCATTAGCCATTGTGTGAAATGGCTACCTATGTTGAAGATTTTCTTGTTCCCATTGTCTTCTGTGTTACTGCTAATTATATTTGTCAGGAAGGAGAAAAAAACGAAGGGGAGAATTGTATCTTTTCATTTGGTCAGTTTTGCTCTTATTAACAACTTCTGGCAAATGAGTTGTATTTCTAGAGATTTATGTTGTAAACTGTAATGAGATTTTGGGATTAAATGTAAATTGTATTTATCCAACTATTTTTCCAACTTGGGTTCTTCCCTACACCCAGAAAAATGGAGATTTCAAATATCCTCTTGTTGTTTCCTGGTACATTACCCAACCCCACCTTCGTTTTCTTTCTTCCTGACCATGTAACAATACTAATATGGACAAAATTTGTAAGATGCATTTGGCACAGGACATTAATTGTTTTCACAAGTCTTACTTACAAGTTATTTTATTTATTTCAAATTTAAAAAGAACAAACTCTACAGTCAAAATTTCAAACTCTAATATAAGCATTAGTTTTTCAGAAAGAAAATGTATTTTGTAGAATTGGGTCATTTTTCTGGGAATAAAAAAAATCACAGATGAGTGGGGTTTAAGAATACTACTCTCTAGTATGACACAAATTGTCTTCTAGGAATGGAAATCCAATTGTGAGTAGCACAGAGTGCTCTTAAAATGCTATGTAATTGCTCAATTGCCTCACTTTCTTACATGGTTCTTGTGTCCCCTCAGGCAAAAAAAGTCTTTATTACCTTAACTTTACCAAAAGTCTGCCTTGAGATGAGAATGCATAATAATTTGAAAGAGATATGCGTTAAAGATATGATAATATACCCAGCAAATTTTTAATAGTTCTGATTCTTCTGTTTTCTCCAGGTAAGGTCATATATATCCTAACACAAGTGTGTTATTTACTAAAAGTTGTATGATTAATATATTTAACATTGTTCCTCCACAAAGGAGCTTACGTATACAGCAGGAAGAAAAATTACATAATTCTAAAGTTTTCACAAAATTTAGCAATGTTGTTTTCATCAAACTTTACTAATTATTGAGCTTTAGAGAAAATTTCCAATAAAGCTGATATAGTCATACCATGCTCTAATTACTGTCCTACTGTTATGTGAAGAAAGAGTGACAGTCATCAGTGGCAGTAAGTGGCAGTCTTCAGTGGCAGTCAGTGGAAGTCATCAATATCAGTCAGTGGCAGTTGGGGTAGAAAGGGGCAGTCATCAAGGCAGTCGGGGTCACTCAGTGGCAGTTGGAGTAGTCAATGGCAGTCATCCGTGGCAGTCAGGGTCACTCAGTGGCAGTCAGGGTAGTCCATGATAGTAAGTGGCAGTCAAGGTAGTCCATGGTAGTCCGTGGCCGTCAGGGGTAGTGAGCCAGGCAGTGGCTGTCAGTGAATGTCAGTGGCACTCAGGCCTTGAATCTCCTGATTCTGTAAACAATGGGCTGTAGTTATCTAAAAAGAAGTTCTGCTTTCCTATAAGAAACAGCAGCAATAGAAAAGTAGAAAAGAAATCAGGAAAACTCACCTTACTGCTATAGTTACCAGGTTATATTTCATAAAATCAAAGAACTGGAAAATATCTTACATTTCATTCAATTCACAACCGTAATTCCTGGTTGGAATTGTAATATTAGAGAAAACAACTCTTAAAATTAAAAAAAAAAAGATCAACTCATTAGTGTCTGATTAGATTTAGAAATATGTGAGATTCTGAAGAAATTTTACTATTGTCAATGTTTAGCATGTTCACAAGCAATAATATAAAGAATAGGGTGACATAGACAAACATAACAGGAACAAAGACATAAACCATAAGGATGATGTGTTAAAAATCTACAGAATCACAAACTAAGAATTATTCCTGGGAATTATCAAATATGAGCACTCACGGTGCAGACATGGAAATGAGATGGTAACAGTCAAAGAGGCAATCTTACAGCCCATCGTAACAACTGGTGGTAAGGAAAATATCCCAATTCAAATACAGAAGTGTCATGTGTTAAGTCAACATCTATTTTATCACACGAGGATGGCTTCTATACCTTATTGCATGATGTGTCATCAACTATTAAACAGAAGCGGGCACTAGTTAACAAAGAGAGTCAGAATCCTAGGTTTTAGGGTATGGGATGGATTACATATGATCATTACCTGTGACATATGGCTGATATACTTATATCCAAACTAAAGCAAAATTTGGAAATAAGAATCCAAATGTATAATTTGGTATTGATATATATTAGAAAGAAATTTTCATGTATGTGTTTGGTAGTGAAAATAAAACATGTTTCACACTTTTAAGTAGCTAATCTAGTAACTGCTTTTAGCTTAAAAACAGTGATGAGGGCTACACTTGAATCTTTCTCTGAATCTGCTTTTGGTAGCCTGTAAAATACAGAACAGACCCATAATCTCCCTTTGGACATTGTTTTGTCTGGTTTCAAGAGTCATTTTCCTTGTTTTACTGATTTTACTCTTGGGGGTGGGCAATCTCACTAGTTATCTGGACTGGCTTTGAGTTTGGGACCCAACTGGCTCAGGCTGGTGGATGATTATAGAAGCGTTCTCACATTCTGCTTATATTAGTTTTCAGTATAAGCCATCATTATCAAAAAGAGAAGCTAGAAAGCAGGTTAGTTTCCTACAATAACTGGAATATATGTATATCTCAACTATTTACAATCACCAAGAAAACAAAAGTTGTCTTGTTGACAAGGGTGTTGGGGTTAGAAATACCAAAGATGTAATCTTGAAATGAAAAGTCGGAGTGTAGTATGATATTCAAAGCAATCTTGGCTCTCAATCAAGATATTTTGTTATGTTATTTATCATGTCTACTTGCTTACAAAATACAATTTGTGAAAGAAGAAGAACAGTGAAAGAATCAGTCTTTGGCTGATGATTTAGTGATTGTATCACTACCAATGTTAAGTAAACAAGAAAACATATTCGTCTCTCCAAACAGGAGGAAAGAGTCCTTTATTTAGAGAGATTGATTTGAAGTTTTATTATCAGACTGGGAAAGGAATGGAGCCACATTTGCTTTCAGAGAGGAGAGGAATCAGATTTAATATACTTATGCAAATAGATACTGAAAGTTAGACTCCTTAAAGTTCATAAAATTCAAAATGAAGGGAAATTGCCTTTGGAACCAGTTACACACTAGAATGAATCTCAGATAAGCTATAAGAGCACAAAAATAATTCCAAAAATATATTTATTTGGGTAACCACAAAGTTGCCATCTAATAAAAAATTTTAAAAGTATCTTAGTTATACTAAACATATATAAATATTGAAAACACTTCTCATCTAAGAGACTGACAATATTTTTTCATGGAAAGAATAAGTTGTTAACTTTGAAAAATATTTGCTTTATTGATTGTGCAAAACTTTGACGTAATTTACACAGAAAAACATAGCCCATATTTTATATTTCAAACCCATTTTCATTTACTGAGGTGCTATAAAAGTTTATTAGATAATATAATGGTGGTCAATCTACATTGTGGAGGAATGGCTTTGTATCAAGTGTCAAAAGCAGAATTTCACAGTAGTGCTGAGAGAATTCCATCAGTCAGACAGAATACTAGCAATAGAGTTAGATACTAACCCTATATGTCTAGATGATGACCAACTTATTAAGCTCTGAAATATATTTAGCTTACTTGCTAATATTGTCTATCTCCAGATCACCATGATTTCCTTAAAACAATAAATTTTGGAATTACTTTATGTATTTATATTTTAAGTTTAATAAGTTTTTTTCTTTTTTTTGGTTTTTCTGAGACAGGGTTTCTCTGTGGTTTTGAAGCCTGTCCTGGAACTAGCTCTTGTAGACCAGGCTGGTCTAGAACTCACAGAGATCCGCCTGCCTCTGCCTCCCGAGTGCTGGGATTAAAGGCATGCAAATAAGTTTCTTTGCTTAAGGAAAATAATTGCAAGTTCATTCAAAACCGTTTGTAATTGCAGTCTCTTTAAAGCCATTGTATCTCATTGGGTCATGTAAAATAACAGGAAACTAAAAGAACATACTGTTTAGAGACTTGCTGGGAAATATCTGAGAGGAACAGAACAGAAACAAGAAGTGTGGGAAGGAGCCTCAAGAGAATAGTATAGTTCTGACCTGTGGAAGCAAAAATGAAAAGGAGACTTGGCCTGATACTTGGACTACAGTATAACTATAAGGAATCTCGGGAAGAAGGGTAGAAGTTTCTAAACTCAATTCTCTCTTTTTTTTTTTTATTGATTTTTATTGAACTCTACATTTTTTTTTTCTGCTCTCCTCCCTGCCTCTCCCCTCCACTTCACCCATCTCCCAAGGTCCCCATGCTCTACTTCCCATATAGATCTATGTATGTCTCTCTTATGGTCCTCATTGTTGTCTAGGTTCTATGGGATTGTGATTTGTAGGCTGGTTTTCTTTGCTTTATGTTCAAAAACCACCTATGTGTGAGTACATGTGATAATTGTCATTCTGGGTCTGGGTTACCTCACTCAAAATGATGTTATCTAGCTCCATCCATTTTCCTGCAAAATTGAAGATGTGACTATTTTTTTCTGCTGTGTAGTACTCCATTGTGTAAATGTACCACATTTTCCTTATCCATTCTTCAGTCCAGGGGCATTTAGGTTGTTTCCAGGTTCTGGCTATGACAAATGATGCTTCTGTGAACATAATTGAGCATATGTCCTTGTGGCACGAATGAACATCTTTGGGATATATACCAAAATTGGTATTACTGGGTCTTGAGCAAGGTTGTTTCCTAATTTTCTGAGAAATCAACACAGTGACATTCAAAGCGGCTGTACCAGCTTGCATTCCCAACAGCAATGCCGGAGTGTTCCCTTTACCCCACATCCTCTTCCTCATAAATTGTCATTAGAGAAGTCCTGTGTTACAGTAGACTGCCCAATCCCATACCGGGTTATTGACCAGAAGTTGGAAGCTTTCTGGGAAGCATCGCTGAACTCAGAGGCACAGCAGGTGGGAATGACTATACTTTCCCCAGCAGGAAATCTAGTAGTGTCTTTCCATGAGTTAAACATCAAAGAAAAGCTCTGAATTTTACCTTAGACTAAGAAGACTATAATGCTCCAAATGTGGCGATAATCTGCGTGTTAATTTATCTTGGGTTACAGATAAGGGTTCAGTTCTATAACAGTCACAACTGGACTCAAATGGACACTACTGCATTCTGCTGAACCCTGGATTTGAGTAAATACTTTATTTAGACTAATAAAAACAAATAGAACTTAGTTCTCTGTAAGTGCATCTTTTTATATCTCTCTTGATCAATCAAATATATCTTGCAGTCTTTCTTTCAATAAATACAACACACATCTTTAGAATATATATATCCTCAGTAATCTCTTCCTAGTGCTTCTCCAGAAACATCAGCATGATTTACAGCAGGCAAAGGAACTGTAGCTTGGTTAAGCACGGTGCCTATGGGGTGAAACTTGTTTATCTCACTCTTTGTGGCATTATTAATGCATACGGTGGAGCTGAGCAGCTGACAAATGTGAGAACTAGGGCTTGGAGTCAGAAGCTCCAGGGCTATTTAGTAAAAGCTGACAAGTTGAACTGAACTATCTAGAAATTATGGCAGCTAACTTAAACTTGCTTTCCCTATTCTTTATTGTTTTATTCAGAGGTGAGAAGGCTGACAGCCATGCTACTTAGGTGCTTCTGGAGCCAATTTCTACATCTGGGAACAATGGTGACTACCAGGCAAACTGTGACAGCAATGCTTTTGCCTTGAACAAGCTGAAAAAGTGGCTCTCCTGTCATCAACCATTGCAGTGTGTGGCACTGTTGATAGCATGTTTTTTTTTTCTTTTCTGTCTTTATTGAAAATATGATGGTGTAATTTTGCATCAGAAAAGAAAAGCCTGTGGCAACTTTCTCAAAATGCTTTTCTAAGCACCTTGTTCCCTATGAAAATTCTTTCTGTGTGCTTTCAGTTTTCTGAGCAAAAGCCAGACACAATGATCACAGTACAAAACTGCAATGTACGCTGTACCACAGGGAAGCCAAAGGGTTGAAGTTCCAAGGAAGGGGGCGTGTGGGCAGGACTTGTGTCAAGGGAAACCAAAGGGTTGAAGTTCCAAGGAAGGGGGTCTGTGGGCAGGACTTGTGTCAAGATGCAGGGCTTCAACAGTGGAATTACCCTATTCTCCATCAAAGGCCAGGGATTTTCAAAGAAAAGCAGCTTAGGGAGTCACCCAAGTAGATATACCTGTGTTGGAAAGATGGTGTTTCTAGCTTCAATACATGTTTCTGATGCAGTTAGGGAGAGTAGGGTTCCCAAGACACACCTCCTAATGCTTCGTGTTCTTACACTGTCTGTGTAGCACACTATATTTTTAAGTTAATTCATTCAATAAATCTGTCAGAAAAAAAAAAACTAATACTTCAGGATGTTGCATAAGGAACCTAGGAGTCAAAGAAATTTTCAAACCATCAAGTGATGGAATCTCTAGAAAACTTTTTTTTTTAACCACAGAGCATTTTCTGCTACGTAATTTAATCTTTTACCATGATCCTGCCCACACAAGAGCAAAGGCTTATAAGAACAAAATTTTGTTTATAGATATGTAAAATACTTAAAAATATTAATCAATAATTATGAAAATAGTTTTATTTCTCTCACATAAATAACAAAAGAATAAACTTATTTTTCCCTTTCAGTGTGGCAACTTTCAGCAATAGAACTATCAAAACCCACATTTTCTTCTGTAAGGAGTCTATGATGAGCTTTCATTTTTGTAGCCTGGGGCACTGCATCTCGTGGAGATCATACCTCTCAAGTTCATAGTCATGGGATTCGGTTGATTCACAGTTACCAAACTTTTATATTATTGGGTATCATGCAAGGTTATTATATGAAATTTTAGTATCAGATGGCAATGTGCAGAGCACAAAGGCAATGTGATTTATGAGATACATCTGCATGAACTGAATATATTTCAAGGTAAGCTATAGTAGAGAGGCAAAAGTCACAGAGTAAGGCCATCTATCTTACACAGCCTGTCTAACACGGATGGCCAAAAATTATTGCAAGTGTAAAAATGCATCCAGAAATGTTTCTAAATACTGGACTATTTTAAAGATCGTTCTGGTTCTTCTACTTCTATCCCCAGACACTTAAACAGCTATGTATTACCATGCAGACATGGCCAAGTCTGAAAAACACATGACAGTCAGTTCCCAAATTACGGAAATGACATTAAGAAACCCAAGTTACACAGTTGGACTACAAAATAATAATAATAATAATAATAATAATAATAATAATAATAATGAAATGCCTCATGTAGGATTCCTGTCTGCACGCTGTTAATATGTTTTATTACCATTGGCTAATCAAGAAGCTACTTTAGCCTATGGCAGGGCAGAATATAGCTAGGCAGGAGTTTATCTATACACATTGCCCAAAGTCACAGACTCAGTCTACAAATTTTAAGAGAGTGGTTCTCAACCTTCTTAATGCTAAGATCCTTGAGCACAGTTCCTCATGTTGGGGTGTAGTTGGTGTTGGGTTATTTGGTGGGTTATGGATGTTTGTTATGATTTAGTTGAATATAGAAATAAAGGATAAAAAGACAACTATTAATCGCAAATATTTTACATTGAAACGGATTTTTGTGTATTGATACAAATATAAAGGTATTTTTGTTACACTACATGTACGTTTCTACTCTGGTTTGTGGTATTGTGCTTATGCAGGTCATTTAAAATAAAAATCAATTAAAAAAAGAAATCATTTATGCTAAATTCTGCTGGTTAGTTTCAAAATGATACATATTATAAGACAAATAAAATGCAATTTATAATTAAGAAATGAGATTAGTAGTTAATCTATAATAATCAAAATTATATTCATATTAGGCATGTTTTTGTATTAAACAGGTATATTTTAGACAGATGATTTTCAATCTCTTCAAAATCCTACACAGGATATTGCATTTAAGATGTTTAATAACCTAAGATTTTTCCATGACAATGAGACACGTCTGCTCCTGGCAGTTCAAATTTACTTTAGAGAAGATGATAGGCATTGAAGAAATTCCTTATGGAGTTTGCTTTCATTGAGGCAAGGATAGATAATGGGGCAAAGACATTGCTGTTGCAATGACTGCTGACAATAAGTTGCATAAACTGGTCATGCAGTACACATAGGAAAAAGACTGATGAACTTTGCCAAAACAAGGTAGGGCAGTGCTTCAAATTTTCTGATTCACTGAAAAGTCTGCTGGATAGTCTAGGTCAGTAGGCCAAAGATGGATAGTCCAGCATTGCATGGTAGCTTTGCGTGGATGTCCAGGCTGCCTGATGCCTCTGTGGTTAGGTAATACTACATTCTTCTGGGGTCTTTAATGGAGCTAAAGGCTAAATAGATTTACAGTTTTCCTTAGTTATATTAGAAAGTAAATTAGATATAAGACTTTGGAATTATAAAGATAAGATTGATAATGGAGTCTTTTCTCTAGGTTTGTGAAATAAAAATGAGCTGAATACTGTAAATGTTACAAATCTTACCTTATAACTTTTTTTGTTGTATATAATTTTACTATGTTAACCTTAAAACCTTTGGTTTTATTTAGACAAAAGGAGGAAATGTTGTGGAATATTAGTTGAGGATATGTTTTTTTTTGTTTGGTTTTGTTTTTTTTGTTTTGTTTTGTTGTTTTTTTTTTTTTTTTTTTGGTTTTTTGAGACAGGGCTTCTCTGTGGTTTTGGAGCCTGTCCTGGAACTAGCTCTTGTAGACCAGGCTGGTCTCGAACTCACAGAGATCCACCTGCCTCTGCCTCCCGAGTGCTGGGATTAAAGGCGTGCGCCACCACTTCCTGGCTAGTTGAGGATATGTTACCTTCTTTTATGCTGTGCAACATTTTTTAATGATGTAAATGTCGCATTCTTTTATGCTGCGTTTGTTTAACTCTGTGAAGCTGTATTACTTTGTCTGACCAAAATACCTGATTAGTCTAATAAAGTGCTGAACAGCCAATAACTAGGCAGGAGAGCAATAGGCAGGGCTTCCAGCCAGAAAATAAATAGAAGGAGAAAAAGAGAAGAAAGACAGCAAGAAAAGGAGAGGAGGATACCAGGGACCAGCCACTCAGACACACAGCCCATCACGGAGTAAGAAGCAGAAAAAAGATATACAGAAATAGAGAAAGGTAAAAGCCCAGAAACAAAAGAAAGACAAGATAATTCATGTTAGGAAAAGCTGGCTATAAACAAGTCAGGCTAAGGCAGGGCATTTATAAGTAAGACTAAATGCATTTATTTTAGAGCTGGGTGGCAGGCCTCGAAAGAGGAAAGGGTAAAACTACACTCATCCTAAGAGATTATGATTTGTGGTAACACAAATTGCAAATATTCCATTATTCTTAGGCAAATGTAAATAAGGCATAAAAACTCCCTAGATTAATGCTAACAGATACTATCAACTATTAATTATATTGAAATACGTTGTCTGATAATTTTTCTAAAGTACAGTATTCAGCAGAGATTGTCTAGATTTCTTATGTTCATACCATAGAATGTAGTGATGAATTGTAGGATATTAAGTTTAGAAACAAGCCCTGCTATAAGAATATCAAATCCTAGTAGGACAATAAGTTGTATGAAAACAAGGATCTAACCAGAAAAGCATATAAGCCCTAAGAAATGAATAAAAAGTATTGAAAGTTCAGAGAATAATGTGTTTTGTTATTGAATCAGAAATGACTATGTGTATATAACAACATATGAACCAGTGCCAGAATGATAAACAAAATTTGATCACTTTAATAAAAGTTAGGTTCAGATTTGGAGATTATAACAATTTTAATACACTATTAGCAGCATGTAAAGATGCACAGCAGTTTTGAGAAATAAATAATCCTGTAATCACTTAATGCATGAGTCTTTAATTTGCCATCAATTACAATCCTAGCTGTATAAAGTTTAATGTTGACAATATTGTGCTAAGTGCATGAAGCTTGGCTTAAAAGTTCAGACACCATACAACAACAATCATATCAACATTCACTGTAGAAAACTTTACAGACAGTGGTGATGTAATGCTAATGAGGTGAGATGGAAGGCAAGAGTAGGTAGATGTAAGCATTCTTTAGGGTCCTGGAGCAGTCTCAATGACACAAGCTCACAAGGAGGATTTAGTGACTTTTTTTGTCTCGTCCACTTGTTAGTAACTGCCATAAAATATTGTTTAAATCAAAGAATTGTATTTATCCTAACATTATATACAAACATCTCTACAAATAGTATTTTTTAACCATAAAATATTTTTCTTGTTATTCCATTAATAACTAACAAAACTTAAAGTCAAGCAAAATAGTGCCTTAAAAATTTTATCTTTTCGTAGGTTCTGGCTATGACAAACAGTGCTGCAATGAACATAGTTGAGCACATGTCCTCGACTGAGCACTCTTTGGATATATATCCAAAAGTGGTACTACTGGGTCTTGAACAAGGTTGTTTCCTAATTTTCTTAGAAATCGCCACACTGACATCCAAAGGGGCTTTACCAGCTTGAATTCCCACCAGCAATGCAGAAGTGTTCCCTTTACCCGACAACCTCTCCAGTATAAGCTGTCATCAGTGTTTTTTTTTATCTTGGCCATTCTTACAGGTGTAAGATGGAATCTCAGAGTTGTTTTGATTTGCATTTCAATGAAGACAAAGGATGTTGAACATTTCCTTAAGTGTCTTTCAACCATTTTAGATATCTCTGTTGAGAGTTCTCTGTTTAGATCTGTACTCCATTTTGTATTGGATTATTTATTTTTTGATGACCAATTTCTTGAGTTCTTTATATAGTTTGGAGATCAGACCTCTGTCTGATGTGGGGTTAGTGAAAATCTTTTCCCATTCTGTAGGCTGTTGTTTTGTCTTGTTGACTGTGTCCTTTGCTTTACAGAAACTTTTCAGTTTCAGGACGTTCCATTTATTAGTTGTTTCTCTCAGTGTCTGTGCAGCTGGGGTTATATTTAGGAAGTGGTCTCCTGTGCCAATGCTTTCAAGTGTACTTGCCACTTTCTCTTCTATAATGTTCGGAGTGGCTGGCTTTATGTTGATCCATTTGGACTTGAGTTTTGTGCAGGGTGATAGATGTGGATCTATTTTCATTCTTCTACATGTTGATATCCAGTTATGCCAGCACCATTTGTTAAATATGCTTTATTTTTTCCATTTGATATATTTTGCTTCTTTGTCAAAAAACAGGTGTTCGAAGGTGTGTGGATTAACATCTGGCTCTTAAATTTGGTTCCATTTGTCATAGCCAGAACCTAGAAACAACATAAATGCTCCTCAACCAAAGAATGGATAATGAAAATGTGGTATATTTACACAATGGAGTACTACACAGCAGAAAATAAATAACGGCGTCTTGAATTTTGCAGGCAATTGAATGGAGCTAGAAAACATCATTTTGGGTGAGGTAACCCAGACCCAGAAAGACAATTATCACATGTACTCACTCTAAGTGGTTTTTATACATAAAGCAAAGAAAATCAGCCCACAAACCACAATCCCAAAGACCTTAGACAACAATGAGGATCCTAAGGGAGACATACATAGATCTAATCTACACGGGAAGTAGGAAAAAAACCAAGATATCCTGAGCAAATTAGAAGCATGGGGACCTTGGTGGGGGGGGGAGAGGCAGGGAGGGGAGCAGAGAAAAATGTAGATCTCAGTAAAAAATCAATTAAAAAACAAAAAAAATCAAAAATAAAAAATTATCTTTTTAAATTGCCTTTACTATTAATTGTGTTTATTTAGATTTGTAATTATAAGCTCAGGTATATCAGTTTTCCATTGCTGTGGAAAAATTTGCTGCACATGGAGTAGCTGAGGGCAGCCTCTTTATAATCTCATACTCATGGAGTAAGAAAAAAATGACTGTTGGGTAAAAGCAGACTATTGACAGGATGGGCTCTTCCCTGAAGACTGTTAGGAAAAAACTACCAATACACTCACTTGGGCTGTCAACAGAATCCAGCCTTAGGCATCTTAGAACCAAGGATCTGTTTCTTTGGTGACTGCTGAACAGAAGTGATTATCAGCATCAAAATAATACATGAACACTTTAATTTTTGTATTCATTTATTCATTATATTAATTTTTTCTTTATGTGTACTTGTTCATATATTTGAGTGAATGGTTTGGACATATATGGGGTTACACATGAACCTGTAAATCTGGAGTTAGAGGTGGCTGTCAGAAACCTAATGTGGTTGTTGAGAATCAAACTCATATTCTCTGCAAAAGCAAGAAGCTTTCTTAGTCTGTGACCCTTCTCTCCAGTCCCACATTTATTTGCTCTTAAGTTTATTAACTAATTCATAAAAAACAAATGAGAAAACATGGACATATTGATGAAGTAGCATGTGTCCTTTATATAAGTTTGGTTCACTATATCTCTGCAAAGATTTATTACTATTTATATTGAGTACTAGTTTATTATTATCTATGGTCAGTGTTCTATGTGGTAGTCCAACAGAATATCTTGAACCTATCTTTTAATAATTACAATTATACTCTCAAATTCTTTAAAACCAACTGAATTTAGATTCCAAATATGTCTGAAATCAACACTTACCTTTATCTGCTTGTTCTATTTAAAATTAGTGTGATTATCACCAGCTCATACATATTATTGAAAATGATAAATTTTCATTCTTTATGAGGCTGAGTAGTATATGTTCAAATACAGCAAACTAGTCTTTGAAGGAGATATCTGTCCTTCCATGATCACAGAGTCTCTAATAAGTCAAGAAATAGAAGCAATCTGAATATCCCTCAGTCTATGGATGGAAAAAACAAATGTGGTACAGATGATACTGTAATAAGTAGCTGATTTATAATCTCTGTTTAAAGTATAACACATAAAAACTAAAAGAGATATTTGGTAAGAGGCAGTATATTCACAGGAAGAGTAGAGAATAAGAAAAAGGAATCTGGTCAAAGTATATGATACACTTTTGAAAATGAAATAACAAAACCCATTATTTTGAACAAGAAATATGGGATAATAATGAAAATAATCTGTAGTTTCATTTATCGTAGACTATCTCTCCATGCTAAATGAGTTTATGAGCATTATGATTATGTAAGAAATGAATACTTGGTGTTGGCACATTCCAATCATATCTTAAGGGAGATCATATTGATTTAATGTATCATAACCAGCATTGGCCATAGAAAGTTAAATTGATTGGAATAATCAGATTTAATCACAGGAGACTTGTTCTATAAATGAATTCCATTTGTCGTAAATGCATGGATTGCTTGTGGTGTGTTTGATGCTGTTCTATGGTTATTACCAGGATCAGCACATCATGTTTTAACAATGACCTTTTCTTACAAAGGGACAGACACACAGAACTTGGCAGAACATGACAGCCAGACTGAGATCCCATGTGCCCAGGTCTATATTCTTAGGCATTTTACTGATGCTTTTAGTGGTGGTGGCTGATTTTCATTGGTTTTATGTCAAATATAATAAATAGTCTCATAGGTAAAGTCTTTGCAGATGAAGCTCTCAGCAAAGTTCTTTGCTAAGGCACCTGCCAAGTATATCAGGTAACTGGCATAGATTTACTTTGGAGATGCTCTAATTCTTTGTAGATGATTCCAAAAACACAGAACTTACCTAGATAGCTATTAAAGCAATTTTAGTCCATTAAAAAGCAAATCTGTGACTTTTAGATCCAAAATAATGTAAACCCAATTAAAAAGTTTTGTGATCTTAATGATACACACAGAGAACACAGATTTAGATGATCTTTAGTGGTTATTTAGATTTAAATCAGACCAGGAATTCACTGAGGCAAAGAAATTTCATACCCAGATTCAATTATACTCACAGAAGCAGCAGTAAATAATATTTAGTACATACCAAAAAATATGGTAGCATGTAGAAGCAATAAGCCAAATTACTTTCAGCAACATAAAATGGTATTACAAAAATATACTGTTGAGCTAAAAATAAAGTAAGAAATGAATAAAGTCTAAGGCACAGTAGCACTTAGGCAAAGAGAGAGGACATGCATACATAAGAAAAAATAAAAAATACTATTTCCCAAAATGTATATGTGATTGTAATGTATCAGGAACATCTAAAGTTCAAGTGATACTAAAATACCAAAATAGTATAATAATGGTTTATGAGGATATCATGCCACGTGATTTTTGCTGTGGAATTTTTCCAAGCTCTGGCTTTCTTTTGGGAATTCTATAGCCTTCACCTCAAGATTAATTTTGGTTATTTCCTCCTGTTTCCTTCTCCTGTAAAGGATCTATCCACTCATTGATCCTGACCATTCGGCTATCAAGTGCAAGCTTCACTATTGTACCACTCTCTATAGTAGAACAGCAGTACATTCTTTAGAAAACTTTCTTTCAATAAATAGGCTCCCTCGTTTTCATTGATGTCAGTGATCACTTCTGGAGTTTACACATCACTACTTTCATCAAGACTAAATTTCTATGGTCACATAGTTTCTATAGTGCTCTGTTTTGAGCTTGGTGTTACTGGAGAAGGTGGAAAGTGTAAGAAATGAGTCCTGATAGGAAATACTCTAGTCATTGTGCACATGCACTCAGATGAAGAGTGGGACCCTGCTCACTTAGCCATCTCTTTCTTTTTCTCATTTCTTCTCCATCTTCCTCATTATCCATCACCTTGCAGCTATAACATTCTTTCTGCTTTACCAATTGCCCAAAAGCAAGAAGGCCAGCCAATTATGGAAGGACTCCATAAAGACTACAAACAAAAATAAAATTCAATTGTTTACAAAGTGATCATTGTCAGGTATTTCACAGTAATAAGAGCTGAGTACCACATTTATAAATATCCATCCAAACCACAACTTTTAAATGATTTCTTAATTAACATAAATCCTCATAAATGCAAGGTATAACTATCGATTTTAAAGACTTAACTAATATTGGTGCATTTATTAATGCTTATGCATTTGTGCTGGGAAAACGCATGGGATGTATTTGTGAGAATTCACATCAAATGTCTATATCCTCGAAAAGCATTTATTATTAATAGTGAATAAAAGATTTCCTGAATGTATTTCTAGAAGTCACTTGTAAAAAGTCATTATATGCAAATAGTTTAGCTAAAACAACTCAATTATAAAAGAGAATTTTTCAATCTCCAAAGCAAAGAAATAACAGCCATGACAACATTTATTATCTCTGTCAGTCACTTACTATAACAACATTCAAAAAACTTCAAATTCTTGCAACTCCAAAATTGGATGAGATTATTTTCTTGACATAAGTCATATGAAAAATTGTTATTGAATTTACATATATAATAAAAAAACTAAGGAAAGCTGAATATGTCAGTCATAGGGCAGAATGGATCTTTACAACTTCTGATTTGGTAGGGATAGCCTACTTTAAGTTGCAAAAAAAAAATGTCATTGCAGAGTATAACAAGGTCCTAGTTTTCAATTTAGTTCTGAATCATAAAAAGAGATTTGTAACAGTTTTTATTTACAATTAAAATAAGCCCTCAAGATACTTTTTAAAGACACAGTAATCAAAATTGAGCTTTAGCAATAAATTTATATTTAGGTCTACTTTAATGAATGAAGAAAAACAAATACCAGAACACTTAAAAACTGACTGTTTGATTCCACATGTAGGGAAATACAGGAGAAATTGCTTTGCAGAGGCTAAGTCACCCATAGGTGGTCCCAGTCTCTGTGATAGTAAGAAAACTCTCTAAAAGTCTATTTTCTTGCCTAGACATGAGTATACTCTCCCACATAATAAAGTCATGAATAAGGTCAAGACAATTACTTTACTGAATCACAAGAGTCATAGAAACAATATTTTAAAAACACCACAATTAAACACACCAGAAAATGGATGTTTTGAGCCTTTTATCCTGTAAGACTATGATTAATATCCATTCTGGTTGATAAACATCAGAAACAAATCATGTTTTCATCAATACTTTCCTTAATTAACTTTTACAATGTGTCTATTTATTTATATAGACCCTGCCGTGCTATCCTCTAAATTGACAAAGGGAAGAACAATTGATTGAGAGTCAGCAGAACAAACTGTTTTTAGAGAAAAGATTTTATAAACCAAGTATTCTAAAGGCCCGTATTACTGGATATTTTAGCATTAATTCAAATAAAAAATAGGTAATCCTTCTAGAAGACTAGCCTACCACAATTTTCTCATTTATTCCTATTCTTTATAGATAGTGTGGTAAATCTTGCCACAAATTTATCACATCTTCAAACCCTGATCCTGAAGGCTAATAATTATTTGGTATCAGTTCTCTCATGACCTTTACACAGCTAGTAGAGAATTCCATATTGAGTAGCCTGGTCTTGTCACTTTCAGATTCTCCTCTGACCTTCTACAACTACATATCCTTCGTCTTTTTACAGGATGCTTTTCCTCATGTAATATTCCAAACCATGCATCCTTACCCACTACTTAAAGCCTCCTCTTCTTTTGTTATTTTGAAATGGTTCTTACTGTATTTTTGCATTGTTTCCCCCAGCAAGTCTGCATCTACAACATTACTTTATCTTCATTTCGAACTATATTATAGTCCATCTCAGAGGCTATATTAATAAATATGATGATTTTGGTTCCATATTTAAAAAGAATTCCACTAATGAATTTCCTATTTCAATTCTTGACTTGACATTTTCTCATACAGAAAGCTTTAGAAATATGAAACTATTTACCCTCTTTGCAGTTAACTGTGAGACCATACCAAACCTCACATAATTGTATAACCCTGACCCTAGTCCACACACACCGTCTTATGTTACGTTATGTCCTTAGGTTTTGTCAACATTGACATAAGTAGCTCACCCTTATTAAAATAGTTTTTAGAGGAGCTTCTTAAATTTCTCTTTGTTTTTGTCCCTCATCTATTTTAGAACATTTTTTTTCAATTTAACCTTCTCTTAACTTCCCAGCACTCACACAGAAGACATAAAACCTTTAAAGGACTATTACCACAAAGGAAAAAAGTTTAATCATGAAAAAATAGTGATGTGAGATAAGAGAGAGATTGATAGAATGTGGTGCTTTACATGTGCAACTAATTTCAGAGTCTCTGTCCTTTACTTAATTCACCCAATGAATCATTTAATCAACAGCTACTTTTTGAATGCTTATAATGTTCCAGACACTATTTTAATATGTGGGTATAACAGACCCAGTAGAAAGCCCACCTACACTGATGAAGTTTATATTATAGGAACTGTGAGGGAACTCATGGAATATAAACTTATCTACTATAAGACTCTGTGTGCCAATATAATACAACACATATAGCAGAGAGATGGGGGTCTAAAAGCAGACACTAAAGGAAATAGAAAAAATATTCCTTCATCACTTTATTATTCTCTAAATCTGTTTTTCTAAGACAAAACTCAAGCTCTTTGAAACCAATTCAGACTGGGCTGACAGATTAATTTCCCTAAACCACTGTCCTCACAATCTTGCTCTGTGCAAAGTTTTTCCCATAGTTTCTCACTGACTGCAGCATAAAGTCTTTGTTATTGATAGACATCAATTATATGCTTTGAAATATATGATTATCTAATTAAGTGAAATACCTGCTGCTCCTCATTCATATATTCCCATTCTCTTTCTTTTATCTGTAACTGACTTCTGTCCAATTTTGCCTGATAGAAAGCTCCTTTTCTTAGAACTAATTAAATGTTCTTTCTCCATTTAATTTTTTTTCTTTTTAAATATACTTCATTTATTATTGTTGTGAATACATGAGTATAACTGTGGTTATGCTACACTGTTTGCATAAAAGACAGAAGTTTTCTGTTTGCGGATATTTGGGAGCAAATTCGGGTTATTGGGCTTGTGAGGTAAACATTTTTGCCTGCTTAACTATCTCAGTGGTCAAAGGATTTTCACGCTCTAAAGAATCTGTTTTCTAAGAACTTTGTACTTGAACAAGTAGCACTCTCTCCTTGAAGCAACTTAGCATGCTCTAGAGTTCTATCTTAACCAGTATTTTCATCTTATCTTATTCATTTATTTGGTGAACTTGTTCTACTTTGTAGCTGTAAAATATAATGCCTGCAAACGTCTCATAAATTGATGTATTCTACCCAGGTTTCTCATCACAATCAAGATTTATATTTCCAGCTGC
The DNA here is from genome assembly GCF_950005125.1 of Chionomys nivalis. NCBI lineage: Eukaryota > Metazoa > Chordata > Mammalia > Rodentia > Cricetidae > Chionomys > Chionomys nivalis. Next base: position 71,417,403 of record NC_080095.1, read on the forward strand.
CTGCACAATATCAATTCAGAAAGTTTAATGGGCTTTTCACATACAAAGTTTAAAACAGAACTCATGGTCCTCCATGCCAAACTGCTCTTCTCCATCTTGGGATGAAAATCATCATGCTGGCAGTAACTCAGCTGGAAGCCTGGGTGTAAACTCTTGCATGCTTCTTTATCATCATCTTTGTTCTTGCTGAAGGTAGAACTGAGCTTTTGTTTCTACCATTTTTCATGTTATAGTCAATTATGTGCAAAGACAAAATGCCTGTCATTCCCCTCTAAAACTTGTAAGTCCGTAGTTTAACACTTTTTTATTAAGGTCACTTTAATCAAGTACTACATGTCTTCTTGATATTCCTCACACATAAGTCCAAATTATATGCAGATACCCTCAATCCAGGCTGAGATTTTCTGCCTGGAATGTTCTTTAAGATTTTCTCATAACTAATTATTTGCACTTATTAAGTCTTGGTATAAATTTTCCTTAAGTTGTATAAAGTCTTGTTATAAATGCATTTCCCCTACAGTTTAGTCTGACCTTCGTATTTGAGATTGTTGTTCTTTCTGCTCTATGTATTTCTGTATCTGCTATTTGTATCATATTCTTTGTTGCTTCTGTCCTGTTTTATAATTCACTTCACCTACTTCTCTAGTATATAAAATTCACATAGCAGTGATTGAATGTGCTGGTCCCGGATAAATTTCAAGTTGATTTCAAAGGTTGATCCTGTTTAAAATGAGTGAAGCTTTTGAACTCTGAGGTCTTGGACTGACTATACACAATAGCAAGGCTATACATTTGTATCTTATTTTGGATATCAGTTTGGCATCTCCATTAGTATATCAGTTTCGGCTTCATCATTGTTAGTAACATCTCCATCCATAATGTTCAGAGTCTTGCTTTGCTCATGAGGAGAATACCAGGACTGGCTTTTACAGTTCTTTAATCTCTAAGGGATAGGATCCTATGGAGATCTCCAATTTGAGCTTTCACCACCCAGTGTTTGGCTGTGGGTCTTTGTATTTGCCCTCATCAGCAGCCAATGGAAGCCTCTGTGATAACAGAGAGCCAGGCCCTGGACTTCTGGTGTTTTATAGAGAAAGGGAGTCTCTTCCCCAAATGGGTAATTATTAGCCTAAATGACTATGTCCAGAGGCTTGGTTTTACATGATGAACCGCAACAATAGCAACAGTAATTTGGAAAGTCATTAGGAAGCTAGACGGTCTCCAGTATAACTTGTTGTCATTCAGATTGGCTCATTTCTGTGGCCTCTCGTCTCTCCATCACTTTTTCCTAGTCTACACCTTACACTCATGTTCCACTATTTGCTCAAATCCATAACAAAGATGACTTCACCACTTCTTACACAACTTTCACTCAAAGAACACCTGAACCATTCCAGCTTTGACACCTTTAGTATAGACAGTGAAAGCTCTAAAAGCTTAACACATCAAATTTTACTTAACTATTTTTCCTGAACATTTAAATGGTTTTCTCTCAGTTCTAATCACCTACTTCAGGGAAACTTGGGCAGTTCAGCCTACTACCAGTGGAATACCAAAACTTACCCAAGCAAATAGCACAAGAAATCTTGAATAGGTTGAAGGACTAAACCTCAGTAATTAAATGGATTAATTTTTCCTCTATTCATAATGCTTTTCTTAAATAGATGTTCCTTCCAGTCTATTTTGTCTTTCCTTGTATGTGAGCACAAATGTAGACAGCTCTCCAGGATTCTGTTTTCAGTGAAAAACTCAACTTTATTCCAGAGTATAAGGAAAACAAAGGATTGGGGTGTCTGAGGACAAACTCTAATTTGCATTAAATGGCATGGTCATATCACAAGGCTACATATGTGGCAGTAGGGTCCTGTAGCAGAGGTCCAAGCACATATTTTGGCAGGAAAATATGCCAAGGTTTAATCAAAGATAAATCAGGCATCTTATCTGAAAGTTGTTTTCAACTTTTTTTTTTATTGGAAACAACTTTCAGATAAGGTCAGCTCTCCAAGGCCAGGGACATTCTCCAGATAAGGGCAGGTAGAGAGTGGGAAATTTGACTGGGGAAGAAGGGAGTTTTCAAGCTTTTGGAAAAAGCTGCCAGGTTATGATGGACTGCATCCTCAACCAGCCAACAATGTCTTCCAACAACTCTTGTCAAAACACAGTTAGTTGTTTCTTTCTTTCAGGGTAATCTAGCTATAGATTAAAAATAATGAACAATGCAATCGTAGGCAGTTATGATTTATAATGGATGTAATAAACTTTACAATAAAATATTACTGGGCAAAAATCAGTACATGTTTGTGAGTCTAACGGCCTGAATATAAAATGAAGAATGTGCACTATGTAATCTTTTAGGTGCCTTTCTGTTTTGTTTTTCCCTACTTTTGAGTTGTTTATTTCTACACCAATGGCAATAGATGAGTATGATTTATTAGTAAAAATTTAGCATATTCATTATATTGCCACCCTTGTGAGTTTCTTCTAAGATAATCTCTAAGATGATGCTGATTGTTCATTTTTAAGATATAGAATTGTCACATCTAACTTTATTCTTTTTATTGCATTATGCATTTCCCCTCCCCTCCCTTCCTCCCTTCTACCTTTCTGTCCTCACCAGTGACCCCCATACCCCCAATTTAATCAGGAGATCTTGTATTTTTCTCCTTCCTATTTAGATTTATGTACGTCTCTCTTAGGGTCCTCTTTGTCATCTAGGTTCTCCGGGTTTGTGGACTGTATGTTGGTTTTTCTTTTCTTTATGTCTAAAAGTCACTTATGGGTGAGTACATGATAGATTTGTCTTTCTAGGTCTGGTTAAGCTTGCACAATGTTTTTTTTTTTTTTCTAAATCCATCCATTTACTTGCAAATTTCAAGATGTCATTATTTTTTACTGCTGAGTAGTGCTCCATCGTGCAAATGTGCCGCCTTTTCTTTATCCATTCTTTCATTGAGGGGCATCTTGATTGTTTCCAGGTTCGGGCAATTATGAATACAGATGCTATGAACATAGTTGAGCATGTGTCCTTGTGGTATGATTGAGCATCATTTGGGTATATACCTAAAAGTGGTACTGTAGGGTAGATTGTTTCCTAATTTTCTAAGAAATCACCATACGGATTTCCAAAGTTGCTGTTATATAAGGCATGTGGTTTCTTTACATCAAAGATTCCTCATACTTCTTACAGTATTCAGATGAGCAGCTCTTTCAAAAACACACAGATTCCATTCAATATGTAGACTAGTAGATTTAAAATATGTCTGAACATTTCTAAGGGAAAAATGTAGAGTTTGTTCAAGTGCTGTCTTGTTCATACCTATTACTTAATCCAGTGTTAGAAATGACATGAATTGATGAACTGTTTCTATTTTTTTTTTAATTATAACCTTCTTGGTCTATTAGCTCAAGCTTATTATTTATTAACTCTTTTTTATAATATTTTTTTCAAAAATATACCAATCCAAATTCCCACTCCTTCTGGTCCTCCCATTCCCTCCTTACACAATATTTTACAGCTTGAGTTAATTATTGATTTAATCAACAATTAAGCATCTGAAGAAGTTCTTCCTAGCATTTCAAGTATTTTTCTCTTCGTGATAGACCACTAACCCATAGTGAGCACGGAGATCTGAATGGGAAAAAGTGTCGGAGTTACCCAAGATAGTTTAACTGCTGAAGCTTAAATGTGTGCTGAAATTGCAGCGGTAACCTTCATACCACAGATTGCAAGTGTTGTTCTTTTGAAAATGGAGAATGACATTAGAATAACTGTAGAATTACATTTTACTGAGAGCATACTGAAACTTATCATTAGCCAACCCTGGCGCTTTGACTAAAACGTGAACCGCTGACTGAGGCCGTGGTGTTCTCATTAAGTAGCCCTGTTTAGTCAAAGGTTGATTGTTGACCTCCCGCGCTTAAAGCACGTGCTGCTCCCCGCAGATAGGGGCTTTTCTCCCACTCTCCTCTTGATGGTGCATAATGGAGTTCCATGCGCATATCGGAAGAAGAATAGACCTTAATTTGCAACATTAAGCAGCACTGACACATAAAACGCCTTCATTAAAATATTAAAAGTTGGTTAAGCCCTAAGAGCTCAGAGATGTGTTCCTATGGGAGAAAAATTCCAACCTCGAGCTCCTTTCTTATCTCAGTTTCTGACATTTGTTTAATAAGAAAGAAGTTAGGAACTTAGAAAGTCCCGGTTATCCGACGGCCACTGGAGTGCAGCTAGGCAGTCCAGAGATTAACGCACACGCTCTGCTTTCGGCCAAATGAAACAGCGGGATACAATAAACAATCATGGGATCCCTCAGAATGCCGAGCTCAGGGCTCGTTTTTTTGTCATCTTGAGCTAAAGCGGTAGGAAAATAGTATCTTTACTGCTGCAGTTTTCAGAGACGTTGATGGCCAAATCACAGCTGTCGGTTATAGCTCTATCAACGGACAGTAGAATGCTTCTATTTCAACCTACATTTGGGTGCCACTATTGTCTCAAAATTACCTAGCATGGAGGTCTTTGACTCTGTATTTTTGTTTTTTTAGTATGAAACAACTTACTATATAAAGACTATTTTATATATGAGCCACAAATCAATTAGGTAATTTGAGAAGTAAACATAAATATATTTCTGAACACTTTTAACTATCTGATTAAGCATTTAATATCTCATACAAAGGCATGTAGTTTTAAATGCATGTGCTCTTTCTTAAAATTACACGGAAAGGCTTAGAAGGAGGAATAGAAAGGGGGAAGTTATATAATTACCTTATATTTGTCCAAATTTAAAAAAAATAAAAAGTTAATGCTATAAGGAAATTACTCTTTATTAAATATTAGTATTAAAGAAATAGTTGTGATATTTATTCATATCTTGAGACATTGTTTTTTTCAAAACCTAAAAGTGATAGGTTATCTTAGGATCCATTATGGTTTATAAAATGGTCAGGTCACAGCAAGCATGGAAAAATACATTTAATATGTAAATATGCCAGAGGATTTAAATGGAAAAACATTTTAATAGTGCCAAGGATAAACTTGGGTGAAAACAGCAAAGATTGCTCTAGTAATGAGATAAAGCATGAATCTGTAGAGCTACACAAAAAAAGTATGTACATTAGTAACAATAAAGGTAATCTATAAAGATGAGTGTGGTAGTATTCTAGGGTTTCCAAAACAAAATAACACAGATTAGTTTTGCAAAAGAAATTTATTTGGTAACAGGTTCGGAAACTTGATGTTGATTAGCAAGATGTTGGTCCAGTTGGCTCTGCTCTGAGCTGGGCTGGCGAGTCCTCGTCTGTCTGCTCAACTGCCTGTTCTTATTCTCACACGCAGCCTTCATCACCTCTCAGTATATCCAAAGTGTCCTTTTTTTTGAAAAACACTAATCAGAATGGAGAGGGTCCAATTCAAAAGACCATTCATGTTATACTTAGCTACATCCATGATGAGTTTGTGTCTTGATACAGTCAGAGTTTCACAGCCTGGAAATTAGAGCCTCCATATATGAACTGGGGGGCGAAGGCAGACGACAGACTGTAATGATTGATTGAGAATCATGGTGCTAAAGTGAAAATTTTAAAGATAATATGAGTTTTTCTTTGTTTGTATAAAGAAAGCTTTTGATATTTATGGTGGTTCGGTAACTATAATAACATTTAAACAGACATTGAAAGCATGCAACCAGTAAGAACAGGTTTTGTATCAAGTTCATAAAGAGCAAATGGAAGAAAAGTAACTGGAGTGAGATCATAAAAATAGCCGTAACTTCCTACTCCAGTTTTTAATTCAACAGTCAGACACTCAACATTGAAAACTTAACATTATGTTGTTATGAATAGTACTGCAACAAAGAAAGGGAGCAGAAATGCTTTGAATATGTTGACTTCATTTTATCTGGTATATATCCAGTAATGGGATCTCTAGTTAATATGTAGATCTATTTTTAAATTTTAAGGAGCTTCCAAAATATTTGTCATTGTGATGGTTAATATTCATTGTTAACTTGGCCAGAGACTGAATAACAAAGGAGACTAAGAGTTAAACCTGCCTGCAAGAGACTAGTTGATGTGGGCAACACCATTCCCTAGGCTGGTGTCCCAGACAGTGTTAGTGTTAGAAGGAGAATGCTAACCTAGTCCAAGTCTTTCTCTGCCTCCTGACTGCTGATGCAAGGACATCAGCTGCTCACGCTCCGGTCAGTGTATTTTCTATATGATGATGACCTGTGACCTCTGACTGTGAGACAAAAAGAACTCTTCCGTCCTTCAGTAGAGTTTTTTGTCAGATATTTTGTCACAGCAACAAGTAATTAAAGTGGTCATAATGATTGTAACTGCTTACATTATCACAACAGTGTTGAAAAGTTCTTTACATCATTATGCGCGTTACATTTTTCATAACAACTATTCTTACCCTTTGGATTGCACTCATGCTAAATAATAGTATTTATTCAAATACTCCCAAGTCATGTGCATGCCTTCTAAATGAAATAAGTGTGTGTGTATACATATGTATGCATACATATATACACATATACTTTCCATATATATTCCCAGAATATATATTCCAATAGTTATATATATATATGTATTCCAAGAATAATATATAGCTTATATAAAATAATATAATTTAGTTTATAAGTATAAAGAAATACAATATATGTTATTTTTATATGAGCTATATAGTTATAACTATATATAATATGTGCTACATATATATAACTATAATTTCAATGCATAAGTATACACACATAAACATACTGCTTAGTATTCTGGGAGACAAAATGCACTCACCAGTTTAAACACATTTATAACATCTGCAGTTTACAGTCTCCACTATATCATCTTCTGTTTTTAGTGCTGAAATGAACATCTTCCCTACCCTCATAACTTAAGTTACAAATTTATATGCATAACATATGTCTTCTGATATCCAAAAACTTTTGTTTATATTTTGAGAGAATAAGGTAAATAACCTGATATGAATGCAAATATTTTCAAATCAGCACAGATATTTCTTCAATGAACAAACAAAATCTTCATCACCTTTAAATCTAAATGTTGTCATGTGGCTCCGGACTTGGCCAGCAGAAGTTTTTATGTTAACAAAACTATCTCTTTGTGCCTGGTAAGTTGTGTTTCTCTTTGATACATTTATAAGCACAAGGATGTGGCCATAGTGCTTCTCTCAGTTATGTCTCTTGGCTACGACTGTCCACCTGCGGAGAGGAAAGTGGAAGATCTCACATTTAGCTTCATCTGGTTCATCTTCACCAGCTCTCTGTTCCACAGGACTGCTGGGAATAAGTGGAAGACTGCTCCAATAATCTACACAACACTGAACAGTTGTCTACAGATCTACAGGTGAATGATTTGGTTGGAGTTAAGCTATACATTTCTTGTGCCCTGAGATGAGCTCACTTGCTTATGTGGGTTTTGGTGACTGTCAGCTGGTGGCTTATTCGTGTATTGTTAAGTGTTAGCTAGACCATTTTATCTCTCCTTCGTGAATCTCTCATCATAAACTATCTTAGCTATTCTTGAGACAAAAGTGAATGAATGTAAGCAGAAACACCACTGCAATTTTTGTCTGTCTCTATTTCTTTTTTAAGCCAGTTTTTAAAACATAATTGCCAATTTCCAATTTGAAGAAAAAATTGTAGCTAAACTTTGAATTTATACATAGAGAAATAAATTCTGCCTCTTCATAGGGATAATTGCAGAACCACCTGGCAAAGAGTTGTGAATGCTTGGAAGGAAGGAAGAATACTTGGGTTTCTATCTTTTCTGCTAGATATCTTTCCAGCTCATAGATGGTACAAAAAATTCTTCTTAAATATTTGACTTATGTGTAAAAAGAAGAAAAATCCTATGGTGTACACTCTTGTGTGGATAAAAAAGAAATATTTTTAGATAGATAAATTCACAGATACTTGAAAACAATTTACTTAGCCTTATATACACTATTGATACTTTTTCACTGTGGGTTCCAAGCTAATAGATTTACTCAACCAAAGATGGATTAAAATATTCAAAACAAGTGGTCTATAAGGAGCATATACAAGACTGTTTTCTAACATTTTCTTCTCAAGGCACAATAGTGACATTTTATAACATTTACATTGTAGAAGTTAATATATATGATCTACAAATGATAACATATATAAAAGAATGAGGGCAGGTTATGTACAATAATACTATTTCATTTTACATGAAAGATTGAGCATATACAGATATGAACTTAAAAAGGTGAACTAAAAACAGTTACTGTCAATATATATCAATACTAACCTAGAATAATATTCCTTTGTTTTCTCAGGCTTGACACTAATACATAAATCAGAATGATGGAGGGTTGAATTTGAATATTGCCTGCACCACTTGGTAGATATAAACCTAGACAATTGATTTAAACCATAACAAAGCGTTTTTGCCAAAATAATTATTTAGTTTTGTAAAAATACATCAGTGACCCCTAAGGCTCATGGTGAGAATTGATGTAGGTCATGAAGTTAAAGATTTAATTGGTTCTATAACATTTGAAAATGTTCCAGTCAATGGCAGCCATGTATCTGTCAATTCCCAGTTTATGGTTCATCACCTATTAGTTGGAACTTCCTCTAAATAGTTTATCATCCCGTCCTCATCCTGTCCTTTCCTCCACGTCATTGTGTTGTGGCTTTTGTTGATAATTATTGTTAATGCCCTTATTTTCTTCTCTCTGTTTTCACTTGTCTTCTACCAGTATCACCTTATTTCAATGACTTATTCATCTTTTTTTTCTTTTTATTGTTTATTTATTTATTAAAGATTTCTGCCTTCTCCCCGCCACCACCTCCCATTTTCCTCTCCCTCCCCCACTAAGTCCCCCTCCCACATCATCCCTAAGAGTAATCCGGGTTCCCTGCCCTGTGGGAAGTCCAAGGACCACTCACCTCCATCCAGGTCTAGTAAGGTGAGCATCCAAACTGCCTAGGCTCCCACAAAGCCAGTACGTGCAGTAGGATCAAAAACCCATTGCCATTGTTCTTGAGTTCTCAGTAGTCCTCATTGTCTATTATGTTCAGCAAGTCCGGTTTTATCCCATGCTTTTTCAGACCCAGGCCAGATGGCCTTGGTGAGATCCTGATAGAGCATCCCCATTGTCTCAGTGTGTGGGTGCACCCCTCGCGGTCCTAAGTTCCTTGCTCGTGCTCTGTCTCCTGCTCATGATTTGGACCTTGAGATTTCAGTCCGGTGCCTACATAGCCTTGCATTAATATATTAAATGCCTAAATGGAACCAGAGCCAGGTGATTGGAAGAGTTTTCAATTAAAAACATAATAAGTACAAGGAAGTTTTGGCTCAGTGAATATTTTCCTGATAGTAAATCAAACAAGTTGGGGAAATTTGAATCTTTCCAAACATAGCAAGCAATATGTCACTTATTCTTTTATTTTTTTCTAATCAGTGATTCTATCTAGACCTCTTTCCAGATGCCCAAACTGACATTGGTTAACCAGTCGTAGAGAGTACCATACCAATTCAGCTCCAAATGGGACTGAGTTTGTCCATAATAACAGCCTTGTAGAAGGTTAAACCCAACTCTACAAGTTATTCCCTTACCTTCACAATAGTTCTATGGTACCTGAATGAACCACACACACACGCATGGGCATGAAAAGATTTTTAAATACGAGCATAGAGAAAGACAGATTTGTGGCCATCTTTAAGCAATAATATCTACCAGTATACAAAACTTCGAGTGTGGGCCAGGGAGATGGCATATCAAGTAGAGGAACATGGTTTGTAAGCCTAGATGCCTGTATGATCCCTGGAACCTACATAGAATAAGGATGGAAGCCGGGCGGTGGTGGCGCATGCCTTTAATCCCAGCACTCGGGAGGCAGAGGCCAGTCTGGAGTTCGAGGCCAGTCTGGTCTACAAGAGCTAGTTCCAGGACAGGAACCAAAAAAAAGCTACGGAGAAACCCTGTCTCGAAAATAAAAAAAAATAATAATAATAAGTTTGGAAGCAATTCAACAGATTTGTCTTCTGAGTCCCCATGCACTGGCACTGTGGCATCTGAAAGCACACACACATATACATACACATGCACACACACATGCACCAAGGGTAAATAAAATTTTTAGTGAGAAAATAAGTATGGTAGCATTTTGGATGCTGTCTTACATATCCTTTCATATTTATAGAGTATTGATACTGTGCCTGGCAGCGAGTAGATGCTTAAAAGTGTTATTTTGTTCTCCATCAAGGTTTAAAATATTTCTAATACTCCTACGTAGTATTAAAAAGATGATTTTTTTTCTATAAAAAGATACTATCTAGAAAACAGTGGTTTCAAATTCTATTTGTGATGAGGTCATTATATGCTTTGTGTTTTCTGGGATGAATGGGGCTGAGGAACACTCCATCATGAAAGTCCTATTTGGTGAGCTTTGCTGTTTATTATTTCATGACTAAATTCTATGCTTCAGTGTAGCCACACATGTCTCACCTGAGGCTCGTGATTCTTTTCAAAGGATGCATACAATTTATTTTGAAGAGGTTCTTGAAACACTTGCAGCGAACAAGTTCATGTTCATGGGAATAAACAACAAAGCATCCCTCAGTACTCTAGATAAAGGGTCTCCTTTCGATTGTTGCCAAGGAAACCTCATTGGAAGCTTCCCTCTGTGCTCGACACGCATTGGCTCATATTCATCACTATTGATAGTCTCGTATGTGTCACTGTCCTGCAAAAATCCTATCTGTTACTATTAATAAGCAATCCGTTTTCATATTGATCAGTTGCTTATCAGAGCTCTACAGACAACACCCTCCCTGTTTGTCTCTCTGAGAAGTCCGGTGTGAGTCAGAAAGATGCTCCTAACTCATTTCTCTGTATCCTTGTGGCTTTTAAGTACATATATCTTTGACCTTAGATATTTCCTTTGTATGTCTAGAAACATTAAGCCAAGACATTTTTTTATACCTTGTTGCACTGTTTACTCTTGGGCAGCCAACTGTCCCATCCATAATCAGGCCCCAAACCTTTGCCTCTACTGACATTGGCAAAAATGGCCTGAGCTAAATTGAAATGTCTGTAAAATAACAGGCACAGAAGAAATTTCATGAGCACACACTCAAACCCTGTTTTCTACATGACTTGCCTCCATTTCCTGAAAACAATAACATTAGTTAAATGGAACTAGCATAAAGTCATTAGATCTGGTCCAGCAAGTCAGTTTTATGACACATGAACTAGAAATTGGGAGAGAAAGGAGAGACTTGCGCCCAGTGCAGTCAGGAGCTCTGCTCAAGGATTCCAACTGTACTAAAAAAATACATCCCTGAAAACAATAGGCAAATTGAGTCCCCCAGCAATTATTTTACTCTCATATCCACCTAGAAAATACTTTTCCCTTATAAACGAGACATTCTCTGTGATAATGATTCCATTTAGAAAGAAGAGGCAGTTAAAAATATGAACTTTAATCCTTAACCCGGCATCTCGGCATCATACTCACGTCATACTCATGTCCTAGGTAACCTGGCTTCAGGAAAACAAAAACTAAGAATATAACGTTACATTGAAGAACTGTGTTGGCAATATGGGTTTAACTCCCTACCTTACTTTAGCAACACAGTAGAAGAAGGAATGTAAGAAAGAGAAAGGAAAAAAAAAAAAAAAAAAAAAAAACAATAGTCATATGAGACTTCCCAAAATATTTGAGGATGACTTTGGGAGGAGATGCTGTTCTCAGAAAAAGCTATGAAGGAAATTTTTTGAATACATATTACTGGGTATTTTTAAGCTTAGCCTACTTTGGTTTATTTCTTGCAATTACCTTGGAACCTCTAGCAGAGTAGAGAGTAGATAGGTATTTGAACAAGGTACTTTCATCTGTATAAGGCATACCCAGTCTGACAGAGATGTTGGAAACCACAATAATAACAAAATATGACCATCATTCGTTAATATCATGTAAATAGTTTGTACACACAGTCCAGTGATGTAGGAGGTTCTTCTTTCTATGTGTTGCTTTCATTGGTTAAATAGAAACTGCCTTTGGTAGTATCAGGAACTCACCAAGGCCAGCTGGCCTGGGTCTGAAAAATCATGGGATAAAACCGGACTTGCTGAACATAATGGACAATGAGGACTACTGAGAACTCAAGAACAATGGCAATGGGTTTTTGATCCTATTGCACGTACTGGCTTTGTGGGAGCCTAGGCAGTTTGGATACTCACCTTACTAGACCTGGATGGAGGTGGGTGGTCCTTGGACTTCCCACAGGGCAGGGAACCCAGATTACTCTTAGGGATGATGAGGGAGGGGGACTTAATGGGGGAGGGGGAGGGAAATGGGAAGTGGTGGCGGGTAGAAGGCAGAAATCTTAAATAAATAAATAAATAAATAAATAAGACTGCCTTGGCCTGTTATAGGGCAACCCTTAGGTGGGCGGAGTAGAGAGAACAGAATTCTTGAAGGAAGAAAGCAGAGACAGGCAGACACCATGCTTCTCCTGCCCAAGACAGACACTGGTTAGACTCATGCCGGTAAGCCACAGTCAAGTGGCGATACACATTAATGGAGATAGATTAAACTAATATGTGAGAGTTAGCCAATAAGAGGCTAAAGATAATGGCCAGGCAGTGTTTAAATGAATACAGTTTCTGTGTGGTTATTTCGGGGGTTAAGCTAGCCGGGTGGTGGGACACAGCCTGCTTCTCCTTACAACAGTCCAGTATCCAGAATATGTGAATAGAAACTGAAGGCTCACTGTCTCATCTTGACTCCTTTTGTTCATTCCTGCCTACTTTTCCATTTTTCCTATATTTGCTTACAAATATATAAGGCATTGAATGCAATAATTTCCCTGTACCTTTACATAAAATAGACCTGACATATACATATGGAACAGAGAAAACACTTGTGAAAAATGCCAGACATAAAATTGGAGTAAGCATTCAGTAGTGCCTTCAAGCTGCTTTTCATATGTGAATGGTACTATATCTCCCTTCCTGGAGGCTGGTTTCCAAACTTGCTCACTATTAGCAATTTACCACAAAATTCATATGGCATGTGATATGAGAATTTTCATGAATAACAGTTAATCAAAATACTTTTAATTCACTGCATATATTTTTTTCTAAAATAAAGCATGTTTTCCTAAAAAAAAAAAAACAAACATGTTCTAAACTACAATCAAAGCAAAATAAAGCTGTTTACTATGGAAAGGCAAAGGAGCTAGCATGTTTATTCCCCCTTCATATTAACAAAGACAAATAGATTAATTTTGTGCATTTTATTATTTCATTGCTCTTTGCCAAGGAATCTTTTTTATGCACGCGCGCACACACACACATCAGAACCCTGTTTTTAAAAGGGTATTTCTTCAGGACAAAGAAACCTCATGCATATTTGGCAGGAGTATGCTGTGGGAAATTGAGTTGAGTAAGCTGCCATTCTTCTAATTGTCATTTTTTTCATGGGCATCCATTTTTCAAAAATAATTTTAGAAAATAATTAATACCTTCAGGATGAGAACCTGAACTTTATGCAAATATAGAGTAGAGAAATCCAAATTATTCTTTTAATGAGCTATATGTATTATGTCTTTCTATCTAGAGTTCATCTGGACTATGGCATTAAATAAGCTTAGAGTTAATTAAGCGTATTATAACCATCCCTGGCTTCTGCTTTTATGAGTATGAATCCACCAGCTCAGAGGCACTCAGCAAACATGAAAATACTTTATCAACACCCTACCCCCAAACACCTTGAAATATTTCAATCCTGTCTATACTCTTGGGGTAATTCAAGAAGCTCAAATCTATTGGAGCTTTTTTTTTTTTTTTTTTTTTTTTGCAATCCATTACTTTTCTATTTATATCAATATGAATTGCCAGAAACGAGAAAGCTTTTTTTTGTAAACGTTGATTTATATTAATAAGTGGTATAATCAAACAATTGCTTGCATGCACATGCACATGTGGAGGTAGACTATCTCTCTCCGCAGAGATACTGGCTCAGGCAGCAGATTAAATGAGACATTGACTTTGCATTTCAGTGTGCTAAATTGAATACAGTCATAATAGAAAATCTCCACATGCAAATGAGATCAGAAGAGCTTCTCTAATTTTCAGGAGTGAATGAGAGATTCACCCTTTCAGTTAAAAAAATCCACAGACCACACATTAATAACTGCTCACATTTTGGCACCAGCCAAACTAATATAATTTTTACCTACTTGGAGGTTGTGTTATTGAGAAGTGTGAAACTGTTGGAACTAACCCTATTAAAATCTATCCTATATTTAAAGGAAACATCAATTACATGAGTTAATCCTATGAAGTAAAACACCATGAATATCAAGAGAAAAGAAATCGAAATTCACTTTCCATTAGGGACTCGGCAGGGAAAGAAAAAGAAGCAACATAGGGCTGTATTTTCCATGGTCTGTGTCAGATTCTATCACACACCCTAAGGCCATATTTCTACAGTTGTGGCAAAATCCTTTAAAAGAGAATGAGCTGACATTTGGAGACTTTCTCAGTCTCTTCCATGTAATAATTCTTTGCTGAAGCAACAAACTCAGGCACCCTGAAAAAGGAATATAATATCAAAATGGGAATGGAGTTTGGATCCTCTCAAACTGGACTTTAACACAACTTTACCATTCACTGCATTTAATTACCTTGAAAAACAGTTAAATGTTTTTGACCTTAGTTTTGTCAACATCAAAGAGAACCCATTGACAAACAGTCATTGAAAATAAAAGACCCAGATTTTCTGATGCATATGTTGGCATAAAAATTATGTGTTCAATGGCACTAGGTTTCGATCCTACTGCATGAACTGGCTTTGTGGGAGCCTAGCCTGTTTGGATGCTCACCTTCCTGGACCTGGATGGAGCAGGGAGGACCTTGGACTTCCCACAAGGCAGGGAATCGGGACTGCTCTTCAGACTTGAGAGGGAGGGGGAATGGAGTGGGGGGAGGGGGAGAGGAGTGGGGGGAGGGGGAGAGGAGTGGGACGAACGGGAGGGAAATGGGAGGCGGGAAGAAGGCGGAAATTTTTTCAACAAAAAAAAAATAAATAAATAAAAAATTATGTGTTCACTGTCTCTGTCTTTTTTCAAACATTGTGGATAGTCTCTGGTTTTCTGAACTATCAGCTACTCCTCAGAACTCTCAGTTCTTTCATGTGATGTGGGCTTTCGTCTCTAATATCCTTCTTTTCCCTCAGAGTCCGGCAGTTTAATGATATACATTACCTTTTGAGATACCTCCAGAATTTTTCTCCTCAACATCTGACTTTATTTTCTCCAACTTTGAGGGGAAGAAGAATATTAGTCAAAGGAAATCAGGATTTTGGAGCATCTGGTCTAAAGATAGAGCTTCCACTGGGAGGAATACAAGAACCAGAAAGATGTTGGGGTCAGGTATATAAATATTTATGACTCTCAGAACTCATTTAGAATTTCTTCTAAAATTTTTGTTTGGTAGGCTATCTATGTTGAAGGAAGCATTTTCACCATGATGCTTAACCTGATAGGAAAGGTCCAGCAGAAAAAAAGCAAGCAGCAGCAATCAAGGGCATTCTCATCTTGTAGATCTGAAACTGTCACTGATTTAACTGTGTACCTTTTTCTGTATTTGTGGGTAAGTGAAGGGCAAAACTAATTGAAATCTTTAAAAGCCATGTAGTTAATTCTTTATGAATTAGGTGTATTTTATTGTATAATAAATAACAGAGGTAATATAATATCAATATTATTTGTCAAATATATTTTTATCATTATTTTTATTAATATTAATATATTTGATTATTTGCCAAATAATAAATTGATATTTTTGTCAAATAGTTGAATGATTTTTAATAAGGAATTTTGTTGGCAAAAATGGTATCATTTTACATAAACCAATGATCAAAAATCAAATTCAAGACAGCTGTAAAGCCTTTGTATTCAAATCCTTTCAAACCCCAATTGGTTGTATTAGTCCCTCCCCACAAAAATGATAAAGAATATTCACTAAAGATTATTTGCTTTAACGGAATTTTCTTTCATGAATATGAATTTCTACTTGCAGAGCAACCAAACAGTTTTGTGAGATATTTTTTGTCTAATGCCTTGATTTTTGAAAGTAGTTACTCCTTAGTTCTCCTTAGTTAGGTGGGCCAGAATTTGTCCCTCAGATTTATTTTTATGCTTCCACCAAAAAATGTATATCCTAGAATCATCTGCACCTGTTTGTCTCAAAAAAATCAGATCTAAAACTTTTTTTTGTTAATATTTATGAAAGCAATTTTGTGCAGCTGTTCAAAGTAGTATACTAATATGAAAAACCAAATTCTGTGTGTTTCATAAGGGAATTAACTTTTATAAGACACATTTCAGTAATTCCCTAAGTAGATAAATATATATTTTACTCCATATTTTGAGTTTTTAAAAAAATTTCTTTTTTCTTTTTTGGTTTTTCGAGGCAGGGTTTCTCTGTAGCTTTGGTGCCTGTCCCGGAACTAGCTCTTGTAGACCAGGCTGGCCTCGAACTCAGAGATCCGCCTGCCTCTGCCTCCCAAGTGCTGGGATTAAAGGCGTGCGCCACCACCGCCCGGCTAAAAAATTTGTTTTTTATTGAAATTTTCTTGTCCTTATTTTGCGAGTAATATATGAATATACAAAGAAGCTACAGAAGCAGAAAGGTTCATTGGACACAACTGTTAACACTAAATTAAGCAACTTTTTAAGTATCTTACAAAGAACCTATCAGAGTCCATCTGTAATAATATATAATGTAAAAAAACACCAGAGCAAAGAATCCAAAACAGAATTACATACATACATACATTATATATATATATAATATGCTTCTCTGCAAAAAAAGGTGTAAAAGAATGCTGCCTCTGCACAATTAAAGTTGAATTTAATAATATTTTAGAAGCGAAATTCAGCTGAAAACACTTGCATTAGTCTTCCAATAATAATCAAAGATGCTAACAAAGGCAGCTTGAAGATTTCTATGTCACAGAAATGAATATTTATGTATTTTCTTTCAACTTTATAATTTGCTAAGCAACCACAGATGGACACAAGGTTTGTTATATAGTATACTATACATACTTGCTATGATATCAGATTACATGTTTAAAATTATCTGAAGTATTCCAGACAAAAGTTTCTTTCTTTTCTGGGTCAAGGTTGTCAATATTACCACATTTTCCATAATTTAAGATCCTGAAACTTGAGTACCACTTCCCATCAATGACATTTCACAGGGTGACAGAATTCTTCTTGTTTTTTTATTAGTAGTGATAATGACAGTGTATATGACAACTGATGTTGACAAATGCATGACATATCTTTTGTGTTATATCTTTTTATATCACACAGTGATATAGTAAATGCAATCATAAAGCACTGTTAGGAAATCATAAACTAGGGCTATAGATTTACAAAGTTCAGAACTTATAGAGCCCTGGCTACTCCTTCAGAGGACCTAGGTTCAACTCATAGCACCCACATGGAGGCTCCTTGCATCTTGAACCTCAGTTCCTGGAACCCAGTGCCCTCTTCTGATCTCCACAGGAACCAGGCATACACATGGTACATGAGCTGAATGTTACTAGAAGCCTCTGCTTGCCTCTCAGATCTTCAGCTCACTCGATGTATTTTGGTTCTGAAATGCTGTCTACAATTTGGAGAGATGAGTGTTCATTTACTGGTCATTAATACTTTAGGATTAAAAAAAAACCCTAATAGACTGGCTGTGTACCAACATATGACTTCCTAAGAAACAACAGCAAATATTTTGACTGAGCAAGAATTTGTAGCCAAGTTCATATCAGATTCTATCACAAATCAATCATTCAAGGAAGAATAAAGTTGGGTGGTAGGCCTTATTAGTCTTATTCTCCAGGAAAAGGGGAGTGTGCTATCTGTCCGTTCTGCAGCCCCACCACACAGGACAGTCAGATCCACAGCCCCACAACACAGAACAATCAGACATGATAGGGAGTCAAGTCAAAGCAGGAACTCGGTTTATTATTGTGAGCGTCAGTTTATATAGGTGAAATGACATATTGTGATCTGGGGGTACCTCCAGCCAATGAGAGACAGCCAAGCCCTCCCTGTGTCTGGAGGGGTGTCTACCTAGATCTTGGTGTTTCATCCTCACTCGGTTCCCTCAAACTCAAGCCAGGCTTTTCTTTGTCCTACAGGCCTTGAGGTACAGGCCTGGAGATAATTTTGGCCCAACAGTTGGTGAGTGATATCAATGTTGTGTATGTAAGGAGCCAGCTTCAGATAGACTGAGGTCAGAAATACTGGGCTAAAGGGTATAATTCCCAGGATCAAGGTCTGACATTGATAGGAAAATAAAAACAGAATCACAAAAATTAACTTTGATCTGAGTGGCAGTCTGAGGAGAGTTGTATTGAAGTCTAGAATTGAGAGTGGAGATTGCCAGAGTCTTTGTCACTGTGGTACTTCTTGGTATGATGGCTTGGTTCTATTGTCATTAGACAATCTCTTCACAAGAAGACAGGCTACAAAGGATGATATAAGCAACAGTATTTATAAAATAAAAACATCCCTTTTCTTTCGGACATAGGCAAGACAAGAAATGCAGGCAAGGGCTTGTGAAGTTGTGTTTCGGAAACACTCCATTCTGTTGAGTGAGGATGCCCTAACACATTTGAGCTGCTGACTGTTTTGCATGGAACAGCTGCCAGATCTCTGTGGCTTTGTTTCAGTCTGGCACTGCTGACAGTACAGGCAGACGGTTTTGCAAATGTATTTGCAAAATAACAGAAGATTAAAGTACACTTAAGTATGTCGCTGAAGCTTAAGGATCTGGCAATGAAAAGATCTCCAAGACGGAGGCTGCAATATTACAAAAGACAGTTATTGCTCAGGTCAGAACCCAATGAACTCTTTGCTGTGATCCAGAGATGAGGCTGAGATGCTATGCAGCCAGGTGTGCTCCTTTTGATAGCATCTCTACTTCATGAATGACAATAAGACACAGCGAGAAGTCAAGTATATACAAAGGCCAAATGTAAGGAGTGTGTCTCAGGACACTTCCTCTAAAATGGACTCATGTTACAGGTGACGAGGCTAAAATCTAAAAGAGGGAGGGACTCCCCTAGTATTTATTATTCACGCAAAAATGTGAAAGAGCCATATCTTATTCACTCTCAAAGCTCGTGTCACTAATCTAACGTTAACGACCAGCATTCCCATCAGTAAAGCCCAACCAACACCATGTATACGGGACTGATGGCTTCTGTCACCACACTCTTGAGTTTTGGCAGCACATCACTGTTTTTACTTTCTTTAAAGCCAGACTTTTCCAAGTTACTAAAGATTGACAGCACTATTCCTTGAAGTTGATTGTTCACACAAAACCATTACAAAGTACAGTAGGAGACAGAACAAATTTGATTTCAAAGTTGACTTTTTGTGCTTGGAGCATGTGATGAGGGGGAATGTGCCGACAGCTCGAGCTTACTCAAGCTTAATGACAGATCTAAATTGGAGCTTAGAGATAAAAGAAATTCTTTAGTGATGCCTCGGTTGTCATTGATTGCTATGAGCAATTTTAAAGCTATTCAAGATGAGAATTGCCAGCTTGGTTGTGAAAGGGGAGAAAGTGGTAGGTAAGATTAGAGGCTGGTCCAAATGCTATCTTGGCTTAAAAGGAGAGAGGCCAGTTTTGTATTGCATGCATAGGTGACAATCGTGACTACATATAGATGTCTATCAGTAGGAAATGACTCAATGAATTCTCAGGGTAGGGTAAGTGCCAGCTATGCTGAGGAAGATGAGAGCCATATGCAGCTTTCTTGTAAGGATGATCAATGTGTCTAGGAGGAAAAGGATAGAGTTGCTAAGCCTAGAAAATGACAAAAAATAAAGCAAAACAATTTTCATAAATTATCATTCTGAGAAAGTCTGTTTCATCAGATTGAAAAGAAATTCTGGGTTGGGCATCCTCTTGGTACCATAGGCCATTCTCAAATCCTGTATTTCAATTTTATGAATTGGACTGAATGGTGCTTGGCAAAACATTATAGTAACTGACCTTTAAAGCTGCTTTCTTATGTGTATTATGTTCTTACAAAATGTCCTAATTTTTGACATTTCTAGCTGTTGAGTTCTCGCATAAATATGTTAATTATTTCACACATTTAAAGGTAGAATTATTCAATGGTTCATATTTTTGTTAATGAAGAACATTGGCCATACTTGGAGTCAATGACTCAAAGAGTTGTGTGTATGTGTTTGTGTGTATGTGTGTGGGAGTGCGCACATGCATGCGTGTGTATGTGTATATGTGTATGTGTACACAGAGAGAGAATAAGAAACACTGACAGGGAAAGAGATTAAGAGGTAGATTGAGAGAGTGAAAAACACAAAAACCACAAAGAGATAAATAGATGTGTGTGTATGTGTGTGTGTGAGAAAGAGAGAGACAGAGAGACAGAGACAGAGAGACAGAGACAGAGAGAGCTTGCCTTAACGGGCATTTTTTCTATAGTCCTGTGTTCTCCCTATCTGTTATCACAAAATACAACATCCATGTTCACATTCAGAGCTAATGTTATGACAAATTACCCATCTATGTGAAGTACTTCATGCAACAGTCTTTATCTTCAGTATTCTCTGAACTTTGAGTCCCATATCAACTTAGTAACTCTGAGACTGGGCATCTATTTATTGGACAAAAAAAAAAAAATCCTTACTTCTGTATTTTCTTAGCACACAGATATGGCAGGCAACAGTATGGAATGTCACATATTTGTGTGCCCATTTCTTCCATGACAAGATAGAGATGGTCCCAGAGTATTATTCCTTCTTCTGGTATATGATTTAGTTTTCAATAATCTGGTTACAAGATAAAAGACCAACAGAGAAGTTGTTGAATCAACAGAGACAGACCTTATTAACTTCACTGCGTATTTCTTTACTTTCTTGGAAAGTTACAATTGAATGTGACACCCAGTTAATGCAACCTACTAGTGAATTTTTCCTTTGCATATGACCCACAAATTTATAATTTTGCATTAATATGCCATGTGCATAAGTATTCATTAGCAAAATAAATTGCATAGAAATGTTCTTACTGTGCCTGTGTAAATAAATAGATAATGCTCCTGCCTTTGTTCTGAAGCAGCGTAGGAACACTCACCAGTAACTAGATCCTCTGCTGGCCTAGACTAGAAATGCCAAGTACAGAAATGGAGAAAAGATATAAAAATTACACATCTTTTCATAAGCTTATATAGGTTAAAAGAGATAAAGTTGATCACAAAATAAACCTAAGTACTAGCCATCTGTAGACCACTCCTGACATACTGCCTGCAGGGGTCTCGATGTCAGAACATTGCAGAACAGCCACAGAACCATGCTCCTAGCCTGTCTGTACATGCTAATAAGAAATGAAAATTTTTGTTTGAAGAGACCTGGCCAGAAAAATTCAGATGGTGTCAGTAAAGCTAGTGGACAAATCAAAAGTAAATCTACTAATAAATGAGAGAAATGTTTATAACTGCTAATCTTCTGATATCCGAGGACATTCTTCAGTCCACAGCTGTTACTTTCACTGATATAGTCAAGTTCATGTGTTCAAGTACCTTCATTTGTTTCTTAGTTACTAGACATAACCCTAAGAACAAAAATCTATTATCTTCTGTTCTAAATTGAGGTCTTTAGAGGAATAATCTATTCTTCCAAGGGAAGGGGGGATATTACATATATGATTGCTATATCAGTGTACTAAAGTAGAAGGAAAGAGAATTGTATGAGCAATGTCACCTCCAGTTATCTGTCCCCTGTGACAGTATACACAGTTTTATTGTCATACCAAAGCAAAAACAACTCAGACTTCTCAAGTGCCTTCTTCAAAATTAGTTAACACTAACTAAATAAGTTCTGTTTTTATTCTCACAAATGTGAAAAAACCAACACAGTATTTGCAATTTCACCAGGCAATATTTTACCAATATAAATAAGGTCTTCTTTTGGCAAGCTTGTTCAGATGCAAATTACTGAGAAGTAAAACATTTAAAAGGGACACTTTAACATCTCCATTCTCACCTGCACAAAAGAAAGTGGTTCTTATTTCTCAACCTTCAGAAAGTTTTTCCACGTTGATGTTAGTACCATAGTTCTCAGATTGGTAAAGAAGGCTACAATCTGGACCAGAAATAACACACTGTGCTTGTCTGACATAATGATCTGGAATCTTCCAGTACCCAACCATCTCTCTAGTAGAACAATTTACCCAGTCCCGGGGAAAAAATTTCCTGTAACATTTTCCAACAAACTCTGGTGATTTAGAAATCTAGAACAGAAACATTAAATGTTATTGAGAAGCCAGAAGGAGCTATCAGGAACTGATAATTTATATCCAAGGAAAATTAAACAGTAGCTCTAAATGTAACTATTGACAACAGTAACAAATAGTGGGCTTTGGGGAAATGTTTGTAGTTTCAGTTTGCAGCATTAAACATCTTATAAGGAACACTACACTATATGTTAATTAGAAGACTTCAGGATACCCTCAGGCTGTGTTCTCTTCCTAGTGTGAATTCCTGGAAGACACTGTCTTTTCATATAGCCCCAAAATGATCAATAATTAGGAAGCCTAACATCTGCATTAGAATCATACAAACAGAAAATAGTTATTTTAAAAATGTTCTTTTAATGTTGGATGGATTCAAGTAATATTTTAGTCTTTATTTCAAAATATCAGTGAAAATGAGATTTTATTAATAATGGGTATTCCTTTGACATTTAAATGGACATAATTTTATTTTCTTTTTACTGAAAATATATATTTTATATAATATATCTGATCACAGATTTCCCTCACAACTCCTCCCAGATCCTCTCTACATCCCTGCCCATCAAAATCGACAACAGTTTTTTTCTCTCTAAAATGCGTGATTTTTTTTAAAAAAAAATTTGTTTTTGTTATTTAAATGGAAGAAATTTTTACCTTATATATGATAAAGTGTTTCTTATAATAAGTGTAGTCTTTAAATTATATTAAAGCTGAATAATCAGGGAGGCAAATAATTTGGAATTTCATGTCTTCCTATAAAAATATTGTAATGTTATGAAATGTTTTCAGTGAGTGGGCCTATATGCCACTCAACCTTTTAAACAGTAATTTGTCCTTTAAAATCTGAAATAAACCATGATTAAATACTATAGACACAGAAAGCCCATATCAAACCTAGAAAATCAGACCGATAACTGTAACCAAATATTAACTTGGTATTAACCTGTGTGACTAATTTGAATGATATTTCATCTCCAGTTTTCTATACAGCACATACTAAAGAATGTGAAGGTATGGCTGAAAATGTTTTCTGGGTGAAAGAAAACACAACAAAAATAATTATCAAGACACTGTGAAGAACACCATTACACTTACAGTAATTATAACCAAGAGCCCTGGAATCTCAATATATTCATAATGGCACTCTATAAGGCAGAAATGAAAGACATTCTTTCATGACATTCTGAATGAGATCCTTGAGAATAAAGGGAGTTGTAGTTCCTTGATTTTAGTGTTTCTCCCAATTTTTACATTAATATGTAATAAAAAGCAATTCTCTAATCACAAATCCTAGTGTTCAAAAAGTTTCCCACCATTCCAGAGTGTCCCACCATTCCAAAGTGTCCCACCATTCCTGAGAGTGTCCCACCATTCCAGAGCCTCAATGTTTTATAAGACTTCGAATAATTTTTTTCTTTCTTTAGTGCAGAACAAGTCTAGAAAAAGTGTAGTGATCTAATTCTAGGTGAGTGCCACCTTGTGAAAAAACACATTCCCATTGGGTAAGCTGTGGAAACCACTGTCTCCAAACAGATATTGAGAAAGGGGAAAATGGGGGAAATATAATTACATTTATAATAAAATAAAATATTACAAAAAGTCAGTGTAAATGTGAGATTACTTTCTTGTTACCTCAGTTTCTCCTTTTTTAAATTGAAAGCCAAAGTATTTCATGAGACAGTTATTAAGTGTTGATAACATAGTACATAGGAAAGGGTTTCAATGCACAGTGTCTACAGATAAGTTTTATGGTACTCATATCTTTTATCTTTCCTTATACTCAGCCTTCAATCTACTCAGGTTGATAAGAAACCCCTATCCTAGTTCCACATTGTTGGAGGAGGCTGCTTGTTCATATCTGGCAGCTCAGTAGCTCAGCCCCAAAATAATCACACAGAAACTATATTATTTGAATCACTACATGCCCCATTAGCTCTAGCTTCTTATTTGCTAACTCTTACATCTTAATTTAACCCATCTCCATTAATCTAGACATCACCAGGAGGTTGTGGCCTATCAGCAAACTTTCAGCAGTTCTGTGGCTTCTCTTCCGACTCCCCATTCTTGCTCCTAGTATTCAGTTTAAGTTTCCCCACCTACCTATCTTATGCCCTGCTATAGGTCCAAATCAGTTTCTTTATTGACCAATGATATTCAGAGCATACAGAGGGAAATTCCACATCAACTACTGCTGAGGACACAAAATTAGAGTTGATCTTGATTGTGGAGTTTTCATACTAGTTTCGGTATGGAGGTCTAAGTAACTTTATGCAGTCAGAGCTAGAGGAGTCATGTGGAACAGTTGTACAATGAAGGTCTAGGAATGGACCGTGTCAGGATTGGGGCTGGGGTAGGTCTTCTATCAAGTTCATAGCCTGAGTGAATATGCAGTTTTGTTTGAGAATGACAATGAAGAGGCTATGGACACAGTTTGGAGACAGAACAAGCCAGAGTCATGGTGTTGTTTGGTTATCAATCTATGATTTTTAGATGAAACTACAAAGTGTTCATCAGATCTCAATCTTAGTCAACAGAACTAGTTCTTGCAGAAAGAGGTTTTGAGCATTCAAAATCTATAATGACTCTGAGAAAGACTTCTCATAATTCTAAAGACCAAAACAGAGAGTAGTTTTGAGTAGCAGAAAATTCTGGAAAAAGCACAGTATGTAACATTTTAAGTTACTGTTCTGCCAGATATGAGGATTATACTAATACTTCTTTATGTTGAAGAACACTTGTGAAAATTAAGTTTTACTTTTCCCAAATTTTAAAATGGATTTCAGGATATCTCTCAACAGTGAATGCTTTCAGAGCTGAGATAAGATCAAGGAAGTTTTACCCTGCTATACAAATAGCTTTTAAGCTACTAATGTGACATACATCAAACTATGACTCAGTTAAAAGGAAATTAAGTGCTTTCTTTAAATCAAAAATTTTCATGAGTCAAAGTCCGCAGTCATTATTCTCATAAGGAAACAGTGGTGGATGAGGTTGTTGCAAACTTTTTTGGCTCTAGTGATGGACTTGTCTAGGAGAGAGAGGAACCAAAGAAAAGACAAACACAGATTAGAAGAAAACCTGGAATCAGGTGGCCTGGACTCTCTGGTGGAGAAGCTGTAGCATCCTGGAAGATCAGCATATATATACAGTTGATCAGGAAGATGAGGTTACTGCACACAACTGAATCATGGAGGCAAAGTTTATGCTATACAGCTAAACCAAGTGGTAGGTTTAGATAATATTCATACTATTATTCTCTGTAGAGCAACAGTTTGGGCCATAAATATCTGAGAGGAGAAAGCCATAGCATTTTCTGCATATACTATCAACATCTTCAAATGGGCCATAGAAATGTTTTGGGATATTCCTTTTGAACCTTACCTTGGAAGGGATGTGAAGAACAGCTTTACCATTTCCCTATGCATCTGAGGCTATGATACTTAACATGACTATGCTCATGTCAATGACATACAATTACTAAAGGCTTCATTCATTCTTGGTTTCCTCTGCTCTCCATAGACATGGAGCAGTTTCAAGCCTGTTTGTGACTCTTTAGTAAGTGAAGAATTACCCCAAGATTTTAAACAACAGTCCACATTAGCAAAATACAGTTGAGTCCATGTCTATAAGGTTTATACGAACAATATGTCTTAACATCTAATTCTTTAAAATACTATCTCTATTGAGCATATTAGGCATATTTTCTAGAACTGTGGTTCTCAAACTTTCTAACGCTGTGACCCTTTAATGCACTTCCTCATGCTGTGGTGACCTGAAAGCATAAAATTATTGTTATTGTTACTTCATAACTATAAGTTTGATGTTGTTATTGATTATAATATAATCTGACATGAAGGATATCAATCTTTAAAAAGGTCATTCAACCCCCATAGATTTAAAACCAATGTTCTAATAGAAACAATATTTTTAATAATAACAGTGATGAAATTTTGAGAATTAATGCCTAAGCAGGAAAATTATATTCTATAGTATAAAATTTAAAATTCTATGTCATTTTTCCCTTTTATGTAGTAATTTTTTATATTTTTTCTTATTTTCAAATTTTAAAGTGCATATAAATTGAGTGATTAAAAAATACCAGAAAACAAGCAGCATCAACACAAAAGAAAAATGTCAAGGATTCAAAAATGATTTTGGTACATCTCTTATTTAACAGTCTTTAAAATTACCAAATTCAAAATTTATTATAAAATATATAAGAAGAAATTTTCTAACATTTATATAACCAAAACTCTAATTCTTACATCTGTATGTACCAACAAAGGAATCTTTTTTCTTCTATTTTTTAAATCAAAGACAGTAAGTAATTTTTTTAAAATAACATACAGTTATAGTCACAGTCAGCTGTTGACAGAGGTTACTGTCCTGCCCAGACCTGCAGCCATACAGCCCCCCCAAAAATACACAGAGGTTTACATTAATTATAAACTGGTTGGTCTACTAGTTCAAGCTTTTTATTAACTAATTCTTCCATCTTAAATTAGCCTATTATTATAATCTATGTTAGACATTGGGTTGGGACTTATTATCTGTGAGATAACCTCTTTTTGCTTGCTCTGTGTCTGGCTTCCTCTGTGATGACTACAGACTGACTATTTCTTCTTCCCAGAATTCTCCTGTTCTCATCGCACCACCTCTACTTCCTGCCTGGTCACCCTGCCTATACTTCCTGCCTGGCTACCGGTCAATCAGCATTTTATTAAAACAATGCAATACAAATGACAGGGTACAAGACCATTGTAACACAACACATCCCCCTGCCTTTTTTTTTTTCAAAACAAGAACTCTGAATCTAATCTCATTTGTTTAGAGTTTTTTTCAGAACATTATCCTTACCAACTTGTAACCAACACTCTAAACAAAGATAAATATCCATAGTCCACTTTTGGGGAATGTGGGCATTGTTTTCTAGACTACTTCTTGCTTATTGGGGGTGCTGATAATCTTATGGGGACCTAAGGAAAATTTAGAACTATGATCAAGTTGTGACTGGAGTATCCTGTGAGGCTTGATCATCTCAGCAAGCAGTCTTGGAACTGTTCTATATAGAACTCTGACATCAGGGCCATCCTCTCTTATCAGAGATTTCTCAGGGGGCTCTTCCTTGGTCAAACCTTATTTTTCTTAATGCGGAATGAATCCACAGCCTCTCATTTCCTGTGGAAACAAAAGTCAAACCTCTTCTCCATAGGAACATATCTTTTGACTTAAATTTTGAAGTCAATGCATTTTTAAAATATATATGTTGTATTAATCCAGAAGCATTTATAATCAAATGTCTTTTAGTAGCTATTTTTCCTTTCCTAGCCACCAAACCATTTAAAGACAACATAATAACAAAAAGTATCCAGACTCTCATGTATTTTTTTTATCTTTACATGGCTTTAATTTAAACTCTATTTCTTTTATTTTTATTTTATTTATTTATTTATTTATTTTTTTTTTTTTTTTTTTTGGTTTTTCGAGACAGGGTTTCTCTGTAGCTTTGGTGCCTGTCCTGGAACTAGCTCTTGTAGACCAGGCTGGCCTCGAACTCACAGAGATCCGCCTGCCTCTGCCTCCCGAGTGCTGGGATTAAAGGCGTGCGCCACCACCGCCCGGCTCTTTATTTTTATTTTTAATTTTTGCTTTTTTGATACTAAGTTTCTCTGTGCATCTTTGACTGTCTTGGCACTCACAGTGTAGACCAGATTGTCCATGAACTCATAGAGATCCCCTGGCCTCTGCCTCCCAAGTTTTGGGATTAAAGGTATGTACCAGCACATCCAACTAGTCTCTTTATTTTTGATTTTGATCAGCTTATCACAGTGTATTATTCTCTGTCACATAAAGTATAAATGAAACAGGAGGTCAGAATGAGGGCTGGGATGCAGGGAAGACCCTGTGCACATCTTTGTCTACATTTATGCTTCACTAAGGCTTCTGAATAATGCTTTTTCTTTCATCTTCAGTTGAGCTGATCATTTTAGGATTCAGCTTTCATTTTGGCTTTGAAGTTTTCTTTCCTGCTTTTTTTCTTTTTCTTTTTTTTTATTAAAAATTTCCGCCTCCTCCCTGCCTCCCTTTTCCCTCCGCCTCCCCCCACTCCCCACCCCCCACTCCCCTCCTCCTTTACCCTTTTATTTTCTTTCCCAAGCCTACATATATTTTTAAACACATTGTAAACCATTTAAGGATTTTTTTTCATCTGAATCTATCTTTACTGTATATCTCTTTTTCTGACCCCATGAGTCTTTAATTTGCTAAGCCATATGGCTAGGTTTAAAGCCATGGCTTTGATGGCTCAATTCACCCCATTCCTTAACTTTCTGAAAGTCTAGCCTCATAGCAGAGGTACTGGCCAGAGCCATGTTTATTTCCACAACTCTATGACATTTCAAGGTCCCTGCCACCACAAAGAAGCATGCTGTTGGCTATTCATAAATACCATTTAAGTGTTTGCTGATGGGTCCTCTTAAAACAGCTGCAAGGTTTTTACAGCTAAAGCTGAGTCAGGAAGACTATCCTAAATGAGATGGCTTGCCTCTAGCAAACAGAGCACACCCAAGAAAATGCTGTTACTAAGAAGCCGTGCTTAACTGTTCTTTTGTGTCTAGAATTACTTCCCAAGGTGTCTCAGGTTTTATGTGTATGCAGTTATCTACGATTGTGCCATTTGTTTGGAGAGGCTTCTATCCTGCCTGATCCTGCAACTTCAGCCCCAAAGAAACACACAGATCCTTACAATAATTATAAACTGGTTGGTCTATTAGCTCGGGCTTTTTATTAACTCTCATAACATATTAATTCTTGTCTATGTTAACCACATGGCTTGGTACCTTTTTTTTTATTCTTTTTTAATTAATATTTCCACCTGCTCCCCGTTTCCCATTTCCCTCCCCTCCTCCCAAATATTGCCCCCTCCCCCCACTCCCCTCCCCCTATCCCCACTCCTCTTCTCCACCCCCCACACCATTCCCCCTCCCTCTCGATACTGAAGAGCAGTCCAAATTCTCTGCCCTGCGGGAAGACGAAGGTCTTCTATCTACGTCCAGGAAGGTGAGCGTCTAAACAGGCTAAGCTCCCACAAAGCCAGTTCATATATTAGGATCGAAACCTAGTGCCATTGTCCTTGGCTTCTCATCAGCCTTCATTGTCCGCCATGCTCAGAGAGTCCAGTTTCAACCCATGCTTATTCAGTCCCAGACGAGCTGGCCTTGGTGGGCTCCCAATAAATCAGATCCACTGTCACAGTGGGTGGGTGCATCCCTCGTGGTCCTGATTTCCTTGCTCATGTTCTCCCTCCTTCTGCTCCTCATTTGGACCTTAAGAGCTCAGACCGTTGCTCCAAATTGAGTCTCTGTCTCTACCTCGATCCATCGCCAGATGAAGGTTCTAAGGTGATATGTAAGATATTCATCAGTATAGGATAGGGTCATTTCAGGTTCCCTCTCCTCAGTTGCCCAAGGTACCAGCTGGGGACATCTCCCTGGACACCTGCGAACCCCTCTAGAGTCAAGTCTCTTGCAGTGAAGCATTCTCATCTTGCTTGCTCTGTCTAGCTTCCTCTGTAATGACTACAACTGACTCTTTCTTTTTCCTAGAATTCTCTAGTTCTTGTTGCCCCACCTCTACTTCATACCTGGTTGTCCTACCTATACTTCCTGCCTGGCTACTGACCAATCCGTATTTTATTAAAACAATAGAATATAAGTGATAGGGTACAAGACTGTTGTCCCGCAGCAGTCAGTAAATGTCATCAAATTTGAATTTATTTTCTTTTCTCAAGGTAACAAAGTTTCGGAGGTTTGTAAGTCTAAACCACAGATATGATTCCATAAATATAAAATTTGTCAGATTCACAGACAATGTCCTTTTGGTTTTTTTTTATTTTTGATTTAAATGTACAGATACTTATTCATAGGTGGACAATATTCTTCCAAACTATTTGTCCATTTCCTAAGACACCCGTTCACCCATCCTTGTGTTTTATTTTACTGATATTATTCAGAACAAAAATATGGGACAGGAACTGTAAAACAAGGTTGATGGACTCTGAACAAGCACCATAAATAGCTCAGTTTTCCTCTTTTTATGCTGGAACATACTAGGACTGTGTCATGTTTTTGAGTTTTTTATAGTAGGAAATTATTGTCCTATTAGTTTAATTGTAGAGAAGACCTTAGTAACCTCAAACATTTGATTGCTTCCCAACATTTAATTCCTCACAATTTTTCAAGCAATTCCCTTCTTATACAAAACAGTTTGGTTACAGCATCCCTTCTGTCTACATGCAAAACTCCATCCATTTAAAGGATCACTTTAATCTAAAGAAACAATTTAAGCAGTAATTTCAGAATTATAAAATAAATTAAAGGCACAGTGAATGAGAAATAGATAAGGAATGCATTGTGTTTAACAGTAAAAAAAAAAGACTCCAAAAGCCAGACATTGTCTTCAAACATGGAAAATATTATGTTTCCAGCTCATAACTGAAAGGGGAAGAGGGATTATTTCAGAACATTATGAAGAGTCATGCTTATTCAAATACAGAGTAGATCATGCAATTTGACCCATGTGGAAATCTTTACTATTTGTCTTTGGACTTATGCCAGAACAGATTAGAAATCCACTTGGTAGAGTTGAAGTAAGCCAGTTCAGTCACTGCTTTAAGGCTTGGACTTCATGGCCTTTAAAGTCCATTCTAACCTAAAATGCACAGAGCGTCTGAAACCCACTCCAGTGGGAGTGCTGCCTGCCAAATTAGTCTTTGCATGAAAGGCACAAAATGATGTCAATTGTTCCAGCTGTGCTGCAATGAGTCAGTTGGAAACTGCCTTCCAAAGGCAGAGTTCAACCTAGTTACCAAAACCCAAATAATTTTAAAAGATTTTTAGCTGTCTTAGAAAGTTACAAATTTACACACTCAGTTAAAGATGTTTGTTGCAGGTTGTGCTCCACAAAATGCAGTGGGTGTAGACAAACATTTTGGATAAACTCAACTAAACAATCCAAACCTTCGTGTTTTAAATTTATTGTCTATGACCCTCAATACTCAGGGGAAAATATATCCTTTGAGGATTGAACTGGAAAATAAAAATTCTCAGCAGCACTCCAAGTTGTATTTTGTTTTATTAATTTCAACAAAAGGCCTCCTCACTGAATAAATTTCATAGTATTTTAAGGATCTGAGCAAACTACCAAGGGAGAAAATCAATCAGTAGTCTGTTTCAGCTGTAACAACAATAAATCACACCAATTGCTGGCACAAGCAAGAAATTTCCAAAGGTGTACTAGTGACACTTACATCATAGAGGTGACCAACAGCTTTCTAATTGGAACAAGGCCCACTCAATAGTAGGAAATATCTAGACACTGGCTAACTATAATAGGACACCCAAGGACAAGGAAATCACAAATGGAAGTCTAGGTCCCTGACAATATAGGACCATATTTATCAAAGGCAGTTCATAAAACAATAACAAAAATGCAATACTCTCATTTAAGCATTGTAATATGCTATTAATATGAACTTTGGTTAAGTGATACTGATTTAAAAGATTCTAAGTAATATAACATACCAACAAATAAATTGTGATTCTGAATCAGGGGTACACGCAAGAGCAGAACAGAAAAAAAAAGTCTTAATTAAGTAGTTTTTATTCAAGGCATAGAATTCAAAGATCCATCTAACAGTCAAGAATTGCTAAAACATTATTAAATAGCAGATTTTGATAAAATCAGGGACAGACTTAACATAAATATGGAAACAAATACATGAAATAAATGCATGAACAGATTTATAGCCAAGATGTTTTGAAAGTTCAGGGAAAATGCTTGTTTTTCTATTGAGGAAAGGAGAAAGCATTTCTCAAAACTGGTGACTTGGGTTCTGAGAAGGATGCAGAAATTATCACCTAGACACAAAAATAATAGAAGAAATAAAGAGAGTATATACAGTATTTAAATGCACAGAACTGAAAGTCTGGGACATTGGGACTGGAATAGACATAAAGAGGAAGTATTCAGGGAAGTACACTGAAGAGCAGGCCAGGTAGTCTAATAGAGGAGATAAAGTCTATTCCTAAGACATTGCAGCTTTTCTTGAGCACTAAATGATCAAGCATGTGTTCAAAGACAAGTTTGGTGAGAGTATGTAGATGAATTACAGTATGAATCTAAGATGAAAGGCATTTTTGAGTTATTAGGAAAATTTGGGAAGAATTTATCAATATTGACACACTAGAAACAACTTGGGTGAAGACAGAGAGAATGTCAAGATATAAGAAAGAATGTTAACACTGTATAAAAAAAGAGAACAGAATAAATAATGAGTATAAATGAGCCTGGACACTGCAGTTCATTTTCTGTCAGGAAAGCTGCTTGAATTGGAACCATACATGGGAAAGTAAGTTCTTGATAAGGGAACAAAAGAAATGTTACTGTTTTACAAAAGCAGGAAGTACCCAGATCTCTGTTTGGGAGGAGAATAGAAAGACAAGATAAATGATTGAGACATCATGAGTTATAAAATGGGAAATAGGAGCCACATGAAATATAAATTAATATGACTCAGAAACTTAGAGGTTCAGAAAAAAAAAAAAGAACCCCTGTATGAGGAAAAAGTGCTTTGGTTGAAGGAAGTTACAGTTATGTACTTCCCTCCATGCTGCAGATGGGGGCCAGTTTGGAGGGTCAACAAGACAAATGAATGTGTGAACAAACAGAGCAGAATCTTTGCATAGCCACACTGTCTCTGAGGTGTTTTATAAGTGAGCCAAGAGCCAGAACACAGATGTGTGTTCTTTCGGCCCATAACCTGTCGTTATGTTCATCCTTCCCTTGGTAAATAGGGACTAGGAAGAAATGAATGACGCTTCACTTATGCATAGGTGGATTGTTGTAAAGTATTGTTTTAACTGTGTAAAGGTGTATTACATTCATTTTGGCTCTCTTTGTTAATGATGTAAATATGTATCAATTTGTTTATGCCCCATTTGTTTAATCATGTAAAGACGTGCTACTTTTTCACCTTGCCTTCCTAAGGCACCTGATTGGTTTAATAAAAAACTGAATGGCAAATAAAAGTAGGTAGTAGAAGGATAGGTGAGACTGGCAGGCAGAGAGAATAAATATGAGATAATGAGGAAGGAGGGAAAAAAGAGGACGATGGGGGAGGGTGGGAGAAATGAACATGCCTGAAGCCAGAAACCAGGCAGGCACCAGCCAGCCATAGGGACAATAAGATAGAAAGAAAGAGAAAAGAAAGGAAGAAAGAAAGAAAGAAAGAAAGAAAGAAAGAAAGAAAGAAAGAAAGAAAGAAAGAAAGAGAGAAAGAAAGAAAGAGAGAAACAGAGAGAGAGAGAGAGAGAGAGAAAGAAAGAAAGAAAGAAAGAAAGAAAGAAAGAAAGAAAGAAAGAAAGAAAGAGAAAGAGGGGGAGGGAGTGAAGAAGAGAGATTGAGGGGAAAGAAAGAAATATAGATAAAAAGCCTTAAGGCAAAACGTAGATGAAGAGAAACAGATAAAAATAAGAACTAAGATAAGGCAGGGTACTCAAAACTAATAATAATCTCTGTGTCATGATTTGGGAGATGGCTGGTGGCCTGTAGAAAAAATCTTCTACAGTGGATTAAGAGTGATGAAACCATATCCATTGTTGAAATACTTGCAATCTAGCAAACATGAATGGGGCGACATAGACAATGATTGCTGGTTTTGTCGCAAAGGGCCAGCTCCAATAGCATGAAAACTTGAGTTCAAGCTCCAGATATTTAGAGCATAAATCTAAATGTCTGCTGTGGTGGAACACACTTATAATCACTGCCCTGAGGAGCTGGAGATAGGAAATTACCGGGGGTTCACTGTCTGGCAGGTTTGCCTAATCGGGGCAGATCCAGGTTAAGAAGATATCCTGTTTGAAAGAAAGTGTTCCTTTGGATGACACCTCAATTTGTCCTCTGACCTTCTCACACATACACACAGAGATGGACGTGCACCTGAATGCACTTAAAGACACACAGGTGCACACACACACACACACATGCATAAGCATAATAAAAAGAATTAGTTTCCACCATTATTTGTAAAGCAAATATACCATTGTCAAAACAACAGAAGGAAAGTGAAGACAATTAGCATGAATACTAAATCCTATTAAGTGGAAACAATACT
This sequence comes from Chionomys nivalis, assembly GCF_950005125.1. Taxonomy (NCBI): domain Eukaryota; kingdom Metazoa; phylum Chordata; class Mammalia; order Rodentia; family Cricetidae; genus Chionomys; species Chionomys nivalis. Next base: position 71,451,917 of record NC_080095.1, read on the forward strand.
CTCAACATGCCACTGGAACAATTATGAAACCAACGACACTTTCATTATTGTGTCTACCATATATGATTTGTGGCAACTTGTAAATGCTGTGATTTCAACAATTTAGATACCATAATGTAGAATGTAGCGTGAGTATCAGATCACCCACAATATAGTCAATCATCTGTATCAACCCTAGAGGTTGAACTCAAGATTCTATGCATGCTAAGCAAGTGCTTTACCACTAAGACATATAAGCCAACAAATTATCTTTAGATTTCTTATATGTTCTTTAGATAGCTTATATGTTCTCATTATTAGCTTGGTAGCAGGTGACTTTACCTTTGGAGCCATCTCTATGGCCTTTGAGTTGTCCTAAATGTACAATAATGTTGAAGATTTCTTAAATGTTGATATTTCTATCTTGCTTTAGCCTATCAATAGATTTGTTCACTAATTATCTAGTAGATTTTTGTTGAATTTTCAAAGTGTTTCATAAGTTAATTTTTTTCTGTACATAAGAGTTGTGAAAATTCTTCATTTTCAATTTTAATGCTTCTAGTCTCCGCGCCCTAAATATGTTCACCAAGATTTTCAGTACTACACTGATTAGAAGGGTTAGAGTGACATCTTCACTTTCCTGCTTTTAGAAAAATAATTCAACTTTCCATCATCAACTTGATGTTTACTGCAATTTTTTTCAAATGACCTTTAACAGAATGAGATACGTTCCTTTAATTTTAATTTTTTATTTTAAAAAAACTATCTTTTCTCATTTTATGTGCCAAATCTATTTCTCACTGCCATCCCTTCTACCTTCCTCTCCCATCTCCCATCCCACTCCCCATCCACTCCTCACAGAGGCTAAGGCTTCTCATGGGGAGTCAACAAAGTCTAGCACATTGCTTGAGGCAGGACCAAGGTCCCCCCTCCCATATCTAGGTTGAGCAAGGTAACCATCCAGAGAGAATGAGTTCCAAAAAACCGAAATAAGTAGCAGGGCTAAATCTTGGTCTCACTGCCAGTAGCCCCACAGTCTCCCCAGGCAAATAACTGTCACCCACATTGAGAGGGACTAGTTTGGTCCTATGCTGGTCCCTCACTGTCAAGCCAGAGTAGGAAGGCTTCTACTAACTCAGGTAAACTGTTTCAGTGGGTGTCCCCATCATGGTCTTGACCTCTTTGCTCATATTCTCACTCCTCCCTCTTTTTGACTGGACTTTGGGAGCTCAGTCCAATGCTCAGTTGTGGCTCTCTTCATCTGCTTCCTTCAGTTGCCAGATGTAGGTTCTCTGGTGACATTTAAGATAGTCATCAATCTGACTAAAAGGTAAGGCCAGTTCAGGCACCCTCTCCACTATTGCTTAGGGTCTTACCTGGGGTCATCCTTGTGGATTCCTGGGAATTTCTCTAGTGCCAGTTTTCTTGCTAGCTCCATAATGGCTACCTCAATCAAGGTATCATTTTCCTTGTTTAAGGTGATTTAATATAGATGATGTTAACTGAGTAGCACCTCTAGAATTTGGTTGCTAAAACTTTTAATTATAGTCAGTCTTTCTGCTATTTTCTGTTTTTAGTGTTTTATCTGTTTCTTGTTGCACTAGCTAAATGTTGTCTCACTTAGGACAGGAACACCTTAGAATATTCTTTTGGCCAAAATATACCACACTCCACTGATCACTATAAGTACCTTATTATTATTATTATTAATTATTATCATTTTATCTTCACTGAATCTCCATATTGTTTGCCTTAGTTTCTTCAAGAATTCCCAAGGTTCTATTTTATGACATGATTAAAGTCTAGTTTTATAAGGAATTATAGGAGCACATAAATGCTTATTTTTCTCCTAACAAATAAATTGTTCTACTTTTTCAATAACTAATTGCAATGACCTCAATAATTACTGGAATAACAAATTTGCTAATGGTATTCTGTAAAAGTTACAGTACAAAAGGAAAACCTTTATATGAGTTAAAATTTGGGAAAGTAAAAATAAGTAAACTATAAAGGAAGACTATAAGACATGCCTTCTCAGAGTTGGCCAGTTTAAAAAAAAAAAAAAAAAAAAAGCAAAAGCGCTGAGTAACAAGGAGAACCCTAAGAGAAAAAACCCTGGGAAGGGAAAATAAACAATATCTCCAAGTTCCAAAATTGGTAACTATGGGGTTGGAGAAAGAAGGAAGGGTGGAAGGGGAGAAGGTGGGAAGGGAGATTTTGAGGAAATGGGATGGTCGAGAAGGGGAAAGGACAGAGACAGAGAACAAAGAAAGATATCTATTTTATAAGTAAACAAACTATCTTTTCTCATTACACATACCAATCCAAGTTCCCATTCTCTCCACTTACCCTCTTACCCCACCTGCATTCACTCCTCAGAGAGAGTAAGGCACATTGCTTTGGGAAAAGTCCAATGTCCCCCTACTAAATCTCGGCTGAGCATCCAAAGAAAATAGGATGCCAAAAAGTCAGTACAAGCAGTAGGGATAAATCCTGGTGTCAAGCCAGTGGCCCCTCAGTCTTCCTCAGCCATACAACTGTCAACCACATTCAGAGGGACTAGTTTGATCCTATGCTTATTTGGGAGTTCAGTCCAGTGCTCTGCTGCAGGTCACTGCCTCTGTTTCCATCAGTTACTGGATGAAGGTTCTATGGTGATATTTAAGATATGCATCAGTCTGACTAGAGGGCAAGGCCAATTTGGACACCCTCTACTCTATTGCTTAGTTTTAGCTGAGTCATCTTTATGGATTCCTGGGAATTTCTCTAGAATCAGGTGCTATGGGGCAATGGTCTGTACCCTGTCACTTGTATTTTAAATAAACACTGACTGTCCAGTAGCCAGGCAGGAAGGATAGGCCAGGCGACCAGGCAGGAAGTAGAGGCAGGGACATAATAACAAAAAGAAAAAGGAGAATCCTGGAAAGGAGGAAAGATTCAGTCTGCAGTCATTACCCAGATGCAGAGGAAACAAGATGCGACTGTCTATCTCAAAAAGGTAGCAAGCGAGGTGGCTCACACAGACAAGAATTATGAGCTAATATAAGTTATAAGGGTTAATAAGAAGCCTGAGTTAATAGGCCAATCAGTTTATAATTGATGTAGGCCTCTGTATGTTTATTTGGGACTAAATAAATGTGGGACTTGGTGGGACAGAAACCTTGCTCAATAGTCAGGTTTCTTGCTAGCCCCTTAATGGCTCTCTCAAACAAGGTATCTCTTTACTTGCTCTCATTTCTGTAATTCCTCCATCTTGACTATCCTGTTCTCTCAAGTTCTCCTCACCTCTCCCCTTCTCTCCTCCTCTTCCCCTTTCACTCTTCCTCCCCATCCTACATGCTCCTAATTTTGTCAGGTGATTATGGTGCTTGCATAACTGGATGTCAAAATGTAGAATAAAGAAAATAGATCCATCTCTATCTCCATGCACAAAACTCAAGTCCAAATGGATTAAAGACCTCAATATAAATCTAAATACACTGAACCTGATAGAAAAGAAAATGTGAAGTCATTTTCAGTGCATGAGCACAGGAGACTGCTTCCTAAATATAACCTCAGTAGCACAGACACTGAGAGCAACAATAAATGGGGCCTCATGAAACTGAGAAGCTTCTGTAAAGCAAAGGACACTGTCAATCAAACAAAACGGCAGCCTGAATGGGAAAAGGTCCCGGAATGGGAAAAGATTTTCACCAATCCCACATCAGACAAAGGACTGATCTCTAAAATATATAAATAGCTCAAGAAATTAGACATCAAATTCCAAATAAGCTAAATTAAAAATGGGGTACAGAACTAAACAGAGAATTCTCAACAGAAGAATCTCAAATGGCCAAAGGACACTTAAGGAAATGTTCAGCATCCTTAGTCATCATGGAAATACAAGTAAAAACAACTCTGAGTTAATATCTTACACCTGTCAGAATGGTTAAGATCAAAACACCAGTGATAGCTTATGCTGGAGAGGATGTGGAGTAAGGATAACTCTCATCCATTGCTGGTGGGAATGCAAACTAGTACAAGCACTTTAGAGATGAGTATGGTGGTTTCTCAGAAAAGTGGGAATCAACCTACATAAGGACCCAGCAATACCACTCGGGTATATTCCCAAAAGATGCTCAATCATAATACAAAGACATTTGTTCAACGATGTTTATATCAGCATTATTTGTAATAGCCAGAACCTGGAAACAACCTAGATGCCTTTCAACTGAAGAATGGATAAAGAAAATGTGGCACATTTACACATTAGTGTACTACTCACTGGTATAAAAAAATGCAAATGGATGGAACTAGAAAACACCATCCTCAGTGAGGTACCTGAATTGGCCTTGCCCTGTAGTCAGATTGATGACTATCTTAAATGGCACCATAGAACCTTTATCCAGCAATTGGTGGAAGCAGATGCAGAGATCCCACAGACCAGTCAAAAAGTGGGAGGAGTGAGAATATGAACAAAGAGGTCAAGACCATGATGGGGATACCCACTGAAACAGCATACCTGAGCTAATGGGATTTCACTGACTCTGGACTGAAAGAGGGGGAGCCAGCATAGGACCAAACTAGGTCTCTGAATGTGGGTGACAGTTGTGTGGCTGGGACAGACTGTGGAGCTATTGCCAGTGAGACCAGAATTTATCCCTACAGCTTGTACTGGCATTTTGAAACCCATTCTCTCTGGAAGGATAATTTGCTCAGCCTCGATATAGTGGGGAGAGCCTTGGTCCTGCCTCAAGGCAATGTCCTAGACTTTGTTGAATCCCCATGGAAATCCTTACCCTCTCTGAGGAGTGGATGGGGGGTGGGATGGGGGAAGTGGGGAGAACAGGAGGAGAGGAGGGTATGGGATTGGGATGTAAAATGAGAAAAAAAAATGTTTTTTTAAAAATAAATTAAGTAGCCGGGCAGTGGTGGCCCATGCCTTTAATCCCATCACTTGGGAGGCAGAGGCAGACAGACCTCTGTGAGTTCAAGACCAGCCTGGTATACAAGAGCTAGTTCCAGGACAGGCTCCAAAACCACAGAGAAACCCTGTCTAGAAAAATCAAAAAAAAAAAAAAAAGAATAAAAAAATTAATTAATTAGTTTTTAAAAAACAAAAATTTAGATTACCTTAGTGCTCAACCACTAATGGTTAAAATGACACAATCCCAATCTTTAAATTATGGCATAATCATCTGCTAAATTCCCTCTACTTCAGATTATTTTGATCTACACTAGATTTCCAATTTCCCTTTAATTAATTGATTTATACCCATCTATTTAGAAAAAGGGTAAGGATAATAAACCTTAAGTCAGTATAAATAGCATGTTCTCTTGACTGCTACACTATTTTAATTTCAATATCAGATTCCTGTTTACCAGGTGCCTTAGTCCTTCCATGTTATTGCAGAACACTAGAATTTTGCTTTCCAAGCTTACACTCAAATGTCAATTGGATATGATTCATAAAATCTACTCTAAGATGAACAGATGAGATGTAAACAGATCTTGGGTAGATCATAAGGTTCAACACATTCTACCCTCCATTACAAAGGCACTCTTATTTGAATTTAAATGGGAGAATTCCACCAGTTCTCATAGCCTTCATTATCCTGCATATATTTCCATTATTTAATTAAGTTTATTAATTTGAGTTTAATAAATACCAGTGTCTGAGTTCCCCATATTCGGGCACAAATTCTTTCTCTGATATATTACGTGCTCAGAGTTTACTGTTGGCTTTCTTGCATTCCACACCTCCTCTAAATAATATCCCTGTGAGGAGTTCCTGTTACTTGACAGCTGAAAATAAAATGTATTAGGCATCAAGGAATCATCCTATATGCAGGGAAGGAAAAACCAAACTCTATCAGCATAGAGTGTAGACTTGAAATATGATTTTATTGTATTTGCAAATAAATTTAAAACTTTGAATTATAGTTTAATTGGACTCTTCTCTTTATATCTCCCAATTTACTTTATTTTTATATCTTCCATTCTCAAATCGCATAAATTTGAAAATTTCACAAATTTAATTAATTTTATCTTTCTCAAAGAAATAGAATAGTATGGTATCATTTTCTTAAAATACTCAACTGAGGATATTTTTTAAACAATAAAATACCTAATTCAACAGCTCTTAGTAAGTTTTGCATTCATTGAACAGTGTCTTGTGTGTTTTGTCTAGTTTTGGCTAGATACTCAGGAACTAGTTGAATAGTTTCTGCTCCCAGGACCTGCAAAGGGAAACAGTGTCGGGGGTCAGGTCCAAATCCTTGAGTGCAACCATTTTGTCCCACTGAACTTCTCTTTTTAAGTGCAGGCTCCAACACATGGCAATTACGTGGATCTGACACCAGCTTCGTATCTTGTCTCTATATGTACCTGACTTTCCAGAGCTGTGATAAAGATAAGACACTCCAAAGAGAACAAGGACATCAGCTGACTATGCAAAGAGTATGTCAGAATTCCTGAGACCAGCATCGTCAGAGCAAGCTCATAGAAAACCTTAGTAGCATTACCTTCAAGCTGGATACCTTTTCTCAGAATTAAATTTACCAGTTGTTTTTGCCTAAATGGAGTAAATTATATTAATATTTGACTTTTTTTACTGTTTGTTTCAGAAAAACATTCCACTTATGCTGAGACTGAAGTTATGACTAAATCAACTATGTTATTAACTATCCCTCACAACTTTTTTCTCAGCCTGAAGTGTGATAAACTTGTCATAAATGACTTCACCCAAGTAATTGATAACATTTTTCAAGAGTAAGAAGACAGAAGGCAGAGCCTTGTGGCACTCCCATATGGCAGTAAGCCATTAATCTTTTTTCTCGATTTTTCCTGTTTGTATTTTATTATGAAACTAACAGAAGCCTCCTGCAAACATTTAAATAATACAGACATTGATAATGCGGAAACAACAATGCATGTGATGCTGTCCCTCCAGACGTGGTTCACAGATTCTGACATCTATGTGTATTCATCAGTAGATGAATATATCTAATATTCCTATCTCTGACTTATATATTTTCAAATGTGGAATTATGCTGTGAATAATGTTTATACTCTTTTAAATTAAATACTATTGCTATATTTTTCTCTCCAAATATTTAAAGCAACATTTTTGTGTATTAGAGACAGTTAAGGCTAGCCTAATATTCATTGTTCAGTGAAAGCTGGAATTGAAATCGCAGAAATTCTCCTGCCTCAGACACCCAAATGCAAAAAATTAAAGGCATAAACCACCACACTAGCCCAAACATACTCTTTTAAAGAACATACTATAGAATACCTTATTAAACTGTCTTCTTTTATTATTATTATAATTAAAAAATATTGTCTATAAAAATGTACTGCAATATACATTCCCTATAATATATAAGCTTATTGAACAGTGACAATACATCACATTAAGATTCATTCTCTAAGACAAAATTAATCAGAAAAAAACATTGACACTTTCTGGTTAAATGATAGCTTCAAAGTAAACTACAAAATATGAATTATACAAAAAATGCATGATAAATCAATGTTAAATATGTCCATTTGCACTCAAATTTACTAAAAATAAATATTATCTTTCTTTTAATTTGTCTTTGGTTTTTTTAAAGTCTTATTTTAATATGTTCTATTTTGGTGAATTTCTTTTTAAATCCATGACATTGATGTAAGTTTCTTCTGTCTTCAACTTCTGTCTTTTCCAAGTTTTTCTATGGTTTTTTTAAACTATTTTTTTATGGATCTTTGAACTATACAAGCTTTGGGCATGTGGTAGATTATCCCAGGTCTTAGTGTCTCCTCTCTTATGTCTTTTTCTTTCTTGTAAAACCTTGATTGTTGAACATTTGTATTTTTTGATTTTTAAGTATAGCTTCAAGCGTTCCAATTACACTGTGTGCATAAGAATTAGGGGAATAATTTCTTCTTGCGCTTTGTTAGATACAAATAAGGGCTACCTGAAACATAGCGACACAAAGAACATAAGATTGACATGTTTAACTTTCTAAAAGTAGTCAACTATTTCATTTCCATTTACTGAATTCCACAATTAAACTTTTCTTCATATTCACATAGTCATATCTATACAAATATTTCACTCACATACTGGTTTAAATGCTGAATGGAATTGTTCATGTTTATATTTTCCCCTTCTTCAAGTGACTCCAGGTTGATACTAAGTTGATACCTGAAGCTAACTATGACATCTAATTCCTTTTTAACTATTACACATAAGACATCAGTTTAAAACATAGCCATTCTTTCCTTGTTGGTGCCCAAGAACTCATGTTAATTTAACTGTGGTAAGATAGTAGATTACTGGTAAAACAGAAGTACAGAATTGGAATGCTGAAGCAGTAAAGTATGTAAGAATCTGTGGAGAGAACGGGGTTGAAGGGAAGACTAACCTTAAGGAAGGTTGCATGAGATTCATATAAAGCTAACAATTCTGAAATTAATGATACAAATATCAAAAAATGTGTAGACTTTAATACTCCTTGGATTTGTAGTCCCATATGAATGAATTTTGTGGGAAAAAACATATTTGCAAAGTATAAAAACAGTATTTTCGGTGACTTTGCTATGATTTGACTTCAATATTATGTGTAATCATATGTTTTCCATTTAAACAGGTAAATACTGTAAGTTGCTTTTAAATAACATAAAGTTTGCCTGTTAAAGCAGTACTATGCGACAACTCCACAAGCTATATAAAAATATTCGGACTACTCAACTATCCACAGTGTTCACAGGCAACAGTTCACTGCGTACTGCCTGACAAGTTCATAAGCCAACTGCAAATAATAGAAGCTTGTTATTTTTAAATCCCAGTGAACCTAGTACCCTTTGAAGAAGTTCACAACAGCAGATAGTAGATGCAGGCCAATAATAGCAATTCTGATGAGATAGAATGAGGTACAAGAGTCATGTGGCATTGATTTTATACCATTGAGAAGTATTTTAAGTTTATCTGGTGTGTGTGGGGGGGATGCTTAATATCATCCATTAGAATATAAAATAGTTTCTTAGATTGACTACATTAAATAAATTGCAGTATTTGGGAGGCTAACTTTAAATGAACACAACTAAATTATACTGCAAATATACTGACTAAGAACATTTAATAAGGACCAGCAAATTCTAGGCTTAATTACCAACCCACTCACTGTCAGTAATACTTTGCTCTACTAAGCAGTCTCTAGAATAGCATAATTCAAGAAAACATGAAGAAATGGAACTTTTCATCCCTGATACTATAGTTTAAGATTGGTTTACCTAAGGGTTCTGAGGACTAGAAAGCCAAGGTTTGAGAGGGCAACACTTGGTGAGAACATATTTGCTGAGTCATTCCATTGACAAAGTTTGGAAAAACAAGCAGTCATCAGAAACCAAGAAATAGAAAGAACGAGGTGTGCTTGAGAGCAGGTTGTTCTGACTTCAGAGCCACTAGCCAACCCACACACTCAAGACCTAATGTCACATCTTGACTGTGTTGCTTCATCTTAATAGTTGTCACAGTCTCAAACTTCAGCCTCCACTCTTAAAAAGGAAGAACACTGCAGCAACATCAAATTTGAAATGTATTTTTCATACAGGAAACTATCTCAATAAGGAAACACACAAAAGGTATAAAAAAAGAGAAATTAAATTCAAGATAAATCAAAATTAAATTAAATTAAATAAGGTAAATTCAAGACACAAACTTCTTCACACCTTTATCACATTTGTCTCATGATCCCTTTTTATTTAGCGTTTAGCTAACTTAGGACTCATATCTGTGAACAGTTGGGAAGCATGTTCCCTTTCACATATATCCTCACATTCATATTTGATGTGATTCCTTAGAAAGAGGCTCATCTCTGTTAAACAAATCCACGGTCAGCCATTTACATTTATTTGAAGACTTTTCTGTAAGAAGTTTTCATTACTCAATGGCATTGATGATCATTTCAAATCCAATCTGATCAGCAAAAAAGCAAAGATGCTTTGTGTGTGTGTGTGTGTGTGTGTGTGTGTGTGTACCTTAGAACCAGCTAAATGGATCACTTTCCCCATTTTTAATTGCTGTTTTTCTTTTTTTTTTTGAGTGACTTGTTCATTTCCTTGCCAATTTTGAATTGAGATATTTATTCCATTGTTTAAATCTTTCTGCACATACTAAGTTCACTAATATTTTGTCTATCATCTGATTCAGGTGATTGAGATTTCCATCTAACTTTGATTTGCTTTTTCCAGGATGAACTTTCAAAGAAAATGATGGGTTTCTCTTTTGTTTGTTTATGTTTTTGTTTTAATTTTGTGGTTTTATTTCATGAACTGAATATGATAAAAATTACTAGACAGAGTCAAGCAAAATGATTGTAATCTTTTCCTCCAATGACAACGGCAGATTCTGGGTTGTCTTGTCTGTTTTTGTATGTAAATATCCATCAGGGAAGGCAATTTCCTCCCAATAACTCAGGATGGAAAAAGTGTCTCTCTAAAGCACCTTTAGCAGTAATAGCTAGGTATATGATCCAAGGCAGCCAATTCATATCCTTTTCCAGGAAAATGAACAATGGGAATGTTACCCAAAGATGGAGGGTCAGTTAGAAGACATGTAAAATAGTTGCTAAGAGTGGAAGGCCTCATGCCATGTCCTAAAGCAAAATATCCATCTTTAGGGAGTCCAGCAGTTTACCAAGTAATTGTTGAGCAGGATGAGGAGAAAACTGCCACATGCCCAGGGATATAGTTTTTAGCTGAGATGCCGTAAGCAATACTGCCAATGACAAAATTTTTCTCATGTATACTTCCTTGGATCCTTGCCCAGTCTTGATTCTTCACTGCTCTTTTTTTTAATGGTAAGCATTAATATTTGATCCCAGATCCTCAGACCTAAAATTTATTTCTATAGCATTTTTATTAATTCTTTGAGAATTTTGTATAATGTATTTTAATCATATCCATCCATTCTCCCTTTCCTAAACTACTCCCTGATCCGCCCCAGCTTTCCTAATTCCCGCAATTTGGTATCTTTTTGTTTTCTTTTTTTTATAATTCATCAACATATATACAATGAATTTTTTTTTTTTTTTTTTTTTTTTTTTTTTTGGTTTTTCGAGACAGGGTTTCTCTGTGGTTTTGGAGCCTATCCTGGAACTAGCTCTTGTAGACCAGGCTGGTCTCGAACTCACAGAGATCCGCCTGCCTCTGCCTCCCGAGTGCTGGGATTAAAGGCATGCGCCACCACCGCCCGGCATGAATTTTATCAGATGTAAAGAAAACTGAAATTTGCAGGCAAATGGATGAAGCTGGAAACCATTACAATGTGTGAGGTATCCCAGACTCAGAAACATAAATATCATGTTTACTTTATGTTGACCTTGGCCTTGGTTCTCTAGATTGTGTGTTGTCTTGGATTATTTAAAGAATGTAGGGAAAGAATCCAGGAAGAAAGGGTCCCCTGTGGAAGGGGGAAGTTTTAAGAAAGACAGATAGTAGAACTCAGGGGAAATGAAAAGGAAATGTTTTTTTCTTGTTGACCACATGACCACATAATGCCCTTGCCATGAAATCTAAGCAGACTTTCACCTATATCTCCTCTTCTTGTTAACATAATTCTCTTTCACTTTATATATTTACAAACTGTCTAAAGTCTGTATAAAAACCATATGTGACTGTTCCTTTTTAAATTGTATTTATTTATATATGATGTGCAGTGTGTGTGTGTGTGTGTGTGTGTGTGTGTGTGTGTGTGTGTACTTAATGGGGTGTATGGTATATGTATGTGGCGCATGTACATATTTGTACAGGTGTTCACACATCCAAAGACCAAAGCATGATATTGGGCATTGCTTTCCACTTCATTACAGGGTCTCTCACTGAATTGAAGATCTCAGTTTTGCCTGCGCTGGCCACTCATAAAGCTTGGAACCTGCCTGTTTGCACATCTCAAGATTGAGTGAAGGATGCGTACAGTACGTACATTGCTTCTTATATAAGTGCTGAGAACTCAAGGTCAGATCCTTGTTTTTGCAGAGCAAATATTCTTTGTCATTGAGCTCTCTCCTGTTATTTGTCATTAGTACATGAAGAAATGGAAATACACTCATGGTGACTTAAAATAAACCTCTTCATTGTCTTTAATTATTGAAATAAAATTTCAAATATACTTTTCAGAAATTATGTCAAATTTAATACCCAAAATTTCATTTAAATAAATAGTGAGTTATCCTTGGATTTGTATAATTAATAACTTTGTAATGTACAGAGGAAACTTTTCATCTAAAATTGAAAAATATGGTAGGCTAGGTAAGCAAATTTTATTTATATAAACTGCTGATAAATGATGTGGAAATTTCTTATGACTTAGCCATAATGCACCATGGTTAGCACAAGATCACACAATCATGCCCACACAGGAATGGCAAATTCACGTTTATTACAGGCAAGTTTACTGTATCATACTGTCAACCACCAAATATTAGAAGTTGTGTACAGAAAGAAGAAAATGAGTGTCTCTTCAACAGAAAGCCCCACATGAAATGAAATAATTTGCAAGATGAATGTAGCACTCTCCAACATTTGTAGACACAGGCTTTGTTAAGAGAATTTTAAGGAATATTTTAGAGCTCCTTACAGCATTTCTCATTAAAAGTAGATGCAAGGCAATATATAAAGTCATGTTATTCTTCTCCCAGTAATCATAATTAAAATACAATCTTTAACAGCAGTTTACTGCCCTTCCCTTTTAAAATGACAATTTTCTCTTGGTAAGCACAAAATTCCAGAAAGTGACAGCAGGCATTCATAAAGAAAAATTAACTAAGCATTAGAAGCCTGATCACTGGCTAAGTTAATCTTGAGGTTAGTTGTGTGATTTTTGGCTAATGAGTGGTAAGGGAATGCAAATTTGTTGCAACAGAGTGAAGTTTGGATGACAAACAGATGGTTTAGACACAGGCTGCTCCTCCTGCCTGGATCTTGTAATGAAAACCAAACATGGGCAAAGAACAATGCTATCTTTGACCAGAAATGGCTTACAATTGACATAAAACTAGAGAGAAACATGGCTTTGTTGCCATAAGCAATTGAGATTTAAAAGATGCATATTTTTTGTCATACGTTGAGTGTTAGGAGTTGGCCTAGTGCATCTTCTGGTCAGAGAGCTAGGCAAGTTTTGCATTACATGTTTTGAAAGAGTAAAAGTCTCAGGAGGGAATTTCAATAGAGTTCATATTACTTATTCAAAAAGGAATTGCTTAAATTACACACTGCCTTTGATTTAAGCCAGAAGTATCAAAGGAGAGGCTTATTTTAGACTGCACATGCTACTGGTGTCCAGGATACAGGCAGCAAGTGTAAAACTGAAAAAAATTACCGAATAAAAATTTGGAAGTATGGGAAACTTAAAAAGAATTTAATGAAGAGAGCTAAATGAGATGTATTTTACTGCTGTCACAGACATTATCAAAACATTTTTAGAAATTCTAGGCTTAATTTGTATTTTCAAAAATAGTTAAAGCACAGATAGAATTGTAACTTTATTTATTGCTTATTGAATAGTACATATTTGTCAGTTGTAATATGACTGTACTAGTTTAAGAAAAAAATAAAGAAGTACCCCATTCAGGCAATAGCAAAAACTTTGGGGATTACTGGAAAAACAAAAATGGTAATGATTTGAAAACTAGTGTTATTTCCATGATATATTTAACCACTAAATGTTAAATAGTCAATTTGAGATAGAAGTTTCTGAAATATTTATTGAACAGTGGAAAGGTCACATAGAAAATCTACATATGTATGCATGTGTTGGGATCCATGGCGTATTTAATTAGTTAGCAGAGGGCATTTTATCACTTACATTAATAAAGCATATGTTGTCTTATCCAAGATTCAAGTATACATCATATATAATGTATTTTTACTTTGTCAACATTAGTCTTGATTTTCACTAGTAGTTGGGTGAGATTTTAGTGATATTTAGCGATTCAAACTATAAGTGGGCAAGTGTAGAATGAGAAGGGGTGCTCTTGAAAATGTACTCCATAAGAAATGAAGAAACTGAATAAGCCTCAGGAATAAACAGATGATTGATAAGATGGAGTACCATTAAACATCAAAGGTATAGACACAGGGAGTAGCAGTGTAGGCAGGTAAAAAGAAAAAGCCTTGGACCTCTAAAAGGGTGGAACACTAAGAATAATAACTTGTTGGAAGAGTTTGAAAGTTATATATTACTTATAATTAATAAGCAAAATTGAATTATTCTTGAGGGTGAATTGTAGCTCCATAACAGAGTATTTCTATAGCATATGCAAAACTATTGGCTCATTCAACAATATATATTCTCTGTGTCTCTGTCTGTTTTTCTGTGTTTGTCTTTCCTATACATTTATTTACTTACTCACTTACTTACTCACTTACCTTACATCCTGACCACTGTTAATCCCTCCATCCTATCCTCCCAGTCCCTTCTTTCCCCCATTGCAATCCTCCAATCTATTCCTCATCTGTTTCTGTTCAGGAAGGGATAAGTCTCCCATGGATGAAAACAAAATATGACATATCAAGTTGCAGTAAAACTAAGAGCCTCTCCAAGTATTAACACTGGACAAAGTGACCCAGTGTGAGGAGTTGAGTCCCCAAAGGTAGAAAGAGTCAAGGATAACCCCTACTCCCACTCCACTGTTAGGAGTCCCACAAGAGGACTAAGCCTCACAACAATAACATATATGCAAAGTACATAGTTCACTTCCATGAAGGTTCCCTTGCTGCTGATTGAGTCTCTGTGAACCCCTATGAGCATGAGCCCAGGTTGGTTGGTTCTCTTTGTTTTCCTGTGGTGCCTTGGAACCACTGGATCCTACAATCCTTCTTCATCTTCTTCTGGAGGATTTCCTAAGCACTGCCTAACGTTTGACGGTGAGTCTCTGCATCTGCTTCCATCAGGTGTTGGTTGACTCCGCTCCGATAATTGGTTCAGAACCAATCTGGTCACAGGAGCTGATAAGGTAAGGTTACATGTATCTGCTATTGCTAGGAGTCTTAGTTGTGGTTATCCTTGCAGATTCCTAGGAGAGTCCCTTGTGTCTGGTTTTTCCCTGACCCTTAAATGCTTTCCCTTCTCCAATACTCTCTTTCAGTATTGTTCCCCACAAGTCCCCAGTCAGATCGCTCATGTTCTCATCCTCACAAGCCAACAGTCCATTCACGAAATCCCTTCTATTTTCCCTTTCCAGGGAGATCTAGGTGTCCTCCTTTGAATCATCCTTGTTACCTGAGTCTCTCTCGGTCCGTGGATTGTAGTATACTTATCCTTTATTTAACAGCTAATATCCACTTACGAGTGAGTACATATAGTGTTTGTCTTTCTGGGTCTTGGATATTCACGGAGGATAATTTTTTTCTAGATCTATTTGCCTGCAAATTACCTAATATAATTTTTTATCATCCAAGCAATATTTCACTATATAAATATACATTGTGTTTATCCATTCTCAGTTGAGGGGCATCTAGGTTTTATCTTGGTTCTGGATACTACAAATAAAACTGATATGAGCATAGATAAGCAAGTGTTCTTGTAGTATGACAAAGTAATCTTTTGGAATATGCCCAAAAGTGGTATAGATGAGTCCTGACATAGATTGGTTCCCAGGTCCCTGAGAAACTTGCATATTGATTTCCAAAGAGGCTGTACAAGTCTGCACTCCCACCAGCAATGGAGGAACATTTCCTTTGCTTCACATCCTTTCCAGCACGAGGGGTCACTTGTGTTTTTGATCTTAGCCATTCTGACAGGTGTAAGATGGAGTCTCAGAATCATTTTGACTTGCATTTCTCTGATGGTTAAGGATGTTGAACATGTCTTTAAGTGTTTCTTTGCCATTTGAGATTCCTGTATTGAGAATTCTCTTTAGATCTGTACCCTATTTTTAATTGGATAATTTGGGATTTTTATTGTCTAGTATCTTGAGTTCTTTATATATTTTTGTAATAAGCTGTAGCATGAATATTAAAAACCCAGAGACAGATTTGGGGTTCAGCATGAAGATCAGAAAAGCAAAGCAAGCAAGCCACTAGGGAATTCTTACCTTTATAAAATCTTCACACTGAAAGAAAGCGAGTTCTTGTCTCATCCTCTGCCTTATATTCCTTTCTAGTGCTAGAATTAAAAGAGTACATCACCACGGCCCAGGTGTAACTGCTGGGATTAAAGGTGTGTGCCACCTCTCCCTGGTCCGTAGGGCTGACTAGTGTCACCGTTTTGCATTCCGGTCTTCAGGCAAGCTTTATTTATTAGAATACAAATGAAATATCACTACAGTCAATCCTCTGTCAGATGTGGGGTTGGTGAAAACCATGTCCTATTCTGTAGACTGCCATTTTGTCCTATTGATTGTCCTTTGCCTTACAGAAACTTTCCTGTTTCATGAGATCCTCTCTATTACATGTTGATCTTAGTGTTTGCAGTACTGGTCCTGTTCAGGAAGTTGTTTCCTGTGCCAATGCATTCAAGGCTATTTCACACTTTCTCTTCTGTCAGGTTCGGTGTATCTGAATTTATGTTGAGGTCTTTGATTCACTTGAACTTGCGTTTCATGCAGGGTGATAGATATGGATCTATTTGCATTCTTCTACATGGCAACATCCTGTTATGCCAGTAGTACGTTTTGTTGAAGATGCTTTTTTTTCCATTATATAATTTTATCTTTTTTGTCGAATATCTTGTATCCATAGGTGTATGGATTTACCTCTGGGTCTTTGATCTGACTCCCGTGAGCTACTTCTGTTTTGTGCCAATACTGTGAAGTTTTATTACTATAGCTTTGTAGTAGAGGTTCAAATCAGGGATTCTGATACCTCAGAGCATTCTTTTATTGTCTTAGCTGTCCTGTGTTTTTCATTTTTCTATATGAAGCTGAGTATTGCTCTTTCAAGTCTGTAAGGATTGTGTCAGGATTTTAATGGGGATTGCACTGATCTTAAGAAATCTTTGTTAAATCTTAACAAAAACTGGCACATAAACCTATGTTATACCACTGTAATAGAAAAAAAAAGACTTGTAATGAAATCCATGGCACTTAGTTTTGTCAAAGATTCCAAAAATATCCATTGAAGAAAACCCCATAACTTCAAAAATGATTCTGGGAAACTAGGTCTTTGACTGAAATTAGATCTTTCTCACTAACTTCAATACAGGCACAGCCAAGATTTTCATGAATGTTCTCAAACAGTTCAGTAAATAAAATTGAGAACTGACAAACTTGTTTCTACAAAATTTGAAAGTTTCTAAATAGTGAAAAACAATTAACAGTATAGTGGCAACCTACAAATGGTATACATTCTTCTACCTACACAAATAAGAAGGAATTGATAAATAGAATGTAATATGTACAGAAATCAAAAAGTAAAAATAAAATTCAATAAATATGTGATCCAATGAAAATGCCAGTTCTCAAGAGATAAAATATAAATATCAATATATAAAATAATGTCTTAGTCAAGAAGTAAATGTAAATCAAAGCTCTACTAAGATTTTATTTACTCAATGAGAAAAGTTATCATTAAGAAAACAAAGAATGGTGAAGATTCCAAAAAAATAAAAAATAAATTTCCCAGCTTCTGTGGAATTAAGCATGGTGGGGCCCAAAAAACTAAACATAGAACTATCATATGACCTTATAAATACAAAAAGAAATCTAAGACAGCACACTACAGAATCCCATGTGAATTTGTACTCATTGGAGCCTTTTCACATGTATAAGTCGTAGGGTTACCCTGTAGGTATCCACCAGTAGCTGAATGGCTTATGAAATGGGGGATGTATATATACTAGTTATTTTCATATACCATTAATGGAACAAAGTTGTCTTTGTATTTCTAAATATGATGCTATGAGTTTTCCTGGGTGCTCGATCAATCTAAAACACTATCCATCATGTGACCTTGATGTGATCATACAACCTTGATGCAGTGACTACACCTGTTCTGGTGGCATTTGTATTGTTGTAATAAAAAGGGAGAAGAAGGCTGACAACAATCAGCTTAGAGAGAATGATTTATTTGGGGTACAGCTTCAGGTTATAGTCCATCAACTGGGCAGTCACAGTGACAAAGCTTGAGGTGCTGGTGGCACAGCAGTCACAGTCAAGGGCAGAGAGAAATAAATCCACTTATGCCGCCTGCTCCTGCTTCTTACTCAGTCGGCTTTCCTCTCTCTTAGGCAACGCAGGGCCCAGCCTACAAAACAGCACCACTTACAATGGGCTGGGCCTTCATTTCTCCATGCAGGCATGAAGCAATTAACACTGGTGGCAGTTCCCACAGACAGGTCCCCAGTCCAACCTGATCTAGGTAGTCACTCATTAAGACTTCGTTCTAGGATGATTTTAGGTTGTGTCAAGTTCACAATTTAAACAAAAAAGCCCAATGCAATTACTGCTTTTTGGATCCAGACAGTGTAGCTAGGTCACTGATCTCAGGTGGAACATTAGAGTTACTATATAAAGTAACACTAAGCCAGATTTGTTATAAATACATTTTGCATTTTCAGTTTTGTCATATTTCTGTAATAACTAATGGCTTCATTTTCCCATCCCGTGGTTCTTCATTACTTTTTAATGATTCACAAAGATGTTTTTGTAAATAAGAATTTGAATAATAAAATGACTAAAGTTAATATTAAAATACCTAATAGCTGTAGTGGTTACTTTTCCTATTGCTATGATAAAGGACCTTGACAAAAGCAATTTAAAGGAGGAGTGTTTTATTTTGCCTCATCATTCCAGATCCATGTCCATCGTGGTAAAGAATTCAAACCAACAAGAGTTTGAAAGATCTGGTCATATTGTACCTGTAGTCATGAAATCTGTGGGTCAATGTTTGTGCTAAGGTAACCACTTGCTGTTTAGACATTCCAGAATCTTAGCCCATGGAATAGTGTCACCCACAGCGGGCAGGTCTCCCTACCTCTACTACCATAATGAATATAATACATCACAGGTGTAGGCAGAGTTCCATCTCTCACGTGATTCTAGGTCTAATCAAATTGACATTGATTTTAACAAAAAATTATCCACCAACATATATCCAGTAGACATTACCAACAAACAAGCAATGCACTCATTCCATGGCATCTCCACTGAAAATCAGTAATGAAAAAACAATTTTAAATAGTCAGGATGGGAGACTATAATATCTCACCGCTTCTCAGCCCTTTGCCTAAGATCAAGTGTAGGGAATTATAATTTCTTTTATAAGTGTGATTAAGTTTATTGAAGCTTTAAAGTGTGTGACTTCTGTAAAATCATGAGGACTTAGTTAAGAATACATACATGTATTTTTATGATTATCACCTTAAGTATAAGAGGCACATGTGATATTAAATAATTCATACATGAAATACTCATACAAAATTCCAAGCTAAGTGTGTGAAGCAAAAATCCATAAAGGGAATATTATCTGCTATGCAAAGGTCTTCTCAGCAACCAAGATTCTTACTCTCTAATGAATAAATATTTTTACCTCTGTTTAGAGCCAGACACTGTATATACATCAAAGACCTTGCAGCAAAGTGAACTGAATTAAAGAGATAAGGCAGAGCTCCTCTTGGGAAAACTGCTAAGTAATTGCACCCATTAGCTATGAATTTTCAACAGATGCTGCCTAAACGTTATATAGTGTCCACATAGTGTTTAATAATATAGCTTAGGTGTGAGTCACTGTGGCAAATTGTGTATCAATACATTTACTTTGGGTGGAATTACTGCACCTCTCTCCAAATAAATACAGATAGACATGTCACTTGGTAAGTGTTAAGGGGAACCACATTAGTTATCACCAGAAATTTCCCTCCAGAAATCACTTCTGTCAATAATCGTAGCTCACCTGAGAGGAACGGGCAGCAAGGGCATTCAATTTAAGCAGCAAGTTGCTGAAAATGGAGAAGACAGAGACTGGATCCAGAAGCAACAAGAGCAAACTTCTTGTCTGTGGTGTACACATATTCAGGTAAAGAAGGCTATTTCTGTATCCTCACAGTGAGTCTTTTTAAAATATGAAATGTGTATGAATATAGAGACATTTGTGGTCACTGCCCCCTCCAAAAAAAGGGGGCTGAAATTTTCCCTCTTGTCTTTTGGAACCTAAGAACAAAGAGATCTGAGGGAAGACCTAAGAATGTAATTTAAAATATGTTTTAATAGGATGCTGGAGATAAAATGGATAACTCCATGGAGAAAAATTTATGAGCTATTTAAATAACTGCAAAGCACATAAAGGAATCAACAAATGTGTGCATTACAAAATAATTCAATGTGTTTTATATGAACTTTTTACTCAGAAAGCATTCAAATATGGTAGAATCTTGGTTTCCCATGCAATATGATCTAAAGGAAGAAATAGGCATAAGAAAATCATTTTATAATAAACAGTGAGTGATAGCTCTGTGGATTTTTTTTTATCTGAGACTGCATAAAGCATGACTTTGTTTAAAATACACACAATTACCCACTAAACTGAGAAAGAAAGGTGGAAGAACAATAACATTAAAAGTGCAAAGCACACCAAAGTTAAGAGAAATAATGATGTGTGGGCACAAAGCAGAACAGCCGGTTTTGAGTGGTAGCAATCCTATAGTTTTATCTTTTCTTAGTGTGCAATCGAACACTTGCCCTATCAAAGTTATAATTTCAGTTCATGTTCATCTATGTTCTTTATTAGCAAGTCATCATTATTTGTAGCCAAATAGAAACCTCATTATCAGATTATATTGTCATAGCCTCTGGTGGACAGGATTGGGCCCACTGTAGAGCACTATCAGAAGTCTCTGTTGTATTGGATTCATATTTTCTTTCTGTTTACGTCTGTACCCAATTTCGTCAGATTATCAAATTATGGCCATAAACCAAAACAGATCTGAAACATATTTTTTCATCACTTCATCTGAAAAATAGTTATTGTCTCCAGCACATGAAATCATTTTTTGAAAGATTTGAAGAGCTGTAGAGAGTTAATGCATTGTAATAATGGTAGGAAGGCCTGGGATGCTCGTCAGAAGAGATCAAATGAAAACCACATTCTGAACAATTCCCATCCCCTTAGGGGAAGTATACTTTTTTCAAGTGAATGAAAATACATAACCTTTCTGTACAGTAATTGTTTCCCTTTATACAGCTGATGACATCTTGTCTCAATCAAGACACCTTAACCTATACAGAACAGCAACTTAACAAGTTAGTTATTTCAATACTTTATTTACATTGCCAATAAATCTGAAATACCAATAAAAACTTAAATTGACTTCTTGGAGTTTCATGATATGACTATTTTTTGAGTAAAGGGAATTTATTTGGATCTCAGCATTTTATAGTTGAATTTTTAATCTTCACGTTTGAGTTTGTTCTCATAAGACCCAATAATTATTTTTATACATACATATCTTTCTATGATTGTTACATTATAAAAAATTCAAATGTGGTCAAGTTAGGAATCTGATTTTGAGTTGTTGAAATTGTTGCTTCCACATCATTTACAGTTCTAGAGTTTTGCAGGCATAAGTGTCTCCATTAAGTATTTTCAACATTATTCACCCCACATTTGAAAGTTATGGCCTTAATTGCCCTGATCATATCAAAAGACTAAGTATATCTCTATTCTGACTCTGAGTGAAGTCTTCTAATGTTTATGCTCCTTGCAATGAATTCTCATTTATAGAAATACTGATGAATTTTATTTCACTTGATTTCTTAAACTTTACAACTCAACAAATTAACTGATCTTTTACAGAAGTCAAAACAGGTAGATCCACACCTTCTGAATATATTGTAAAACAGACATATTAAAGATAATTAGGAAGGTGGAAATATTCCCATTTTAAATGTGAAATTAGGTAATCAGTTCAGTGTTCAGTGTGTTAACCATTAGACGGAATTTCCTAGACAACTGAGAAACTGAGTTCATACCGGCAAATGCTGGCCGTACAGCTCTGTTTTAACAACTGATCTTCTAAGCATTCCCATTTTGAATATTTTCATTTAAAAATTGTTCCTAAGAAAAGAAAAACTGCCACTGTAAACACTTATTGCCCAAATATTTGTTTGGACAAATAAACAAACGAATGAGATCTGAGAAAATGAAGCATCTATTCATCACCACACCATGGAAATACATTTCTGCCTCAGTGCTAAAACAGTCACATTTTTGTCAGGATCGTATTTTTAATCAAGAAATTAAAAATCTTTCGCCAAAATCTGGAGGGAATACATTAGGAGAGCTAGTTTTAGTCATATTTAATATTCAGATTCAGGCAGGAATTATTTCAATAGCCAAAGAGGATCAACATGCACAAGCTTTTGTAGCCTTCCCCACTAAGTCATCCAAACACGAAGAAAGAAATTTAGTTCAGTTTTTGACAGTCAATGTAAAGAGTGATATGAAATTCAAAGAACACTGTAACATCCCCGTACTGTAGCCAATTCAACTAGTTTTTCCTCACAGAATTAAAACTGAACTTTAGGTATAAAACATTAAATAAATAAAATGAAGAGATAAACAAAACTTACTAAAAATTGACTGTTTATTGATTTTTATTGAGCTCTACACTTTTCTCTGCTCCCCTTCCTGCCTCTCCCCTCCCCTTCAACCCTCTCCCCATCCATGTGGACCTTGACTATTTATTTCCACATGTGAGAGAGAAAGAGTAGTTTTAAAGAAGACATGAAATATTCATAAGCAACTAGAAAGACCTGATGTTGCTATCACACCAATTCTGAGTCTTCTTGTTGCAACAACACACCTGGCAAAAGCACCTGAAAGAAGGGAGGGTTCACTGCCATTTCACAGTTCAAGAGCACAGGCCATTGTGGTGGAACGTGATAGCAGCAGCAGCAGGAGACTGCTGATCAAACACAGCTATAGTAGGAAGGCACAGCAATGCACAGCTGGGCTGGGCAGTTTGCGTTCTCCTTTTTATTCTGTCTGGAGGAACTCAACTCACACGATGGTTTCACTGCTGAATATTTCCATACTCAACAAGCTGATCCAGGAAACACCATATAAGAACACCCGTATATTTGCTCACATCCAGATTCTGAATTACATCAATCTGGCAATCAATGTTGATCATCCCCATGGGTAAACTCAATGGTGAAGAAAATCTTTTGAAATTAATTGCTATAATAGACGTGTAGGGGCCAAAATGCAGGTTCATCTCCCACATCATCCAGCAGTGAGAGAATCTGAGGGACTGACAGGTGCAATTTGCACCTTCCACAGAGGAGGTGGTGACCTGCTCTTTTGAAGTAAAGCACACCCTGTACCATCATGTGGTGCCAGCATACACTAATGTAATCCTGCTCCTTTCCATTGTAACTATGAGGTCACCTGAGGAAGAGCTGTTTTCAGCCTAAGTGACCAAGCAGACATCAATAAACGTGACTTGAGTCATTCTCACTACCTAGGAAACTGAATGTTGATGGAGCCTTTTGTTACCTGCTCCCCCAGTTTACATTGATATGAAAGCTGCTTAAAAAATAAATGCGGGTGATTTTGAGATCTGAATAATCTCTGAAACTTTCTCCCAATACTGTCCTGTGAATTGTCTTTGCTTTTCCCATGCCTCTATGTTGGTAAGAAATATTTTTTGTTGGGCTTTGTCTCCAACAAAGAGGGAAGTCATGCCACCCTACAAGTTTAAACACTCCCATAAGCATATACCAGCAATCACAAGTAAGATTTGATATCATTTTATGTGATTATTTAACCAAGGTCAAAAGAAACCACATATTGTGTTCTAGCACAGGGAGATAACAAAATGAATGGACCCATGCCCTCAAGAGAATAACCATCCATGTTTTTCTGTTCATTTTCTTGTGGCAAAAGCAAAAAGTTAATCAGATATCTAAGATAACTCCACATCACAATACAGTGAATTAAATGTCTATTTCTTCAGCAAAGGAATTATTTTGAATTGTGGGGAGCATAGGAAGGAAAAGAAAAAAGAAAGAAAACAAGAGAAGATATGTGCTGGGACAATGTGAAGGAAAGTTTTTTTAAAAAGAATTAATTTACTTTAATATACTAAGAAAAATAACTGTGAATGAAAAATTTAGATACCATCTAAAATAACATATAATATGTAGGATTCTTTTAAAAACACTTCTACATATGTAAAAAGAGGGAAGGGTGATGAGATGGCCCAGCAGGTGAAGGCACTTGCCATCAATATAATGGCCTGAGTTTCATCACCTTGTTGTTTCTAAGTTAACTACTTTCTTATGGATTGATATTTCCCAATGTTTTATATAAAATAATATTTCATATTATTGGATATAGTTTGAAAAGCTAAGAAATAACATTTAAAACTTATTTTTCTTTTGTCAGAGTCAAGATGAGCTCTAGCATAACCTTTCCCTTCCAACATTATAAATAAATTCTCATTTTAAATACTTTTGCTTGTACTTTCAACTTTATTTTTAGAAGTTTGTGAACTTTTAACTTTTAACCTGCATTTCCACAGCATAAAATATAAAGATTAACTGAAAATTAAATAGATTTAAATGTGTTAAAGTAATACAATGTTTAATTGTGTAAAAATACTCAGCAATTAGAAGAAAACAGAATATTCAATGCTATCAAATATGTAGTTTATCCTCATTTAATGACAGAATTGTGCTTTGTGGATTATTATAGGCTATTCTGTCACTCCCAGTTTCATATTAATTTGCATTTCTTGTTCAATTTGTTGGTTCTCGTTTTTTTTTTCATCCCCATTTTCTTACCCCACTTGCTCTGCCTATTCTGTGAATCATCTTCCTTCTGGCATACCTCAGAGATTTCTCTCTTGACTGCCCTGCTCCATAGACTCAGGCAAAGAGTATTATCTATAGAGATAGCTGTTTTGCTACCTGCTTACTGTAAGAAGTTAAGGCTTACCAGGCCAAAAGGAGACAAAAATGTCAACTGTCAACAGATCAGAATGCCTGGGTGCTGGGAGACAAGTTTTTCCTTGCTGTTAAATAAGTGAGTCTGCTGTAAGCCTTCCAACTGACTCTCAGCATCTGTGGCCATTGACATCCACCTTTTCACCCCCTCCTCTGTGAAAGATTTTAGGATCCAGCAACAGCTTACTTCCTCTAAAACTGGTGCTGCGAGTAGAACCCAGGACTAAGCAATTGTTTTACTTTGAATGTACGTTTCCAACCTTCTTGAGTGAACCTGTCTGCTAAGATAACTATATTTCCAA
This sequence comes from Chionomys nivalis, assembly GCF_950005125.1. Lineage (NCBI taxonomy): Eukaryota > Metazoa > Chordata > Mammalia > Rodentia > Cricetidae > Chionomys > Chionomys nivalis. The sequence goes on from NC_080095.1 coordinate 71,477,109, forward strand.
TTTAACCTTGGTAGTGTGACCAGAAAGCTTGACATATGAGTACCTAAAGCAGATCAATTGCTATTTAACAATGAAATAAAGGGAAGATGTTGTGGAATATTTGCTAACCAGGCAAAGATGTGTTATGTTTGTCCATGCTACATTTGTTAACTATGTAAAGATGTGCTGCATTTGTGTTAATTAAATAAAATTAACCTGGGCTCGGATAGGCAGTGTTAGCAACTGGTTGACAGGAAGTAGTAGGAAGGAGCTTAGCTTTTTTTTTCACTTGTGGCAGTGTGGAAGGGAGTTGCCTTCTGGGTCACCAGCAAAGAGAGAAAGTTATCCAATTACTACGGTAACTCTCAGAGGTTTTCACCCTAGCGTTTGAGTCTCAAGTTTTATTAGGACTATAGAAATGTAGTTAAAATTACCTTTTAGTAGCAGCAACAGAGCCGTTGCCTAGGGAAACAGAATTCACCCCAGGCTACTGTCTTAGAGTTGGGGTTGCCAAAAGTTTAAAGCTCCAAGGCCACTGTAAACAAGATAAAGCAACAGGATGTTGCTCAGTCCTCTGTTCCCAAGTAGAACATACTACACTTTGAAGCGAGACATCCCACAGCAGTAGTATCAAGCTTCAAGTGATGTCCCCAGCAGGTCATGAACAATCCACAATGACAGAAACAAAAATTACTTATACTACATTTGAACTGCCAGAACCTCATCCAATCTTACAATGACATGAAGTTCAAATCTGAGAAGTTACTATCTAAATTAAAACAATAGCCAACACAGCCAGCCACATTCAACATCTTAATGTAATAATTTATTTGTCTAAAACTAAATTCAAACAAATATGAAAAGTCTTTTCACACTTCAGGTCTTCTGTGGAGACTGTGTGAGAAACACATCCTTTCTCCACTGTTTCTCAAGTCCTGCTGCACCTTTATTCATCCTTGGCTGAGAATGCTTTCTTTATGTGTTGAACCCACCTCTTCCCTCTGCTACTTATTAGCAACAGTTGAACTAGCACTGTGCTGTCTTTTTCATGAAGTCAAATCAATGCTGTAATGTATTAAATAGCATAAGAAATTAACTTTCTTTGAAAAATGTGGTAGAAATGTCTTCTAATGGCAAATTTACATTGTGAAACAGAAATTCTATGATTATGACAAGTACAATAACTCAGGTATAATATCTACAACACTGTTATTGTCATTTTTACATTTAAACATCCATTCTCTCTCTCAGTAGCCGCACAGTAACATTAAATATTGTCAGTGTTGGTTATTACTTAACATGTATAGAATCATAAATATATATGCAAATCTGGGAATTTAAATTCAAACCTAGAATGTACTTTTATTTGCTTTGGTCATTAAAATAAAACCCCAAATTGGCAGCTTCTAAAGACTAATCATCGACTGTAAAAAGTTCCATCTTGAAAGCATGGTCTAAGGAACAATTACTTTCACCCTGCTGAGGACAAAGCAGGTGAGAGTAATAAATGGTTCTGCAGCTATGAAAGTGGAATAGATGTAGGTAAGCTATAACCGAGCTATCAGGAAAGCAGACATTGGTTAGAATTCTCCTTTTCCTGAAAACGCCACAGCCATGCTCACTGATGCAGCAATGAGGGAAGCTGCTTTTCTGGATTTAACTTTGAAATTCATGTGACAGGAACCTCGGGAGAAAGTCAACTTGTCATCTCACTGTTTGAAATCGCCAGGAAAGGAAACACTCAGCACACTCTGACAGGTCTCTTAGACGTTACAAAGGAGACTTGTAAATCTTAGAGAGCAGATCTGAGGAATTTCAAAACGGCAGTCTGTTAAGAGGGTCAGAGGTCTTGGGAAAAAAAATCTAGCAAGAAAATTATAAATGGTCCCGATGAGATAGAAGTCAAATGAAATGTATATAAAAGAAAAGAACACCCCAACATATATCTTCCTCAACTGTCACGGTAGAAAACAAGGAAGGATTCTTGTGTCTTGAACACATTTTATGTGACTATAAGAAGCTGCATTGTTCAACAGGTGCTGTTGAAGACCTTTTTCCTGGTCTGTTTGCGGGAATTGGGGGACGAAAGACTGAAATTCAAAGAATTAAATAGAAGCTAGAAACAAAAGATTCAAGATTGAGGAAATAGCATAACTAGAGATAACTTAAATATCTATGAGCTCTAAGAGGCTCGTTTGGTAAAAGTAACACAAATAACTGTAGTGTTTGCGATTAGGCATTCCGCAATCACCAGAAATAGTAAATGGTATAAACACTGCCTTTCCTTCTCTACGCTTAAATATTTCAAATAAAGGATGAACAGATGACAATAGCTATAATAAGAGGTAAAGGTAATTGTTCTTTATAAATCAAAATATCTATCAATGTGCTCACCATGCCTTTGTCATGATATGGGACTAAACAAAATCCCCTGCTTGTCTAGTTAGCTAGTAAATAACAGATTGTGCTTCTCCACAATCTAAATGAGGAGAAAGACAGAGAGAGGAGGTAACCAACAGAAGTACAGGAGTTTGGCTTTCCAGGATCATGCCTGTATTACAGCAAATGACGTAACAGAAGCCCAAGGATTATTGGTAGCCAAAGAATGAAAACAGGAAAGCCATGTTAATATAAATATAATTACATATTCTGATGATTTTGATTAACCCAGACATGGAAATTTTAACCAAGTGAAGCAAAAGCCTTTCATCATTGAATAGAAATTAAGAAATTTCAGCCTAAAACATGTCACATTCTGAAACAAAAGACGACTTTCTTATGCGTTGCTGATATTAGCCATTACCTACTGTTTGAAAAGCCATTATCTATTGTTTGAAGAGGAAATATGGAAATATCCTGTGCAAAAAAAAATGAAAAATGTTGAAGTGGAAAGAAGTGATGCCATGAAGTCATCTTCCTGTCTTCTCTTCAGGTGGACTAATAATGTGGTTGATTTCTGACACAGGATCCTGTCACTGCCTCTGTATTCACCAGACTGCTCCTCATATAATTACCACACTGCTATGAACAGTATCTAGATAATCACAGGGACTAGGGAGAGCCATGGAAAATGATACAGAGGTCAGATTTTTCTGATTTTCATGTAAAATTAGAATGCATGTCGAAAATTACACATCATGAAGCATGCCATCAATTCTCAGCAAAATCCCAGGGCCTATAATTAGGCAGATGGCTCAGGAACACCTAGAACAGGAAGAGGCAATCACCAAGAGCCACTTAAGTTTACTAGGAATAAATTATGCCAGATTAATTAAATTATATAAACAGTGAATCTGCATCTAAATGAGGCATTTAATGCAGAGTTCTGTTTATGTCTTCCTGGACAAGATAGATGTGGAAAAAATTTTGCAAGTTACGTGGATATGTGTTAAACAATCATTCCCAAACCATAAAAATTATACAGCTTATGGTTGAATCTGCTGTGAACCTTCTTCATAATTCTGGGTTTAAAAGCAGTAGCAGAAAAGATGTGTGCCAATACAGACATATAGTCAAACATTCAATGACAAAATTGTGATTAGAAAGTCAACATATTTTCATTATGAGGGTTGACACAGTGGATGAAGATGAGCAAGAAGGAATTTTAGAAGATAAACACAAAATTTAATACTTCAGTTTAAAAAGCCAGCCTCACATCGAAATAATGGCGGAGACTTTGACTAGGCATGAGACCATCACTAACATTGATGTAATTGGAACTTTACATTACAATTCAATAGTCATGGCCTCTAACACAAATCCTGAAACAAAACACACAAGGTACAAAATATTTCTGTAAAAATGAGATTTAATGAGTCGATTAATATGATCCAAATATGCATTACACTTCCCACTTCCATAGGACAGTGCTTTTCAGGAGAGTGAACAAGAATATACCATAACAAGAATATCTCCATAATACAACCATATGGAGAGCTCTGTGTGTGCTTTAGAATCCTAAAGTAGGTAAGGATGGGAACATTGGTAGATGATAGTGGTATCAGGAGGGACTGAACAGAAGATGAAATAACAGATCAGGCTTCCCCAAAGAAAGATCTCTCTCTCTCTCTCTCTCTCTCTCTCTCTCTCTCTCTCTCTCTCTCTCTCGTGTGTGTGTGTGTGTAAAGAGAGAGAAAGACTTGAAGGTATTGGCAATAGTGACTGTAAAAATTCTTCAGGGCACACTGGCACGCTGAACATATAGAGAAGTGCTGAAATTGAAGTTTAAGTTCACTGAGATATAGGAAAAGTAAAAGCTGAAGATGAGATGCAAAGCAAAGGCAGTCTGCCTGTGTAATGGCTTTTTGCCTTCTTCCTTGGAGGGGCTCAGTGCTTCTCTCTAGTCCAAGTGGTTGGATTAGAACCATTCCTGTTAAGAATAGCAATCTGCTACATTTGAAGTTTACTGATTAAGGATTTATGGCTCCTTAAAAGGTACATTCCCAGAGACTGCTACATTTGTATTTGGCCAATTATCTAGCTACAGTGACTGAGACAAGTTGACACACAAAATTTACTGCAACTTCACTATAATAAGAAAGAAACAATTAAGGAGAAGAGGGATTTAATGCAGAAGCAGAAAAGCTAGTGAAAAACATGGCATTTTTTAAATTGATTTTTATTGAGCTCTACATTTTTCTCTGCTCCCCTCTCTGCCTCTCCCCTCCCCCAAGGCATTTTTAATAAAAAAATCAAATTATAAACTAATGAGCTTTAAACGACAAGAAGTAAAAACACCTAAACAACCTATGGAAATGTATTGGACACTTGCAATATATTTGACTCATAAAAATATTTGTGCCTTGTATATTTTGTGTCAGAATTTGTGTTAAGAACTATGAGTGTTAAACTGTAATGCACAGTTCCTATTGTGTCCAGTGCATGGCTATCTCATTTCCAGTCACAATATCTACCACTCAATAAATGTGAGGTTGACTTTTTAAACTGAAGTATTAGATTTTGCATTTACCTTCTAAACTTCCTTCAAGCTCAGTTTGACTCACTGTGTCAACCCATATACATATTTTCAAACCACTACATTTGACCACTACTTTCTAAAATGTTTGAAAGACAGAAAGTAAAATTTACAATTAAATCTAAGGATGTATAATTATTTTAGCAATTGAATTATGCTAACTAAAAACTAGGAGAGACACACAGAAAGGAATATATCACAAAATCAACCCTCAAAGAAGTTGATAGTTCAACTGCACAGACAAAATATTTATATAAAAACAGTCAGAGGAAACAGTCAGGCAGTTGAGGGCCAGGACATCAAAAGCAACAGTTCTTAGTCGTGTTTTTAGTCAGGAGCTGAAAGTGACGTTGGTACCTCTTGGTCCTGCACTGGCTTCTCAGTTTCTTTCTTCCTTTTTATACTCAATCTAAAGGAACCCTGCTACCCTACAGCTATGAGGATAGGGCTATGACCAAAGTTGAGAGCCAGCAGACACTGCATGGGTGGGCTGACTGGACTGACGAGCTCATCTTCAATGCCCCATCCCACTTTCTCCTTAGTCCTATAAAGGACTTACGGCTTTAATGATATCTCTTCTCTGGGACCAGCTTCTGATGTATAGAGGTACAATATCTTCCTTCCTCTGGAGCGCCCACCAAAAATCCTTTAATAAACTCATTCCTAAATATCCCCTCCTCTTGTCCGTGACTTTCCTTCATCAAATTCAGGGACGAGGATCCAGAGCCTCTGAGTCAGTAGAAGTTCTGTGTAATTGTAAGCTTCTAGTACCCTAACTCCTGTTAATGACTACCTGAGGCTAGGAAGTTTCTGTTAAATTCAAGGGCTTGCCTTTTCCTCATCTCAATACACAGTAACACTCTTTAGTAAAAACAAAAAGAAAAGAAAATATGGATTGCTTACTTTTTGCACCAGCCATTTTACATGGCAGTGATAACAGCAAACGGCAAATTCCCCTGCCCTTCCAAAGCTTATTTCCCGTGATAAAATACAAACTAGTAACTATAAAAAAAAAAAAAAAAAAAAAAAAAAAGTGAAACTGGCAACTGCATAGCAGACTGGGGAGCCTGAGTTCTAAATAAAAGCCCAGGGGTAATTTCTCCCACTCAGTCACAAACAGTTCTGACGGTTTTACTTCCTCAGAACCATGTGCAGTTCAGCCCATGTGTTGCAGGATGAGGAGAGTGGTAAAGAGCTCTCCTCCCTCCTTGACCAGCCATGCTTCATATACATAGGGATCCCCAGCCCACAACCCCAGCAACTTTCACCACAGTGACTTCCTATGAGGGCCTTCTGCAGAAGGATCAGAGAAGCTCAAGGATATCCTAGCTCATACTAAAATACCTTTCCAACCCCAATATTGTATTATCCCCTTTACATAGTTCCCAGGTGCTTTAAACTTCAGGAAACTTAACTAGGGTTCCCTCATCAATGAAACCACTCCCACATCTATATTGATGAAGCTGACATCCAGTTCATACACGATTTCCATGGAAGAAAGTAAACAGGATAGAGGAGGAAAGACTTGCAAATGAGTCATGCCTTTCTCAGCCTCTCACTTACGATGTAGCAGCAACTAAATAAAGGTTTGTTAGTTTTATTTTTCTCTTTTGCCTTTGGAAATGCTCATTTCAAAACTGTTACTTCAGTTCTTTCCAGCTAGCATGAGCTGGGACAGAGTAAAAGTAAAACAGGGTAAGACATCAGGTATCGAGTTAAGGTACAATACCAAAGAGTCAAAAAACAAAAATGTTATGCTTGAGTCAACACCCAAAAAAACAAAAGAAGGGAGCAAGTCTTGTGGCTATCTGGAAAACAGCCTTGTAGGAAGGAGGAACTGCACATAAAACAGTCCTGAGGGAGAACATCATGCTAGACATTGGGGCAACAAATGAGAAAGAAAAGGTTTCCTTTCATAATGCTTCAAGTCCAGAAAAGAGAAACAAAATGGAAGACTGCGGCATGTTATGACAGAAGAAAGAAATTACTGGTGAAGGCATGAAGCAGAAATGCTCAACAACAGTGGAAGAGTCATGAGCCTTCTAATCAGAAACAAACTGTGAGAAACAATGAAAAGGGTCAGAATGGACTCTATGATGAAAAAAAATTAAGAGAAATGAGTGGGGTAGTAACTCCAGGGGATACTACCCACATCACAGGCTTGGAGCCATGCTGTTGTAGCAAAGAGACCATGAATGACAACCTTGAATCAGAAACATAAAAGTTCACACCGATTTGGGGGAACCTAAACCCTTCAGCAGAACTACGGAGCGACTCTGGGGAAACAACAGTGAAATGTGAGCTAAGCAGAGATGAGTACGAATTCTTAAAGTCCACGTTTTAAATAAGAAGAAATATTATTAAATGGGAAAACTGGGGTTCCTTTGTGGAGTTCTTAATCTTATTAATACAGTGATATAAAATTGACTCAAAATATAAAGGACAATTTTATTAAACAATAAATTACATACATTAAATTTTGACAGCTTCCAAGAGAAGAGCAATGGAGAAGAGATAGAGACAGCTACAGTTTTTTTTTTTTTTTTTAAGGGACGAAGGTCTGGATTTTATTCTTTTAACTAAGAAGAAGATTCACATTAAACAATGGAGCCAGATACCATTGCTTTCATATGTAGTAGTTAAAATAATAAGGAAATGCTTCCTATTCTAGAGTTTCTAGAGATGGGGGAGTGGAAGCCACAGTCCATGAGAAAGGGGTCATTCCTAATAGTCTTTTAGTTTGTTAATGTCTGTGTGACAGGAAGGTAAGTCAAGTAAGAGATTACTGTATGAAATACATCTCCTGGCTTTGAAGTATCATCATGAAAGTCATGAAAAATAGCAAATCAAAGGAAGTAGATGCAAAAAGGGGTGAGTCTTGGTGAAATAACAAGAATGAGGACATTTAAGGGTGAACCCTAATTTATTATTTGGTAATATCATCAGTACACTATGCCAGAAACATAGAAATGTTTGTGTCTTTCTACAATGAGAGAATTTATTGAATAACAATAAATTCACAAAGATTAGCCACTTCAATGATTCACCTATCTTAGCAGTTTGGACAAGGCAAATTTAGGTTCTTTAACTTCAGTCATAATTGATAATACTAACTTTCATATCACACAATGCCAGCATTCGATAAACATATATAGAGTAGCATAGAAGATATTCATAGATAGACAGATAGGTAGATAGGTAGACAGACAGTAATAGATAGATCTGCATAAATATTGTTGTTGACAGAATGAATTTCAACAACAACAACAAAAACCCTATGGGCTCAGAAGTGTGTTGAGAAAACATCAGTGAAGACGAGGTAGTTAACTAGACTAGCTCTGGGAAGAGGTTACTGCTTCTAGAGCTGCTGTGATCAGGTTGGCAAACAAAACACCTGAGTTCAGCTCCAGGGTGAATGAAAGGTCGAACAAGGCCTAGGGCAAGAAACAATTCAGGAGCAGCAAATGCCCAGTCAGGTCCAGGTCCAGACTGACTAACAGGTGGATAGGCAGACAGGGATCTGAGCCAAAGCTCCTGGAAGAGTATGGGAGTCCTTTGTCATGGATGCATACACCACCATCAGATGTCAGGTTGATGTGGGACCACACTATTTGCAGTATTAGTTGTCCATCATTTTATGGAATCTATGTAAGGAAGCTACATCCCTTTCTTGTTCTAGGTTGTCTGTTGAGCTCTTAGGCCTTGTTCCCCTGATTTGATTTTATGGGTCCAGCCTGCTCCCACTACACAATTCTATTATATCCCAGGTATGATTATAATGAACCAAAGTGCTCCCAAAGTTCCAATTCTTCCCAATAAACTTACAATAAGTCACTGGCCAGTCTGCGCTGGATGAGTGACACCTGACAAGTTTGTTTCCAGGTCCGTCCATCAGCTGCAGCCGTGAGTCTCCCTCAAAATGGAGTCAAATGTTGCTTGGAAAATAGTGTCTCCTAGGGCTGTGAAAAGCCTGAGAAACCACTGTTTTCTACAATACCAAGTAATAATGTTGACTATATTAAACCTTCATCTCAACAGGTACCTAGTAATCCCATTCAAAATATAGGGAGCAAAAAATCAAAAGAGAATTGGTTTGTTTGGTGGACTCAAACTAGTATACTTAATTTTGTCCTCATACAATCAAAATACATGCAGTCCATCTAGGTGAATAAACATAAACATGATTAGTAGATATGTATTATACATTATCTTATCCTGCATACCATGGCCATTCTATTATTTATTCATCCAAGCTGGGAATTTTCTCATAAACTGTGTTTCACTCTGGAATATATAAATTGATAAGAAAACCTTAGTTCCTGCCCTCAGGGAGCATAAACTTTGTTATGGTACAGAAGCAAATGATTTATGTTGATGTTACTAGTAAGTAGGACAAAAGCATCAAGTGTGTGGAAAACACAGGCCAGAAAACTCTTGTTCTTCTCACATTAGTGAGTGAAGCCTACTAAAATTGCCTATGTTTTGCCAAAGGTTGTAGAATATTTTTAAGTATGGATGTCTCTTTTATATCCATCACATTTATGAAACAAATCACAAAATGTGTTCTGTAAATTCATCAGGAGAAGACAAAAATATCAAGCAAATGCTGTGTGCTGGTGGTCATTCTTCACATTATTGTCCTTCTGCAAAAATGAGGAGCAAGATGAACAAAGCAGAAATGAGGCATACAAAGTATATGGGGAACATAGGAAGGAGAGTGGCAAGGTTAGAGAGGAAACAAACCAGACAAAACCATTTCAATCAATTGGATATTCAAAGAGAAACTGTAGGAGTCACTTGGAGTGAGTCATTGGGCCACCCAAGCTTCCTCCATTTCTTACTATGCAGGCTGAAAATTATACGCATTTTTTTCTCTTTTCCTTCCATCCTAGTGACACAGCGAGGCTGTCCTAGCTGTGTGTAATGAATGAGAGAATGAATGAACTCTGATCTCTTTGGTATGTGCAATTAATAAAATATTACTTGTATTAATAATGAAATACGGTTATTTAACATTTAAATGGCACAGATTGAGATTTCATTTCTGATGTCTGGAACTGTGCTTTGAATCATCAAAAGAGTTTAAATCAGTTGGAGGTTGAGACTGAATACATATGTACATTTTTCTTCCTGTATTATAACTGTGAGTCAGGGATTCTGGAACTAAAAAAGATATTCTGGGAGGACACAGGACTTTCACGCCCCCTCAAAGCACCCTGTCCCCCAGTGCTCTCATCCATTCAAGAACATTCTATTAAATTTTATTTCACAAAAAGTCTAAGACAATTTATTGATGCTGTTTTTAATACTGAACATTTATGGATTAATTAAACTAGAATTAATCACTGCATTTAGATAATATGCCATGACTGGAAATATTGTCTTTCATAGCATAGGAAGTGATCTCAATATGTTATTAACTAAAAGAACAAATTTGGTTTAGCATCCTAGTTTTTATTAAAAGAGGATGAAAGTTTATATACATAAAGATTGTTACTTTCTCAATGGTTTAAAATAACATCCTTGTTTGTGTTTACTACTAATTGTTGAATTAAATAATTGGGTATTGAATCCACAGTTTCAAAGGGGATATTTACAAGCTTCTCTTAATAACTGTATTGGATTTACAAGCAAGTTTTAGTTTTGTTCATTTAGGGCTTTATATACATACAAGTTTTTGTTAAATATTCTGTCCAATAATTCTTCCATGATTACCTTTCTATACGTAGAATTCAAAACATTGTAAGACATTGATGTGTTTCAGTGATTCAAGTAAGTAATTTCAGGAGGAATTATGGGTTTCAACTGTAGATTAGAAAAGAAATGAGTTTAGTGAAGGATCAGGGTGAAGAACTGAGGAGTCAACATGAGTGAAGTCACTCTCGATTGGAGTCTTAGTCATTTGAACAAGCTCCTAAAAAGATGATTGGTCAATGGAATATTATTAATGACTCACTCTGCTATCATAGCTAAACTCTACTTTGTTTTGTATAAATTAATTTCTTCATGAAAAAGCATGATAATCTTACTTTCATGGGTCTATGAAGTTTTAGAACTTTACACAAATGTTCCAAAATATTTAACTAATATGTCTTCAAAAAAAAGAGAGTGAACAGGAATGCTGGAGATGAAGTAAAGAGATAATTAGGAGTAAAATGATTTCTGTTTCAGAAGTGTCTATGAAATAGAAAATGTATACAGTTGATCGGTCATGATTCAAGGCAGAATAATTTAATCAAAGGTGTTAAAGACCAATGGGCTTATACTAACAGGTGAGAAAGTGGGTAAACTTCACTAGAACCCAAATAAGAAACAAAGCATGTATATTATGGGTTGAATAAAATAACAGAATAATTTACACTGAGATGTGATCTGAATAAGAAGAAAGATCAGTTTGTCAGTTTTAGTAACCTACAAATTGTGCTATTGGTTATTCTGACTGAACTTCACAGGTCTTGGCCTGATTGAAGTGATCAGCACTATAACCCCTGGTTTATGAAGCAAAGTTTGTAAACAGTATGGAAGGCAGAACAGTTTATTGAAAGGCCAGTAATAGAGTCTCTCATTAGAAACCTCTAAGATAGTACAGGAGATGCAAGTATCATTCATTACGTATTCAACTGGAGATACCACACAAATAAATAATATAATGATGAAGGCCTACTAGCCAGGTAGGATTAATAATACTTAATGACTTATCAGTGATGGGGATGAAGGCTAGGGTAAACTTAAAGGAAAATGAAGCACCTTTAATGAGTTACTAGAAAGGTTTAACTAGTGGTATACGCTACTGGATATAGTTTTATGGGCCTTGAGATATTGCCAAAAATGATTGGGAATTAGTATTAGAATGTTAAAGAAGGAAAAGTGTGTGTAAAATTGCCAGTCAAGATAGAATACTTCCTAGAAATAAGGGTGTAATCAATAGAGACTAGAAGTATCACAATAGAAGACTATTTGACAGGCACATAAAAAAGTTAAGAATAATGATGTTAAAACAATAAGGAAGCATACAAATGAAAATCCCACAACATATACCAAGAAAAATGTGTGATTTCTGCATTTTTATCAAAACATAAAATTGAAAGAATCAACTAAAAATCAATATCAGGAAATTGATACAACAAAAAATTAAATAATGAAGAATGGGAAATGGTTGTTAAATTTGGGGGTATGGTGACTCACAACATCAAGGAGTACAAGTAAGCACTGAATGACAGTTTCAGTGAACTGTGTGAGAGAGAAAGCATGAAGATATGTCTTGGTGACTGCCAGAGAAACAGAGGTAGCAGTTCAAATCACCCTCTGAAAAATAAATAAAGTTAAAGGAGATAGGTGAGGAGCATTCTCATTCCCAGGAAGGGCCAGCAAATGAATTTTTCTTTTCTTTTATTTGCATTTAACCTTAAGGAACTTGGTAGTCTTTGTTGACTAAGGAAAGTCTAACCGATATAAAGAAAAATACAAACAATTAGAGATCACAGTACAAGAAGTATAAAACTAAGAACAATAATGAGTACAGTGAATAGTAACAATGAATTTCACAAACATTAGAAAACAAATAAGCAAATTCAATTAAATATTAAAAGGAGTTGCTTTGAAAACCAGAATTTTTTTGGAGAGGCAGGAAAAATAGAATAATAGAAGTCAAGACACAAATAAACTTCCAAGAAGAGAAGAATTTTTGAGGTCAAATGTTTGATTGTGACTTTTCCTCTGCAGCGTGGGCACAGCATGGGGAAACTATAAACCTACTGCAACACGGAGATCTTATCAGCGGGAAACAAAAGCTTCAGGGGGGCTTTGAATAAAATGCATCCGACAACACCAAGCTGCTAAAGATACAACCCATGGGGCAAAGAGAAGAGATGGCCTCTCAAACAGAGCAATTCTTGCCTCTTCAACTAGGTTTCCTGAAAAAATAACTTTCAATAAGACAGCCAAGTTCTGTGTGTATTTCTTTAAGAGCCTAGCTTCTGCACGTGCCATAGTGAACTGTATTACAATGCATTTTTATAAAACAAATTTTATAAACCTTGATCATCCTAGAAAATGTCATCGATAAAGTGAGTAGCTTGGAAAGAACCTATTCAAGAGTTTTGTAAAGACCACAAGCAAGAACAAGGTTGGGAGAAGAGTGCAGTCTGTAAGGTGCTTGCTGTGCTAACTGGAGGACATAAATTCAATTCCCAGAAGCCACATAAATATCCTTTCCTTAGGATCCTAGTGCTGTGGAGACAGACTCAGGCAGATTACCATGGCTTGTTCACCAGCCAACCTGGCTTACTTGGATGAGCACTTAGGATAGTGAAAGACACTATTTCAAATAAAATCAAAATAAAGGGAAATTAAACAAAATCAAGGTGTATGGACTATGACTCCAAGAGATGACACTTGAGGTTGAAGTTTAAGTTGTGCTTTGACTTCAAGCACTCACAAGCATGTACACAGACACACACACAGACACATACACGCAGACACACGCACACACACAGACACACAGACACACACACACCTGTAAAGAAGGCACATAAGAATCCACAAAAATAGCCATTACTACTCTCCTCTTCCTCCTCTTCATCTTTCTTCTCCTCCTCCTCATCCCCCTGTCAGCTCTTCTTATTCCTTCTCCTCCTTCACTACCACTGCTGGTTAATCCCTTCAATATTATTAAACACTCACTAGGTTCCTGGGAGTCTACCACTTCACTTGTCCAGGATTAACAATGAAGAAAGAAAATATCGAATCTTTCTGAGTTCTGTGAATTGTCCAATGAGTTCAAAAATAAATATCAAACAGATACAAATGCATGTAAGTGAGCATATGGTTATGAATTGTGACAATTTAATTGGGAAAAATGAAAAGCAAGTGAGCAAAAGAGTAGAAAAAACTGCTATTGTGGAATGAAGTGAGATCTTTCTGAAGAACTTATCCATTAGCAGAGATGTAAAATCTAAAAACTTTAATCCATACGTATTATTGGATGCTTCAAAATTCTTACAAAAAATGTATTTGCTATCAGTCAAATCAATAGGCAACTATGAAGGTGTTTTTAAATCATATTTATAAAGTAACTGTCAAACTTACTATAATTTAAAACAAAATGTTTTATTTGAAATTTGCTGTTATTTATATGAGAAAGTCAATAAAAAGGAATAGGTTCTATTTAAAGTGCCAGCAAAATAAGTAAGTCCTCTATTAATTTTTTATTTTGGCTATACATATTTTTAATATCTTTATGGATTCTTTGAGAATTTTGTACAGTGGGTTTTGGTCATATTCATCTCCCATCTGCCAGTTTCTTTCAGATCCACCTCCAATCCAATCAGAAACCAACTTTGTATCCTCATTAAAAAAATAAACAAACAAACATTGAGTTGAATTTGTACTGCCTATATCATCTTGGGTGTGTGACCTTCCACTGAAGGGCGGTTAAATAACCAAAGACTACACAATTAGATAAAAGTAACTTTACCTTTCCTGTTATCTACCAAGCACTGAAGCTCCTCAGACAAGGACAGGAGCTAGCGCTGACTGCTCCATGCCGCTATTTCCTGTGGCTTGATCTTGCACAGGTCTTATGTGTGATGTGCAGACTGTGCTGTTTTCAACTATAGAGTCTGACTTTCACCTTCTGAAGGGAACCAAGGGCAATGAACTAGTTTGTACAGAAAATGCAATTAAAAGCTAAACTGAAAAATGGACAACTTATTAGAGTTAGTTTTCAGAGTACATGTAGAAACTGCTTTCACACATATCACACATGATAGAATAAGAACTCTATGCTTCCTATAGATAAATTATGTGAAGGTTAATTGTAATTAGAAAACAAGACTGATGAAAACACTAATAATAAGTCACTCAAAATGGAATTATTACAATAGTAGTGAGTGTTGTAGTTTCAGGAGCATAGGAGAAAGAGAAAAAAAAAAAAAGCAAATTCAAATTAAATCAGTGGCCAAAACCAATGAATAAGAGGAATAGAAGGGGAGTATTACATCAAGAAGGTTAATTTCTTTTGCTGTCATTTCAATCATGTTGCCACCAAGCAAAAGGTAAGAGGAACCTATGATTTATACATTAGTCAGAACAGAACACAGATGAGAGGATCGAAGGACTTACTCCACTTTGATATATACATCGCATATCATGTGAAGTCCACAGGCAAATACTAAAGGCCACTAGCTATGTCTGAAGGCAGTGTGATATTTGGGAGCAGTAGAATAGCAAGATCTTTAACAGCGAGCTAACCTTATATCTCCATTTTAATTTCTAGCAACTGTAATTGTTCAACATAAAAGAATGGAGTAACTAAATTTTGGAAGCCGAGTAGTTATGAACAACTGGTAGAAGCCATTATTCCCAGCAGAGATAAAGCAACACATAATTCATGGTTTAGATATGATTGTGCTAGCCATGTATTAACTGTCATAAACAGCATTCAACATATATCTAGGTCACAAGAAAAGTATATTAAAACATTCAACAAACTTGGGTCTCTCCTACAGAAAGAGTAGTCCATGCAACATAAGTGTACTTGGGAAAATAAAACAAATATATATCAAGACATGAGAAAATTTTGTAAGGAAAGGAGGCATAGTCTGCTAAGGAGACACACACAGTTCTTCCACACAGCAGACTGTGAAGTGGATCTTCATCTGATTCATTCCTTTCCACTAGCTTGTGACAGTAATTTCAATTCTGAATTCATATGTAGTGTACCCTTTTCAACATTTTCACAGTTAATTAGCAGATGATCATAGGAAAAAATTATTTTAGGAACTTTAGTGACCACAGTTCTTAACATGTACTTGAAAAATCTTAGTATCATTTTTCTGGGGTTAAAATCTGTAACTTCCATTCATAGCTTTAAATTTTTTCTATATGTCTTATGATAAGTAATGTATGAGAAATTATGGAGATTATGGAGATAATTAATTTATACCATGTAGAAAATTTTTGTTTTTTCAATTGCTAAGTTATATTAAAAAGAAAAATATCTAAAATATCCAAAGGATTCAAATTATTTTCTCTTGGACCTGCTTTGCATCATCATCAACAGGAATAAATTATTCTCTGGGAAGCAAAACTAAAGTCAAAAGTCCAAAGTTTCAGTGTTGAAATTCTGTTCATAGTGTTATTACACACATACTGAACTCTCATTGAGATGAACATCAATAAATTGATTGACCTGAGAGATACATATTGATTTTGGCAAACCCAAGATCTGGATTCACATTAGACAATTCTTCTTGATATTTCCTAAGCTTCAAAGTCAATAAATGAATTGTTATATTTATATTCTGAGTAATTTCCCCAGTTGGCAGGCAAATTTGAATTCTCAATACATTTTGGAAAGATGCTGGATATCTCACATTTATATTTCATGTGTGCTCCCTAAAAATGTCCAAATGGAGTATATCTCCTGTTTGTTACCTAGTTGAAATTTTAATAACACTGAATAATATTTTAATTCAGTGTTAAATTGATATTTAACTTACTTCTTTCCATTTGTAAGATTTCCATTATATATTACCAGTTTGGTATTTTATGATATGAAGTTAGCATATGTGGTTATGATAATCAATCAAAAAATTAAATTTAATTAATTATAAATTTTTCTTTTTTGATTGTTCACTGGAAATTAAAGAGTTACGCAAGGCATTTCCATACATTGTTCTGCTGTGACTCAGAAATGATTCTAGCATTCCATTCAGAAGCTTTAGACTCCTCTCTTCAATGGTAATAAGTTGCTACGTTCTTAATCGTTTCTAATTCTTGGCTTCAGTTTAGTCTACAGAGGCTGGAAAGTGCCACTAACTAATGCTCCTGAGCTTGAAACAGACAACAAGGCATCTGTGTAGGAACCAATTGAGAGTCCTGAGGGTGGCAGCCTTGGTTTCTGAAGGAATTCATTACTTTCAGTGGCAAATTAGTGTAGATAGTGGTCCAAGTTTACATCTATTGCTGTGAAAATGCACTCTGACAAATGCAACCTAGTGACACCATGGTTTATTTCAACTGATAATTCCATGCCATAGTCCAACCCCGTGGGGGAAAGCCAAGACAGTAACTTTAAATACCTAAGAATTTCATATCCACAGTAAAGAGCAGAGAGAAAAAAAAGCATATGTTTTCACTTGCTTGCTTACTTATGCTCCGTTCAATCTCTCCACTCATTTAATTCAAGAATCACTGCCTGTGATACACCCACTATGGACTGGGTCTTCCTAAATCAATTAATTTAATCAAATCAATCCCCCACTGGCAAACCAGTGCAGACAATCTCTCATTAAGATTCTCTTTCCAGGTGATCTTAGATTATGTTGAGTTGACAATTAAAGCTAATCATCTCGAGAGTTAATGGGCATCTTAAACAGTGTCTCAAAATATTGCCATTATTTTGACAATGAGAATCTGATCCAAGGAAAGCAGCAGGAACAATTTTTCCTCTACTTTTCAAGAAAATGATGGTTTCATGAAAATATATGTAACATGTAGCACTTCCTTCTCGACTGTTAACTCCCCCCAGGTGGTCAGTGTTATCAGTATGCTAGGATTGCCATACTAAATAACTTTAAAGTTATTTAGTTATTTAGTTTAAAGTTTCTTTTTCCCCTCAATCCTAGCGGCTGGAAATTCTACAGGGCTCACCAAAGTTGGTGTCCTTGAGGGCCTCTCTCCCTATCTTGGAGGTGGTAAACTTTTTCAGTATCTCTTCGTCTTCTCATTTTGGTGTGACTACATCTTAGCCATCTTCTTAAAGGTATATCAGGAACACTGAACAACAGCCCACCCCAATGATCTTATTTTCCCTCAATTCCCTTTTTCATGCCTTATTTTTTAAATGTGGAAACGTTCTGAGGCCCTGATGATGTAACTTAGTACATCATTTTAGAATTGGGGTTGGCGTCTGAATGAAGCCCCAAGATAACATGAGAACAGCTGGTCTTATTCATATTAACATGGGCATACAGATGGAATGAAAATTTAGCGTAATTTAAAGACACATAAAAAAGAATCTCTACAGAGTAAAACTGTCTCATGGGGAAGGAAAGCATGAGTACATAAGAAGTACTGCAAAATTCTGTCTCCAACCCATTTCTTCAGAGTATGCTTCTGCAACCTCAAGGGACTACTGTGCTCTGGAAAGGCTTAAGTAGATGCTAATAGAAAATCATGACATTGTCCAGGTGTCCTGGTTCATGACTATTATCCCAAGACTCCATAGAAGAAACAGGAAACTTGCCATGAGTTAGAAGTCAGCATGGTTGAGATGGGTAGGAGTGACGCATGCCTCTAACCTCAGCACTCAGGGAAGTAGAGGCAGGCAGATGACTGTGAGTTCTAGGCCAGTCTGGTCTACAGAATAGTTCTAGGAAAGCCAGAGATACACAGAGAAACCTTTTCTTGAAAAACAAAACAACAGCAACAAAAACATCAGCCTGGTTGATATTCAGAGTATAGACCCAGCCAAAACTACTTAAAAAGACCTGTTAAAATTTAAAAAAAGTAAAAAAGCAATCAGTAACTAAATAATATTTAAATTTTGATTTATTTATCTACTTACCTAATTTTATAGCACAACAAAATGTTTGTGATATGTAAGTTTTTTCTTTTTATAACTATAGATAATGAGAGTACTGAGTAGTTTATAAAAGTAGCATGATGAAAAATGATGCCCTAAAATAATTTACACAGGTAGGTATTTCTATAAATGTTAGAATTGCTCTTAAGAGTACTTCTTCACTTCAAAGTAAAATCAATGAGTTTGGCTTTACCCTAAAATATATCAGGACTGCACTTATAATATAGTAATAACTGTTTATCTACACAAACATTCAGAGATGATGGTTGTCAATCTATTCTATTATATAGATATTTAATACTATGAAAAAGTCATTAAGTAGAAATGAGTACACTAAGGAACATATACAGAATAATCTCCATGTCTAACCTTCTGCACTTCCTTGCTTTTAATTTTCTATCAGTATTCATATAGGTATATGGAACATACATTCTAGTTGGTCTTAATAATAAAAACGCTGAGTCTGATATAAGAATTAATGCTGAAGATCAAAGAAGCAGAGATGTCAACCACTAAACAGTTCTTTTACCTCTATCAATGCTCAAAACTTAGTTGTGATCCTGACCTCAGACTGCATACCCAGACTCCATCTGTCTACACCAGACCTCAGACTGCAGCTGTCTCCAGCAAAGCTCAAACTGCACTGAGCTCCTGCCTCCTCCTGCCTTATATTCTGCTCTCCACCCAGCCATATTACTCCTGTCTCCACCTCCCTAGTGCCAAAATTAAAGGCATATGATCTCAAGTGCTGGGATCACCTTTGTGTGATTCAATGTTGTGTAGCCCAGGGTGGAGTCCTGGGATTAAAGGTGTGTGCCACCACTCTCTGGCCTCTAGTGGTTTAAGTCTGCCCTCTGATCTTCAGGCAAGCTTTATTTGTTAAAACATAAACAAAATGTCACTACAGGTATACACACATACACATATTTAATTCACATACATAGCTCATTACATACACATATGTATGTATATTTTATATATGCATACATATGGTAGTATGGAAGAATCTATAAGTGTTATTTCTGACTTGATAAGCATTAGAAGACCAACCACAAATCAGGTATCTCCTATGTAAATATGTGGAAAGACTGGCATATTTAAGTGATCAGTGACCGAACATCAGTGTTTGCAAAGTCAGCTGAGCATTTGACAGATGCTGTCTCACATTTAGCCATATGAAATGGGCACTGTCTTTGTCTTCAGTTTACATTAAGGGTCCCAATGCCCAGAAGGTCATATCTCTGAAAACTGGGTGAGCTATCTTTCCAAACATGTTCTTTCTAACTTCAGATTGCAGACTCTGAAGCACTCCCTCTACACTTCCTTCAGGCGTTACATCACTGGTGCTGACTTGCTCAGAAAACCTGCCTCTGCTTGGTTTCAAATCATTTCAGCCATGTTCCTGTCTCTCACTTCATTTATTTAGTTGACTATTGCTATTTCAAAAGACCCGAGGTATCCAGAATACATTAATTAGCAGCAGCATAAACAAAGGAGATCCTTCACATGCCCATCCGCTCATTGCTATTCTCTTTTGCTTCAGATTTAATACGATTTGTTAGTCACTGGAAGAAATATGATTATATATGCAAATGTAACTGACAAGTGTGATTGCCTTCTCTTATCAAAACGGTACAACCCCAATTAAAAGGACAGGGAGGAAGCCGAGAGAGGGCAATGAGTATCATAAAGTGGCAGTTCTGGAAGAAGCAATGCAGAAGAGCAATGACTTGCAGTCTGTCCTGCTGCTCAGTTGAATGTCCTCCACAGTAGCAGGTGCTCAGTGAATCTGAATAAATAACTTGCCAGGGGAGAATGTGGATGCTTCTCACCTGTAAACTTAGCTGTGCCACGGAATTCTGAAGCATCACCTGTAAGGATGCTTAGCTCTTGCTCTGGAAGTCAATGTAACAACGATGAGTTCTATTTGACAGCTGTTTACCAATATAACACCATAAATTCTATTTTACCATCCCTCGAGCATTACCTTTGTTTCTGATTACTTACAGCACTTGTCTTACTAGGTAGACATGAATATTTCTTAACTTCGAGTATCATATGACCGATTTCTTGGGAAACCTTGAGGAAGTCAAGGTTTCTAGAGAAGACATTAATGATAAATAGGATGTTACTTTCATATACTTTGTCACGATTTGCCCTATATCCTCCCTGAAGAAATCCCATGACTCACTGTCATATTTACACAGTTTTTGTTGAACCTGCTCACCTAATTTTTCAAGAACCTAACTAAGTATTTCCAGAAATACTACCAAATACTTCATAGAAGTTAAATTTTCCATTAAAAGTTAACAAAAGTATAATAGCTTACATAGCTATAAAGACAAAATGAAAACGTCAGGTCAAGAGAGATAAAAGATGGAAAGAAAATTACTGTGTCATGAAAAAGATAATAAAGTTCAAAGGGAATAAAAAAGATAAGACATATTGTAAGATATAAAATGACTAGAGTCAAAAAATATAAAAAAGTTGGTGAAGGGAATTTCACTAATTGAATATTGTTTGCAGCTGAAAACAGCATTTTATCATTGCCTTTAGAGTCAGACAAAAAAACAGAGGCCCCTTAAACCAGCAATATCCATCTTCCTTACCACAGATCAGTGTACAAATTGTGTAGCATTATCTCTACAGGGTGCAACCTAACAATGTTACACTGCGACACCACAAAATCTTACTGAAAATGTATATTTGGAAAATACTTTGGACTTGGTGCTATGTGCAGAAGAACGCAAATGCAACTTGGAGTTACTGGAAAGGATGCAGCAGCATGGACATTACTAGTGTCCTGTAAAATCATCCACAAAGCAGTCAAGTAATAACATCACTGTCAAGGTACTCTAAGATTAGTCCCAGTAATAGTGCGGAATATAAGTTGTCACAAATATACTGCCTTATAATGTTAGAATATTGTCAAATAGTTACATGTCGAATATATGCAGTAACCACTAAAGTTAGAATACTGTCTTAACAAATTGGGAAGATGAAAATTATTTACAATATTTATTGTAGAATACGATGTGCAGAATCAGGTATCTAAGGCATAGTTGATACTAACCAAAATATTAATAGCTTTAAATAATATCTGCACAGCAAATTCAGTGCCTAGGAGTTTATATAAGTAGAGGATTACAATAAGATAAGTTTGAAGCAGTAATTAATGCATGTTTGCTTCTGTTGTTGTGGCCAAATACATGACAAAGCGCAACTTAGAGAAAGAAGAAGGAAGGAAGCATTGCGCAAAGGTACACAGATTATTTCAACCAGAAAGAAATAAGGTTGAAGCAAGGAAAGACTGAGCCTAAATCAGACCAAAGACCTGTTGGACGAGGACAGAATTAAGTCATTGTTTGGAAGTATATTCCACCATGGCGGGCAAGGCATAGAGTTAGGAACTTGAGGTTGCTGGTGCAGCTGGCAGCACCACTTATGTGGTCTGGATGCAGAGAGGAATTAAGATGAATTCCCAGATCACATTTCCTTTGTTTTTCATTTGTTTGCTTATTTGGTTGGATAGGTGGGTAGGTGAATGTGTGGGTGAGTGGTTGGGTGGGTGGGTGGGTGGGTGAATAGGTAGTTGGTTGGTTGGTTGGTTGATTGGGTGGGTGAGTGAGTGGGTGGGTAGGTTTGCTTGTTTGTTTCATTCTGTTTTGTTTTATATTCAGGCTGAGTCCAGGAGATAGTGTACCTCACATCCACATTCAAGGCAAGTCATCCACTGTCAGTTAAACTTCTCCGGAAAAGCCCTCACAGACAGACAAAGAGGGGTAACTTCCAGCTGATTCTAAATTCAGTCATGCTGATAATGAAGACTTGCTGTGACTAGTTAGTCTAGCTTTTACCAACTTGATACCCTAACACATCACTTTTAAATCACAACATTCCACCCTAGTTCCTCAAAGGCTCGTGGGTATTTCAAAATGCCAACTGTACTTAGTTCATCATTAATAATCTTAACATTGTTCAAAAGCTCAAGGTTTAAAGCCTTTTCTTAGGATTCAAGACAGCATCTTAATGGTGAGCCCTTACAAAATCATTAATTTACATACTTTTAATATACAACAGCACACAGTAAACATTTTCATTTAAAATAAGGTTATAGTAAGGAAATGTTTTATCTAAATAATATCAACACCAGTAGGACAAAAGGCTGTAGTTCCATGTCTAGCTTTTGGACTTTGTGAAGTATTTATCTAAGCCACAGTTGATGTGTGTTGCCGCCTTTCCGGTTCTGCCACCTGCACCATACAGAGCCTCTTCCAAGACCAGCTCAGCTCCATCCATGCTGCTATCCTTGCCAGACATCCCATCATGTTTGCATTGCTAGTATCCTGTGGTTTCCACTGCAGTTTTACCATCAAAATTAGACACAATGTCAGAGCCTCCTTTTAGGGTATCTGAGGCCAACACACATTGCGTCACCTCAGTGACTTCCTGGAACCTCAGTGTAAGCAGGCTTTCATGACCCCTAATCCTTGCATTTTTCTGCCTACAAAACCAGTGTCATTTGAATGATACCAACAAGTTATGCTAGCTTGCAAAATAGTCCACCCCCTTTCACCCCAATGATAACAGTCTCCATGACCCTTAATGGTTGAACCAGGGAAAATAGTTATGTATTTGTTATCAAACAGCATTCTCAATCCAGGCTTTCTCCTTTCAAAATTAATTACTTTTTCCACCGTTCAGAGCTTTCAATGGATTGAATCTTACCCTTGAAGGTTTTGTTTTATTGCCCTAACTAAAAGCACCTCTTTGAGTATGCTCATCTCTTTAGTAAGTATCTCTTGCCTCCATGCTGAAACTTGCTTTCGTTTCTCTCTCTCTCTCTCTCTCTCTCTCTCTCTCTCTCTCTCTCTGTCTTCCCCATCCCAGTCAGTTTCAAGGATTCTTCATTCTGCTTTACACCTCATGAGAACAACCTATTGTCCTCATTACTCTTAACATTCTGATCTTCCAAATTCCTTCCAGAATGATCTTTTAAGCTCTCCTTGAAGCATTGTAGAGCTTCTCTAGTCTCCAGGCATCTTTCATGTTCTGCCTAAATAGTCAGGTTTTTCAAAACAATAACCTCATCCCTGGTTCCAATTCTCCATATTTTCTCCTTTTCTTGTTGCTATAAACAAATTATATAGAAAGAATCGAGAGAAAGATTTTATTTTGATCCAAAGGTAGTAAGAGTGTTTTTTGTTTTGTTTTGTTTTGTTTTTTGTTTTTCCCATAGGAGGGAAAATTCAGCAGCAGGAGGGTGAAGCAGCTGGCCTTATAGTATCTACAATGGGGTTATAAGTAAGACAAATTCTGGCTTTCAGATCAAGTTCCCCTTTTCCATTTTTTAAAATCCAGTCTGGGATCCCAGTTCACTGGATCATGCTGCCCATATTCTGGGTGATTCATTTAAGGCATTTGGAAAGGGTCTCACAACCATACCTAAAAGTGTGCCCATCTTCTAGATGAGTCCCACTCCAATCAGGTTGAAAATGATGCAGCGCCACAGATTTGCAAGTATGGAAGATGAAATTGGTTTTGTTTCACTTAGGAATTTTCTAAGCCAAGAATATGTTTATATACTTGTATTTTTAAACAGTTTTTATAACTAGTGTACTAAATTAAGGAAGGAGATGAGATGGCCCACAACAGGTCCCACGTGAGAAAACAACAGAACTAATATGAAGCTAGTACTAACATCCAAGTCACCATGCTGCCACAGCCAGTATCTAAGGAAAAATATGATATGCACTATGTGCAGTTTACACTGAACTATCACAGTCTTACATTTGAAACAAAGCTATGAAAAAAGCAGTTGAAAAGTTTATCATGACCTGAATCTTGAAGATCTTCATGAATCTGAGTTTGCATTTTGTATCATGATTAGAGACCATTTGTGGTTGTTTACATTCACAAAAGTCCATGGGGTAATTGTCATCAGAAGAAACTAAAAGAAAGTGATACCCTGTATAAGTTTTCAATAAAGAAGAGCATTGTGTAACACAGAAAATTTGGCTCTCAAATTAAACCTTGCTTCATCTTGTCTGGTATTTAAAATGAGAAATCTGAGGCCAAAAACTAATTGTATAAAAGTCACAATAAAATATTGCACCATATAAATTAATAAATGAAGTCTTCTTGCACTAAAGACATAGAGCAATTTAATTGTGCATCATGCTTAATAATGTTTTATTAAACAGCTGAACCAGAAGCAAAGCCTGTTCAAGCTGCATTCACCTCTCGCTTTTAAAGATAGTTCCTTGTTATCTAGAACCTTTTATAATTCCTCATCATTATTAGAGGATCGAGGACGTAGCTCAGTTGATAGATGATTTGCCTAGAATGCACGAAGCCATGGTTTTTAACCCCAGAACCACAGAAAGCTGGATACTAGCACATATCTGCAATCTCAGTACTTCAGAGGTAGAGGCAAGAAGGTCATAAGCTCAGAGTCATCCTCAGCTACATGTTAGGTTAGAGGCTACACACACACACACGCATATATATAAACATGTTTCAAACAACAGTGACAAATGACCTGTCTAACTTCAGAAAAAATAATGCAAGTTACAAAGACAGATGGTGAGTTTTTGAAGCTCACAGCATAGTATTCTAATATGCTATTGTCATGATTTTTGTCTGGGAGAAAAGTTAGATGATCATGACATATAAGCAAAATACATTTTTAATTGTCCATAGTAATATTCTGATTAATAGTTAAATAAAACAAATTGAATTAAATATAAAGAATAATTAGCAGTACTACATAATACTTAGGCATAATTGGGGCAAGAATAAGTCTCAGGCAAATCTTTGACTTATGTTTCTCTGCTGTAGGCTTAATCACTCTGTTTTTTTCCCAGAAATCTCAGTATATAATGTTTTGACCTAGTGATTTCTATGCAAGTGGGCAGAACTGGTCTCAAAGGTCTCTCTTGCTGTTGACTGTTGCTCCTCAGCCACTAATCCCAGAAAAGCCAAGTCAGACCTATGTTCAACTCATAACAGAATGACTACAGGAAAAAATGAATAATAAATTATATATGACTTACCTAATAGAAAAGATAAGACTTGAAGTCACCCAAGAGTTAGCTAGATCCATGAACATAAGAACTCTTGTGGTACAGTCTTCTACTTTCTTCAGGCATTCTCTGAGGTGAATAAACCAATCATTTGTAAGTTGACCAGATTCTGTTGCTATCAAAAAAATATACATCAGCTGGGTGGCTTAAAATGGCAAGGATTTATTTTTCACAGTTCTGAGGCTGGAAATTTTACAATAATGAAAGTAGATAATAATTACTCTTAGATTAGAACAAACAAAGCAGACCTATGCTCTGTTCCATAACCAATGCTCTCTATGGCCAAAAGAAGCAGACAATGAATTTCGATTGACAACAGGGAGATTTCCTGCATTCAATATTTCCCCCACACTAGTTTAAATAATCATTAAGTTGAAATAAACATCCTAAGAAAGGCTAAGGAGGTTGTGATTGGGATGATTACTGAAGACTTCAACTTAGGTTAATTATAATTACAATTATAAACTCAGATTCCTTCCTGATATTTAAATAAATTCACTGAACATATTCTGATGAAAGCAACCAGTAAAAGAAAAGGTAATTTACTGTTGTGGGCACTGTAGAGAACCGAGGGCATATTTATGGACTCATAACTATAAAAGATTTAGGGGGACATTTCTATAAAGAGAGAAACTCATATTAGCAGAAGGAAAGCGTCTTAGGAAAGTAGAAGCACAAGCAGAAAGACATATATGTTCACTGTACTAAGTACTATTTCAGCCCGCTTCTTTCTTGATTGAAAATATTGTTCATACAATATATCCTCTTCATGATTTTCTCTTCTGTAGGCAGAAGTTTCTGTCCCATAAACCACTCCCAAGTAAGCATACAGATCCTTACTCTTAATTATAAATGCTTCTCTGATAGCTCAGGCTTGTTACTCTCACATTTAAAGTAACCCATATTTCTTATCTATCCTTTGCCATGTGGCTTGGTACCATCTTGCTTCTCTGGATCTGCCAGTGACTCCTGATTCCACCTTCCTTCTTCCCAGCATTCTCTCTTTGGATCTTCCTCTAAACTTATCTTGTCCAGCTATTGGTCAGTCAGTTTTTATATTAAACCAATCATAACAATATATATTCACACAGTGTAAAGGAATGCTTCACATCCTCCCTCATCTCCTCCCAGATATTCCCTTCCTCACCACCCACCCAACTCCACATCATCACCCCTCTCTTTAGAAAACAAATAGGGAAAATAGAATAAAAACAAAAAAGAAGTAGAGAAATGTAGAAGGAGCTGCGGGCCACGTTGCCTTCCTGCTGCCCCACTTCGCCTTCCTGCTGCCCCGCTTCCCGTTGCCTGGCTCCCTGCTAGCTTTACCTGAAATAACAACACACAAATTGTATTCTTTTAAACACTGCCTGGCCCATTATATCTTGCCTCTTCTTGGCTAACTCTCATATCTTGCTTTACCCATTTCTAATAATCTGTGTGGCTTACCAGGAAGGATTCTAGCCTACGTCCTTCTCTGGCCGGAGCTTCACCACATCTGACCCAGAGAGGAGAGGCATGGCGTTTGCCTTACTTCCTCCCAGCATTCTGTTCTGTTTACTCCGCCTACCTAATTTTCTGTCCTATCAAAGGCCAAGGCAGTTTCTTTATTAACCAATGAAATCAACACAAAACAGAAGACTCTCCTACATCAGAGAAATATCACAAGAAACACATACACACAGACAAACATACATGCATTCAGAACAAAACCCATAAAAACACAAAATTGAAAAACATAATATACATGCAAAAGACCAGTAAAGTTAAAAATAATGTCCAAACAAAGCAAGATTAAGAAAAATCATCTTAAAAAAAAAAAAAAAAAAAAAAAGCCGGGCGGTGGTGGCGAACGCCTTTAATCCCAGCACTTGGGAGGCAGAGGCAGGCGGATCTCTGTGAGTTCGAGACCAGCCTGGTCTACAAGAGCTAATTCCAGGACAGGCTCCAAAACCACAGAGAAACCGTGTCTCGAAAAACCAAAAAAAAAAAAAAAAAAAAAAAAAGAAAAGAAAAATCATCTTCAAAAATACCTTTCAGTTCGTTTGTCTTGGCCACCTAGTGCTTGGCATCAACCCAACCCTTAAGTATGAGACGTTTATAAACACTTATAAACACAGTGAGGCTCCATTGGAGCAAACTAATTTTTCTTTTGCAAGCAGTTGTTAATTGGAGTTATATTCATAGTTGGGATTTGGAGCTCCTGTCTATTTTCCCCTCTCACTCATCTGTCTTTGACCCAAGCAAGCCCTATGCAGGCTACCACAGTCTCTGCGAGTTCTTATGTGCATCAGCCCTTGTGTCTGGAAGGCACTGTTTCTTTGCTATTATCCACCACCTCTGGGTCTTAGAATCTTCCCACATCTTCTTCCATGTAGTTCCCTGAGCACTGAGGGAGGAAAGTTGATGATGATTTCCCATTTATGATTAAGTGTTCCCGGTTCTTGAGCTCTCTGAATATTTTTCAGAAGTGGGTCTCTGTTTTATTTCTCATCTACTGCAGGAGGGGGGTTTTCTGATGATGTCAGCACTCAGAATATTCATCAGAGAGGTTATATCCAGCGCCTGATGGGAGCACACAAAGAGACCCACAGCCAAGCATTAGGCTCAAGGATTCCTACGGAAGAGGGGGAAGAAGGATTGTTGCAACCAGAGCCATCAAAGACACCACAAAAAAACCCATATAATTAATTAACCTGGCTCCATAGGGGCTCACAAAGACGGAACCGAAAATCAGGGAGGCTGCAGGAGTCTGACCTAGGTCCTCTGTATATATGTTATGATATATAGCTTGGTCTTCCTATGTGACTCCTAACAGTGTGAGTTCTGTCTGTCTCTGACTCTTTTGCCTGCTTCGGGAACCCTTTTCCTCCTACTGAGTTGCCTCATTCAGTCTTAATAGTAATGCTAGTAATATGTGAGTCTAGGCTGGAATTCCAAAATCAAGGTCAAAGGATAAAGAAATAGTATATCTAAAACAATATCCATCATCCAAACAGTACAACACCCCTCACTATAGCCATATCTCTAACAACAGTAAGGAATCAGTCAATACAGAGAATTAATATGTGTCTATATTTGTAGTTTGCCCCTACTCTCTCCCAGTAATACTGGATGCTTAAGCCTTAACAGAATTATTTAAATTCCCTCTCCTTGCCCTCTTTTATCTCCCTCTCCTCCTCCCCCTGCTCTCTCTTACCATCTCTAAATAGTTCTATAAAGGAAAATACGAAACTTAAGGGGAAGAAATCTATGTATTATAATTCTCCCAGCAATAACGATTTTATTGTCAATCTAAAAACAGCTGACATAGCCTAAAAGTAGAACCATAAAAATAAAATACAGCTCGCATCTTTCACTTGCCACCCTCGAAAGAAATGAGCTCTTCTCCCGATTGTTATGGCAGCTGACAGAACTGCATTCGGGAGTTTGCAGCGATGCCAAGAGAGGAAAACACATCTCTGGAGCCTCCCAGCATCCTCTCACTTTTCAGATTGAAGTGGTTTGGTTTAAGGCTTTATATCAGCATCAGATCTTCATGGTGAAAGCCATCCTACTATTTTTTTATTCCACTATCTTTCTCTGATAATGGCAAAACCATAAAACCAAGCCCTGCCTTAAGATTGCCGGGGTTGTTTCATTTTCTGCTTTCAAAACCAAGATTTCTCTGAATCAAAATGTTGTTTTCCTCTCCTGCTAGTCTTCTCAGGCATTCCAAACATTCACCATAATTTCCAAGACTTTTATCTCTCTGGAGAAATCCTTCCACTCCCCACGCCTGCTTTTACTTTCTTGACAAACCCAAATTGTATGGAATGAATTGCCTTGATGTCCTGATAACAACTCGGCCTGCATTTCAGGTCTCCAATCTTCTGTGTCGTGCATCATCTCCTTCAGGTTAGTGATCCAGCCACCTTCTTTATTTTACCTAGTCTGTCTCCTTGGGTACTGAAGGCTCTTCCTCAGAACAAATGCTTCCTCAAACTGTTTTAAATATAGAATGTTCTTTTTCCTTCTCTCCAGTTTTCCTCTGACAGTTTTCTATTCTCATTTTAACCAGAGATTCTTATTTTGAGAGAGTAAATATGTTTTTGGCTGGGAAAATTGGGCTTGTTTTGGTTTTGTCTTTTTAGTTTTAAGATACATTATTAAATACCCTTAGCTATTTAATGTCAAGCTCCATATAGATTCAAATCTGCCCTTGAACTCCCCATCCTTCTCCCTTAGCCTCCAAGTGCTGAGACTACCATACTCCACAGAAAGAATAACTTTGGCTCCTACCTTTTGCTACCTCACTTCTAACATGGCTCTCCCATATCCAGGTGTCCCCTACCCCCACGCACTGGAGACATTCTTTGAAAGGTCAATAACAAACACATTGTCCAAAATTCCATGTCCCTACATAATAAATTTATCAGATTTGTCCCCTGAGCAGTCGGCATTTACAGTTCAACTCCAAATTGTCTCCTTAGATGTTATGGGTTGAGTAGAGAAGAAAGAGGTGGCCATTTCAGGAGAGAGGAAAAGAGCTATAGATGGGGGAGGGGAGAAAAGGGTGAGGGAAGAGTTAGGACCCTATGATACCGGATTGTGAGTCTCCATTTGCTCATATCACTAGCTACACTTTCAGGAAGCTGCACTGTTTGTAAATGCCTTTCCTGTCTCTCTCTTTTTTGGTTTTTCGAGACAGGGTTTCTCTGTAACTTTGGTGCCTGTCCCGGAACTAGCTCTTGTAGACCAGGCTGGCCTCGAACTCCCAGAGATCCGCCTGCCTCTGCTTCCCGAGTGCTGGGATTAAAGGCCTGCACCACCACCGCCCGGCTTCCTTTCCTGTCTCTTGCAGTACGTGTGCTTTTTATTAAGAAGCTCCTTAGGGAGAAAACTCTTGGTACTCTCCAGCTAACTGACCCCATCACTGCAGAGGACTAATTGAACGATCTTTTTCTTTAACATGTCCCTTTTCTACACTTCCTTATCTTTCTTAAATCAGAGTTTTCACCTCTGACAGCCCTGCCTTATACGTACTCTGCAAGGAAGTTCATGACCTATGGTGTGAGGCCTAACTTAGCAGTTTCCACTTTACGTTTTACTGCAGGATACTTGAAGTTGCATGGATTGCCCCAAACCTCCCATCAATGCATGCTCATAAGCTGGCATCAGTGCTAGTCGTTTTTGTTACTTTGACACAAACTAAACATACCCGAGAAGAGGTAATTACAAAATTTTCTCCATAACATCGTCTGATAGGCAAAGCTGTAAAATAATATCTTAATGATTCAGGCGGGAGGGGCCATTTCATTGTGAGTAGTGTCACCGCAGGGCATGTAGTACTGGGGTCTGTAGGAAAGCAGGCTGAGCAAGCCATGCAGCGCAAAACCAGCAAGCTGCTCTCTGTGGCCTCTGCATCGGTTCCTGTGACCCCAGGCTCTTACCTTGAATTTCTGCCCTACCTTTCTTGGATGAAGGACTGTGATGTGGAACTATAACCCAAAGTGAAAGAAACCTTTCCCTTTCCAAGTTGCTTTTGGTGATGGTGTTTTAACCCAGCAATAGAACCCTAATGAGGACATCTTAAGCTCCAGTATCTCAACCAGTGGCTCTGTTTAGACACAATTCCTTTGAAGTGATGATTATACTAAAGTACATTCTTCTGGGTGAATGTTAATATTGTCATCCTGGAATCCTTATCAGAAGAGGCAATGTGACACACAATGCACCAAGGGTGTGGTCACAGGCAAAAGACAGTGTGAAGGTTCATCAGGAAGGAAGCCATCTGAGTTCAAGCAGGAAGACTTCAGAACCCACAGCCTGAAGGGCCTTGATTTGGGACACTGGCCTCCTAGGAAGTTAATGCCAGCCTTAAATATTTGTTTCAGTGGTAAACAAACACTACTCTTCTACTGAAGTATGGTTCTTTCTACATTCAGGAAGAGAATGGTAGGCTAGTATGATCATTCAGTGATGAAGTCTGAAGTGTTCTCTAAGGTTCACTAGATTTCTTCCAAAACTACAGAAAACTAAACCCTTCCTTACCTTTTCAGTCTTTTTTTCTAACATTTTGAAGTTAGCCACATACACAAATACTTTCACAGGCATTCAACATTTCTACATGTTAAACTGGTTTCTTCATGATTTTAAAAATTATTTGTGAGTACACCCCATTTTTCAGGCAAAAATCTCAAAACATTTTGTTGCTGGAGAGGTTGTGGAGAAAGGGGCACTCTCATCCATTGCTGGTGGGAATGCGAACTTGTGCAACCACTTTGGAAAGCAGTGTGGCGGTTTCTCAGGAAAGTCGGGTTCAACCTACCTCTCGACCCAGCAATACCACTATTGGGAATATACCCAAGAGATACCCAAACATACAACAAAAGCATATGCTCAACTATGTTCATAGCAGCATTGTTTGTAATAGCCAGAACCTGGAAACAACCTAGATGTCCTTCAATGGAAGAATGGATGAAGAAAGTATGGAATATATACATATTAGAGTACTACTCAGCAGTAAAAAACAATGACTTCTTGAAATTTGCATACAAATGGACGGAAATTGAAAACACTATCCTGAGTGAGGTAAGCCAGACCCAAAAAGAGGAACATGGGATGTACTCACTCATATTTGGTTTCTAGCCATAAATAAAGGACATTGAGACTATAATTCGTGATTCTAGAGAAGCTAAATAAGAAGGTGAACCCAAAGAAAAACATATAAGCATCCCCCTGAATATTAACCTTCATCAGACGATGAAAGAAGACAGAGACCAACATTGGAGCACTGGACTGAAGTCTCACGATCCAAAGGAGGAGCAGAAGGAGAGTGAGCACGAGCAAGGAACTCAGGACTGCGAGGGGTGCACCCACACACTGAGGCAATGGGGATGTTCTATCGGGAACTCACCAAGGCCAGCTGGCCGGGGACTGAAAAAGCATGGGACAAAACCGGTCTCGCTGAACATAATGGACAATGAGGACTACTGAGAACTGAAGAACAATGGCAATGGGTTCTTGATCCTATTGCATGTAATGGCTTTGTGGGAGCCCAGGTAGTTTGGATGCTCACCTTAATAGACCTGGATGGAGGTGGGTGGTCCTTGGACCTCCCACAGGGCAGAGAAACCTGCTTGCTCTTTGGGCTGAGGAGGAAGGAAGACTTGATTGGGGGAGGGGGAGGGAATGGGAGGTGGTGGCGGGGAAGAGGCAGAAATCTTTAATAATTAAATAAATTAATTAATAAAAAAATAATAATAATAAAGCTTAAACATGTCTTAAATTAAAAAAAAGAAATAAATGACATTATAAAATTATAAAATATTCTCAGTAGTAAATATCAAGGAAATTGATTTAAAGGCTATCATTTTCTTTGATGTGGTTTTTAAAAAGGCATTTTGCTCCTTTAAGTTGTGCCTGTCATTCTTTATGGTCAATGCACTAACTCACTCTATGAAGGACATTTCCATGTTATGCAAAACTAGAATAAACTACTCCTTTTTGCCAGTCAAGGGGAATATTATGTGTGGGAGAGATATTTTCCAGCACCTTTTGGATAAATTCTAATCACATCATTTCCTTCAGTAAATAAAATTATCTTTGGCAAAACCTGTATCAGTCTGTCTTCGGGTTTCTATGGCTGTGATGGAACACCATAACCAAAAAGCAAGTTGGGGAGGAAAAGGTTTATTTGACTTCCTTTTTCACATTGCTGTTCATTACTGGAGGACATAAAGGACAGGGACTCAAACAGGGTAGGAACCCGGAGGCAGGAGCTGATACAAAGGTGTTGGTAGAAGTTTCTTGTCTCAGAACTGCTCAGTACCAAATACCTGGTGGCCATTTTCCAAATGACAAAACAAAGGCTTAATATTACTTATAAATGTTTCACCCATGGCTCAGACTTATTATTAATTAGCTCTTACATTTTAAATAAACCCACATTCCTTATTTATGCTCTATCACATGATGGTACCTTTTCTCAGTATGGCATACCCATCTTGCTCTCTCCATGTCAGGCCAGCATCTCCAGACTCCACCCTACTCCTTCCTATATCCTTTGGTTGCCCTGTCTAGTCTATACTTTCTGCCTGGCCAATGGCCAATCAGCATTTTATTAACCCGATTTGAGCATTAAATATTTACAGTGTACAAGATTGTTCCACAGCACAGAGATCATGGAGAAGTTTTGCTTACTGGCTTGCTTCCCCAGCGTGCTCAGCCTACTTTCATATAGAACCCAAGACCAGCAGCCCAGGGATGACACAACCCACCATGGACAGGGTCCTCCCCATTGATCACTAATTGAGATATGTCTTATAGCTGGATCTCATCGAGTCATTTCTTCAACTAAGACTCCTTCTTCTCTGATGACTCTAGCTTGTGTAAAGTTAGCACACAAAATCAGGCAGTAGACAACCCTTGTCTATTTCAACACCAAAATAAAATAAATCCATATTTCCCTATAGGTTCATCAGCATGGTAGAGATACTCACAAGGAATTGTAAGTATTCTGGTATATACACAGAACTTCTGCAAACAGATATGAAAGCATGCTGCTCTCTTCTGAAGGTTCTAATCAAAATCTTTAGAAGTCTCAGCTCATGTCTACTTCTTACAGAATAAAAGCAGCTCAGATTTTAATGTCTTTAGAGGTGATAGAGCCTTAAATCATATTTTCCTTCTTCAGTGAACCAAAAGACCTACCAAGTTAGCCATTCTGCTGTCATTCGTGTTGCTGTGAGAATATCCAGGCTAAAGCAACTTTAATACAGAACAGGCTAATTTTATCTTTAGATTCCAGAAGGAAGATAGTGCATTTTGTCAGAGAAAACATGGGAGCAAGAACATGAGGCTGGCCCATGGGAGGGTATCTGCATCTTGGAAGAGAGAGTGAACAGGAAGTAGGGCTAAAACATCAAGGCCCATTCTCAGTGGCCAACCTCCTCCAATGAGAATCCTCCTCCAGAAAGTGCCACCAATTGTTCACACACATGAGCCTATCACTTTCAAACCACAGCATAAGACAACCCATAATCCACTTGCCTGTGTCAAGCTATCTGTGTCATGAATGGGCTTTTCTAATCTTCCCAAAGAAGGGAAGCTACCTCTTAAAAATTAAATAGAATGAGAAAAAAAAATCATCCTGAGTGAGGTAACCCAGATTCAGAAAGACAAACACAGTATGTGCACACTTACAACTGGATACCAGATGTAAAGCAAGGGATAACTAGACTGCAATGCACAACTCCAGATAGGCTAGGTAACAAGGAGGACCCTAAGATGGGACACTTGGATCTCCTACGGAAGGTTAATTAGATGAGATCATCTGGGTTAACTGTCAGCAAGGGGGGCAGTAAAGTGGAGGGGATGGAGATAAGTACATGAGGGAACAGGATGGTATAGTGGGGAGGGATGGAGTGGGAGAGCAATGAAAGAGATACCTGGATAGAGGGAGCCATTATGGGGTTAGAGAGAAAACTGGTGCTAAGGAAATTCCCAGGGATCCACAAGGATGGCCCCAGCTGGGACTCCTGCCTTTCCTGTAATCTTATTGGTGAAGACCCTAACAGTCAAGAGAGAGCATTTATCCAGCAATTGATAGACCCAAATGCAGAGATCCACAACCACACTCCAGTCCAAGCTCCGGGAATCCAGTCAAAGAGAGGAAGGAGGGAATGTATGAGCAAGGGAGGTCAAGATCATGAGGGCAAATCTACAGAGACAGCTGAACCAAGTTAGTGGGAACTCATGAACTCTAGACCAACAGCTGTGGAGACTCCATGGAAACAAACCAGGCCCTCTGCATGTGGGAGACAGTTGTGTAATTTGGTCTATTTGAGTGGTTCCTGGCAGTGGGACCAGGGTCTATCCCTGATGCATAAATTAGCTTGTTGGAGTCCCTTCCCTATGGTGGTTGGGACATCACGCTCAGCTTTAGTTCAGGGAGAGGGGCTTGGTTGCTTCAACTTAATATGCCAGGCTTTGTTGACTCCCTGTGGGAGGCCTTCAGTGGATGGGGGGTGGGATGAGGGGCAGGTGAGGGGGGTAGGAGAGAGAATTGTGGTTGGAATGTAAAATGAAATTTAAAAAAAGAAAAGAAAATGAAAAAGAAAGTGAAACAAATATTTCAGTATCATTAGATACTGAAACCAAAACAACACCACCAAAAACTCTTCATGTTGTGATTAAATTTATGATAACTTCCTCAGGAAAAAAAATATGATTTGAAAAAGTTTCTCAGACAAGGCATGGTAGCATATCTCTCCCAATGCAGCTCTTGGGTAGCTGAGTTATGAGAATGAGGAGTTGAAGGCCAGCCTTTAACTACATAGAAAGTTCAATGTTAACCTGTACTGTAAGAAACCCTATCTCAAAAAAGCAAAGCAAATAAATAAATTCAATTAATTTTTTTTTAAAATTAACCTGAGAAAATGTGTATCTTTCTTGACAATAATTTCAATACTGTTAGCTGGGTCTTTGTTCCCAACTCCCCCTGCTACCTAAAGCAAGGCAAAGGTATAATAATTAACTTTTCCAAGGTCAGACACTGGGGGCTAAGGTAGCCTGCTTGTCTAGAGCTCCTAGATTTTGTTGTTTGCTTATTTATTTGTGGTTTGTTTGTTTTTTGTTTTTATTTGCTCTGCTGCTTGATCATTGGATATGGGTGATTTAGTCATTTCCTAGCCAAAAGTTTGTTCAATGAACAAAATTCTGAGAGTTTGGAAGTTATCTGTGATCAGTGACATTTCGAAGTTATTCACAAATCAGAACAGTCTTTTTACAGTTTGAGTGTGCACATGAATCAAGACAACCAGGAATTGGCAGCATAGAAAACTAAGAGAGCTCCCTGGTTCTTCAGCCCCTCTTTTCCTTTGTTATCAGATAATCTCTAGAGCTACCTTCAGGTCTTCGGTGCCCCCTCCTTCATTTTAGACTAGGTCAACTCTAGGAGCCAAATTTAGCTCTCAAGTTTCTTTCTCCATTATATCCATGAAAGTAGATCAGCTTGTTCCTTGAGTGCTCCCTCAAATCTCGTACCCATTTTTTTCATTATCCTTGCTTTCATCAGCACCTGTTTGGACATTTCAAAATCCAGTGAGATACCGATCTCTCTCTCATCAGACACTTTCCACTTTGTTCTTATAAGATTTCTAAAACCAAGACTTCAGTTTTTCTTTTATTTTTAACCTTAGTCATCTTGTTACTTCTATCTTGGATAACACCTGGTATGCAACAACACAAAAACTGTTATCCAACAAGTAACTAAATTATTCAAAAACAAGTTTTCAGTCAATGCCCATACTTTCATGAATAAATTTTAAATTCATGAGCTTCAGTAGACATCTCATTCTCTACCCAACAACAACCCTGAGATACCGAGTTGCAAGAGTCAGCAATTGCATCTCATTTCTCTGTTAAGTGAAAATATTTCAAATGTAAATGGAGATTT
This sequence comes from Chionomys nivalis, assembly GCF_950005125.1. Lineage (NCBI taxonomy): Eukaryota > Metazoa > Chordata > Mammalia > Rodentia > Cricetidae > Chionomys > Chionomys nivalis. Next base: position 71,514,173 of record NC_080095.1, read on the forward strand.
TTGGTTTGTAAAGCTGATGTCTAAGTGCAAACTAGCATGTAGAGAGAAAACTAGGAAGTCTGATCTGCTCTGAGACAACAAAGTCAACTGCAGAATAGGTGTCATGAATCACACAAAGACTATTGACAAGCAGAGTGCCATGATCCAGCTAGCACTAAGACTGGAGAACATCTTTTCTTCACTAGATGATGATGGCTGTACCACGGGGCTTGTAGAGATGAGAGAGGAACATTTTGTACTCACTAGTTTTCTATCATGACACCCGCTGAAACATGACCCTGAATGGCAATAGAGAAACTTGTGCCTTCTGCATCTATTTTTTAAGCCATTCTAGTCTCTTGAGGGAAGTTAGAGACCTTTTTAAACTTGAGTACTATGAAGTAGGACTTTGAAAATATTTTTATGGGATATTGATAACATAGATGAGATGCAATCGAGAAGTTAAAATCTAAAACCACATGTTTTCTTCATGTATGGTTCGAGTACATCAACAAGACATTCATGTATTCGGAACTTCGTTTACTGTATGTAGAAAGTGAATTAGCAAGACCTTTAAGTGATTGTATCTAGAGAGATGTGGTTAGGTCCTTGGCATACCTTTTGAAGATTCAAAAGAAAATGATATATTATCATGGCCTCATACTTACTGAAGGAACAATCTGTAATAATTGAAAGCTGGCTTCTGTTTGTGTGACATCCTGTTTGCTTGTTTTCCGGAAGGATGGTAGTTTTCCATGTAGTATTACCATAATATGGTATAGCCAGAAGACCCATATAAGAATTAAATAGACGCTGGCACCGGAAGACTGAGTCTCTAGATCTGTGAGATAAACAAATTTTTTTCTTATTTTCTGGCATCAGACATTTGGATATAACAGAAAACTGACTAATTTAAGATGGTAGAGCTAGCTAGAAATATGCATAAGCTAATAGGCCAAGCAGTGTTTTAATTAATACAGTTTATGTGTTATTATTTTGGGTCTGGGCAGTCAGGAAACAAACAAGCAGCCTCTTCCTACAGAGTACTGTGGTTGGCAAGTAAAATAAATAAAAAATTTTAAATAACAAAAAATATATTAATAAACTCAAAAAAGAGACTCTGGTGAGATTCAAATTCAATAAGAGTCTATGTCTCAAAGAGTAAGATGAAGATCAAACAAGAACAACCCCCAATACTGACTTTTGGCCTTCACACACATACCCATCCATATGTCCCCATAGAAGCACATACAAACACACAATTTCTATAGAAAATAGACTGAGGCAGACTCTAAGAGAGCTTCAAATTTTAGGCTTGTTTGGACTCATGTTATGGGGAGGGACACAGGCAGGATAAGAAACCATTTCCTACTCTTCACCAGAAGAATGAGTTGTTCTGCTATACTCCAGTTTGGAGGATGGGAAGCAGGTAAAACAACACTGGACATGTACTAATACATTCATGATGGTTGTAACTATCAGAGAAGGTGCTCTGAGAACATCTATTGGAAGCAGATATTTATACATGAAATTCAGAATAGGAGAGGATTGAAACAAGAAGGATACTAGACAATGAATTATTTTGATAATGATTTGGTGCCCATGAGGGACTTCTAAGACAAGTTCATAAATATCCAGGATGCTATTAGGATGCTATTAGTTGACAGTAGTGTAATGAAAAGGCATCCCATTATACTTTGTGTATAAAAAGGAAGTGCTGTCTTGCATACAGACATAAGTAATAATGTCTGGAATATTTGGATAATGATAAGGGACAATAAATGCTCTTGATTTAGCTGAAAGGAACTATAGAATCTTAAGTATGTAACTGGATTGATTCAGAAGATAGAAAAGACATGGTATACAAACTCTATTCTCTACGCAAAAAATAAATTTAACTTGGATTGTTCTTATATAAAGGATAATAACATAAATGTGTAATAACCTAGTAACAATGAGTAATACAGTCCATTGTTCCTGAAGCTAAAATAATAAAAAATAACAAAAATTAATTGAAGTCTGTTAAGAAAATTATAGTTTCATTCCATAATGTCTTGTTATATTGTTATTCATTATAAGCATATCTATTGCTTTCATAATAGACACAAGTTATATAGAGATAACACCAAACAAAATTTGTAATTCTTTAAAGAAGTCATGTTATAAATGTTGAAATTGAAGGTAAAGGAAATATAACATTCAAAATTATTAAAACTGGATGATTCATTACATAATCAAAATATCTTTTTTCCCTCCAAATGTTTCCAGTTTTGTTTCTTATTAACAGTAACTCTTTCAGGTTACATATCATTTTTGAACAGTATAGTAGACTTCAGCACACAAAGAGGCAAAGAAGTTAACAGGCAAAGCATGAGTCAAGATTAATCTCAATGACTGTAGTCAAAATCTGTTCTCACAAACCTACAATGCCTCTCTCTCTATTTCTAATCTCTCTCTCTCTCTCTCTCTCTCTCTCTCTCTCTCTCTCTCTCTCTCTCACACACACACACACACACACACACACACACACACCTTCACACTCAGCACCATTGTCTCCACATTAAAACATATTTCATGGAGATCTTCTCTGAAGAGTATTGGTGTAAGCATCCAGAAAGGTCATTGTGAGGCTCCATGGATTTCAGAGGTCACTTCAGGAGAAACTACAAGATCTGTGCCAATAACCTAAAATGACTCTCGGAGTAGGAACAAGAAGTGTTTAAGAGCTTCTGCCTCCTGCCAGTTACTTGAGTCAAGTTTTGGCAATGTCCCTGAAGGCTTAGAGACCTCTAAGAAAAGCTTCCCTGGCATTTGCCATATTTTCTCACTACATATCAGCAAGCTCCTGGATGTCAACTCACTTTGTTGTGTGTGTGGGGGGAGCATGTGTATAATTTTATTTAGGTGGTTATTGTTTGTGCCTTCATTTTGCTCAAAAAATCTATTGACTTCCACATCCTGATGTGAAGAAATTATTGGCCTCATTAGACTATTATATAAATACATACTTTATTGCTACAATGTCAGTATGTTTTTCAGGAGCTAGGACTAAAACCCATGTTCCCTGAAAGTACATTGTTATTTGTGACATGATGACACATTACAAGAAGGAAACCTGAGAGTAGGCATTATTTAGATCAGGATGTTTATCAGATCTAATACTATACAAAAATAAGGGCAAATAGTTACATTTTTATCAATATTTTTAATTACTATGTATTTAGTTTTAGTATTTTTAAACTCAAAGCAAATAAAAGTTTGCAGAAAATTTTTAAAGAATTATCATGTACATTCTACCCTAAAGCCCTGCTTTGGTTATCTTGGTCATCCAAGTACTGTCTTCTGGAAAGGAGGCCCAAGAAAAAATTGTTGTTTGCGGTGTTGCTCTGTCTCTCCAGGCTCCATCACTCTATGGATGTTGGAGTGGATCTCACTTCTCATTAAAGCTTACTCCTGAGGACTCTACCCCTTACTATGCTACTACTCCACAGCATCCCTTCAGGTTAGAGCTTCATACATCATCAATTTCTCCAATTAGTTCTGACCATACCCCTAGTTATCTACCTCACTCGTACTGTCTCTTATAAAGTATGTTGAGTTCTGAACTTGGATAACAGACTGCAGAAGGGTCTTCATTTACATTACAGCATTTGTTTTATTCTGTATGAAAGAGGGTCTTTTGGCTTTGACTTTGATCCTGGAATATGGCCATTATTTTCTAGCTGTTATTACTAGTCATGGCTTTTCTAGGGTATCTGGGAAATTCCTGAGGTGTTTATTAAGACCTCTTCAAGCGATCTTGTCCTAAGCATGAGAACACCGTGCCTGCATGACCTCTGCGGCCCTCCTTTAGTTCTCATTGCTGACTGAAGTGGTCTCTTCTAGCCCCGAGAACTGAGCCCTTACCAATGCAACAGTGCTTCTTCTGAGAACCAAACTGAACTTCATGCGAGTTCTATCCCCATTGCTCTCTACAGTTCTTTGTCTCTTAATATAGTCCAGCTATTTGAGCAGCTTGAACTCTGATGTTCATCTGCTGAGGTCAGTGAGACTTTAGGCATGCTTGAGCTTCCTCCTCTTATTTTGAGAGAGTGAATTTTCCCCAGGAAGGGAGTCACAGCTAACCTGGAACAAATTTTACTTCCAAAGACCTACAAGGCTTAGAGTTCAGTTCTACAAAATATGCATCACATGCATTACAGTGGAAAATAATCATTCTTCCATCTACTCTATCTTGACTAGAAATGAAATTAAGTTCATATTTAAATATAAAATTAACACATGAAAACCAGTCAACATAAATTCAATTGTATGTTTCAATTTTTAAAAGCAAATGGATGGGAAAGTATTTTTAAAATGCTAAGTGAATTTGAGCTATGACAGTAATATTTTACTTAGCTGAGTTACACAACTAGGACTCTTCTGAGCCCTGATCAGCCAGTTCGGCCGGAGTGGCACCCATGCTAATAAATGCTTAGCCTTTTTACTGCACTTTTCTCCATTTCCATCGCACTTTCTAATCCCTTTATTTTGTTTACTGCACAAAAGTCCATTTTAGTGCTATTATATCCTATTATCCTCAGACACTTTGATTCTTTTGCAAAGAATAAGCAATCATGGATTGCATTAAAATGCCAGCTTTCCTACAGTCTCGCATGGAGTTCTCCAGTCGAGGTAAATCACATGCCATTCCCAGCCAATCTCCCCCATTAACACATGTCTAGATATATAGAAACAAAGCATCATTAACAAGTAAAGACTAATTGTTTGATTTTGATGAATGAATCAGGCTGCTGCTGTAAATCCAGAGGCCGTGTATGTTAACTGCGGGAGCACTGATTCATTCCACGCCTGCAGTGTACCCACAGCCATACATCCACAATGCTATGCTCAACAAACACGCATCTTACTCTGAAAAACAAAACAAAAACAAACAAATGGAAAGAAACCTTTGTAACATCTGCCAGGAAACAGGCAAAGGCTTCTGGAGATCAGGGAAGCTGATTCAGCAGTGACATTAAGCAGTGGAAACTCTTGACTGGGAAGGCTTAGTGAACAGGGAGTTGTTTTTCTTGTGTATTCACAGTGCATGAAAGTTAAAAACAAACGTGATTGCAGTGGCCAAGAGATGCTTCATGGTTCTGTGTGTCTTTTGTCACGTGAGAAGAGAGATGACCTATTTCTCCAATACCCATGTTATGAGTAGGAAGGCAAAAGCAAACTATTCTGTTCCTTTCAGAAGCCTCTTTCCCAACACAAAACCTCTGAGGCGATCTCATTTACCAGAATTGTTTGAAGGAAAAAAAGATGAAAGATGAAGTACTTGGTTATCCTGGGTTTTAAACCTAGTAAAATTGTAGCTGTGTGAGCTGCTGTAATAGGGCCACAGAAACTCTGCATTCCTGTTGCAGAAATTAAAAATCTCCATTACCCAAAGAGTAACGAGATAGCTAGAAAGAGAAGCTCTTGGCTAAGACTTTATAAGAGCAATCAGTCATGGCTCAGTTCTTTGAGGAACTTTTGGTGCACCTCAGCAAATCATTTTTGGAAACGTTATTGCAGGTGAAACAGATGAGAAACACCAATTCTAGAGTCCGCAGAGACATGCCCATGCAAGTTAGTCACCAAATCCAGGCACTACATTTCCCTATTCTACAGGTACCAAGGATTTTTGTTTTGTTTTATGGAAAATGACCATTTGGCTACAGCCATTTTCCAAGAAAAAAAAAAAAACATAGACATTTGGTAACAAGAACTTGAAATTAGTAACTTCCTTCTCCATGGGACCATAGTTCAGTTCCCAGCATCCTACTTGACTTACAATCACTTGTAACCAATTGTACGTCCTGGAAAATGTGACATGCTCTTTTGGGTTCCATGGGCACCTGCATTTATATGCACATACACACATACACACACACAAACAGAGACACACACACATGCAAGCACAAAAAAGATGTTTCTCCACTTCTAAAATGATACCTAAAGCAAAATATTAAATATTTACACCCATTCTATGAATAATTTTCTCCAATAATTATATACCTTTGAGATACAAAAACTTCAAGTTAATAATTTCTTCTGTTCCACATCGACAATTCAAAAACCAACACTATAGGAAATGCTAAGATTTTAACCACACTATTGTTGTCTTTATATAGTTGCTTTCAAGTGTTCCCTGGAGACTCCTCTTTCATAGAAATATTGATTGCATCAGCCTTTTCCTGATAGTGTCTGCCCTGTTAAACAGGGCAACAAAGCAAGAGTAGTGGTTACGTATAACACCAAATGCCATGATTTCCCAGAGATTCTAAGAGGGAATGTTCTTCACAGGTGTCTCCCACGTCCATTATCTTCCTGGTTGATGACACAAGGAATCCAGCTGGTGGGGCTGCCTGCCAGTCCTCACTCCCGTCACGGGAATCAGTAGGACATGCTTGCTCTACACCATCTCAGGTTCTAGCTATGCAATCTGCTTGCAGATGCCAATCTTTTCCTAGTTTGCTTTCTGTTGCCATGATAAACAGCATGAACAGAAACAATTTAGGGTGGAAAGGGTTTGTTTGACTATAAAATTCATCACTGATAGAAGCCCGGGAGCTTGAGGCAGGAATTGGAAGCAGGAATGGGAGCAGAGGGCACAGATAATTTCTGTATATTATCTTGTTCCCTAGCTCAAATTCAACTATCCTTCCTATACAGCCATGGCCCATGTGCTGAGGGATGGAAACACCCATAGTGAGATGGGCCTTCCTATAACAATTAGCAGTCAAGAAAATGTCCCCAAGAGACATGACCACAGGTCAATCTGAAGGAAGGCAATCCCTTCATTGATATCTTCTCTTTCTAAGTTTACATCTTAATTAGCCATCATAAATATTATCATTATTCTGGTTTTTCTCACATGCACTAGCTATTGACTAATTTATGCTGCAACTTGTTTTGATAAATATCTTCCTGGTAAAAGGAGATGAGGGTTTTTTAAAGCTAATATCCTTTTTGTATACAGGATTATGCAGTAGTTTGACTACCACTGAGTTAAGAGGAAATACTGATAGGAAACACATACAGTCTTAACACATCCTGGCCATTCATAATTTGAGTCAGATTCAACAGCTCTTGGGTCTGAAATCATAAATATATCTGAAACAGAAATTATCTAATACAATTGATATTTTTCTTTTAAGAACTTTATATTGGCCTTGCTCTACAAGGCCTCTACAGGTTTAGGTCATTTCGAAAGGCCCAGTTTCTCTGCTAAATACATTCTGCATTTATGTGTCCCTATCTGACTAAATGCAGCTTGTAGGTTCTAACCTGTGCCTGTCTTTTTGCATTTTTACCTGCTCTGGCTTTTATAACAATTTCCACCTAAAGTCTTTCCTACAGCTATTGTTTATCAGCCTTCATTCAGCCCGTTTGAGTCTCTAAAAGCTTCTATCCCTTTATATATATACAGGTTCTGGTGACTTACTGAGAAAATGAATAATAACACTAAATGTCAGTTGCTTCTCTTAAGAATGCAGCAACTGACTGTAAAATGAAGAAAATGGGGAACGAGGAATCTGCATTATTTGTGAAAAGTCTAGAAATGGTATAGAGAAATACACAATGTTGTTATATAGTGGGTGTGGTAATTTGAATGTAATTGGCCTCCATAACCTCATAGAGAGTGGCACTATTGGGAGCTGGGCTTTGTTGGACGAAGTGTTTCACTGTGAGGTTTCTTATTCACAAAATACTGGTGAGGTGTTAGTGGACTTCCTCTTGCCTGTAAGATGTGATACTCTTAGCTCCAGCACCTTGTCATTCAGCATGCTACCATATTCCCCACCATGATGATAATGGACTGAACCTGTGATACTGTAAGTTTGTACCACACTAAATGTTTTCCTTTATAAGAGTTGCTATGGTCATGGTGTCAGTTCACAGCAATAAAACCTCAACTAAGACAGAGGGTTTGATTAATTATTCTTAATTATTAACTATTGAGTATCCAAGATATTTCTGCTTTTTCTATTTTTTTCCTATCATTTATGGGCTTTTTTCTACTACATGTGATAGACATTAACGTCTCTTAAAAAGGATGCCTAACATGAATTTAGAATGACTGTAGTGATTTCTGCACAATTATCAATAAAAACAATACCACTTCTCAGGAAGGTACTTAAAATATAGATAATTTCATCCAATAAAATATGTTGTCATCTCTGGGTGGTGGTGGCACATGCCTTTAATCCCAAGACTCAAGAGTCAGAGACAGGAGAATCTCTGTGAGTTTGGGGCTGGGCCTGGTCTATAGAGTGAGTATCAGGACAAGCTCCAAAGCTCCAAAGAGCAACCTGCTTTAAAAAAAAAAAAAAAAAAAGATACATTCTCATAAAGTTTGGATTTTCAGTGCAGAAGAGTTAAGAAGAAAATATATTGACATTTTCTCCAAAGTTTAATGGATAAGTTCAATTTGTTGATGCCAGTAGCAAGACTATTTCCTTGAACTTAGAATGTTTTCCTTTAGATAATTTACACACTACATTATCCAGTCACTCAATTTCATCCATTGGACATGTTATTGTTTCTGGATGTTATTATATGAAATACTTGCTTTAATGACTATTTAAAATTCAGTAGAACAATAAACCCCAAATTCATCCTTAACCGTTCTTGCATTTCATTTCATTACACTGAGAGGAATAGGATGCACTTCAGTAGAAACCAGGATATCATTCATACGCATGTTTAATCTTATATATTCAATCTATTCTTGTATCTTGAATCAGTTCTTTCTGCGAGTTGAAGTTATTTGAGTATAGACGCTTTGTTAGGCAGGGTTTTTTTTTCCCCAGGCTTTCTTTCAGTTGCTTTCCAAAGGTGTAAAAATAATCCTGTCACAACAGAGAAGCGGTGCTTATAAAGATGCCTTAAAAACCTTATCTCCAGGAAACAGTGCACAGTGCATTGTATAATATAGTGTCTTAAAATACTTCTGCTTACCTCCTCATTGATGCTGCTTCAATATTTACATAACACCGTTAACTAATTTTTCATTATGTAGGTTATTTATTCCTTCTCCTGGAAACTGTTCTCTGAGTTCATTTAGTATTGTTGAATTGAGCCATTGTTTTTAATTCCTACTTGGTGTTGAACTACAGCAACTCTCTTCTCGGTTCTGTGGGTGCAGATTTGTGTTTACTCTCCACAGAGTCGGAAGTGTGGAGAAGGAGGAGATATGTGGCAGAACAGCCTTGGCTAGCCATCAAGGCAGCTTGTTTATGTCTTCAGGATGGGTTATTTCAGAACTACGAAGGAAAAAAAAAGAAAAAAAAGAAAATAAAGGGGCTGTTTTGGTTCAGGGAAATTGTTGTCCTGGGAGCAAAAAGAGAAAGTGGAAACTAATATTTTAGAAACTACTTCAGCAGAAAGACATTTTTAGTGCAAGATTTCTCACAGGCTCAGGAAAATTATTTGTAGCATTAAATATTTTCAAGACTTTCTGTGTTGAATACATTTTTAAACCCTAGGCTAGATACTTCTGTTAATACTTCAAGTTGAAAAGTTGATTTAAAAAAGAACAAAGAGCATTATATTTTCTCGAGGGTGGGGAGACAGCAGGCAGGCAACACAGTTGGCTTAGCATCCACCTGAAGGTCACCTTAGATGGAAAGGATCTCTGAGTTCCTGCTTCAGCAAGCTGCTCAGACCAGTTTCCCATCAATCTCCTAGGTGTCTACCATTATAGCACAGAGTCTCTGGTCCCATTGCCGATATCCCTGCACAGCTTCCTCCCTATTCACAAATAAGTCACCTCAACAAACAGTAACTAATAATGTTTGGGTCACACCTTCACCCCAGTCTCCAGGCGCTTAAACGCCCTGCTCCTCGAGTACATTTCTTTTTCAGGTCTAGGGAAATAAGACTCATGTCCATGCTGGTTCTTTACATATGGCTTCAAGGTAGATACTCATAGTTATGGAGTTCCTGAACTGCTTGATATAGACGATGGAAAAAAAAAAAAACTGGTTAAGGTTGTTTTTCCCTCAGATGAAACAGAAAGGCTCTAAAACTTTAGAGTTTCTATAAAGCTGTAGGCTTTGTTTTATGTACTCAAACTGGTTGTGTAGACATAAAATAGCCGCACACTTTTTTTTTCTCACCAAGTAAAACCATAAAATCAGATTCATTCTGTGAAGTTAATGCAGCAGCCCTTTCAAAATGAAACTCAAGCTATCATTTAATGAGAAGATAGACTTTTAAATGTATCTACATAGCTAAATACTGCTTAGGTGATCATTGAAATTTGAAATACAGCAGAGGACAAAATCTCTTCATGTTTCTTATATCTGTATTCACGAACTAGTAGAAAATTGAACTTGAACTAAGACTTTTGCCAAGCGGCTCTTAAGTAAAACTTTGACTCCTGTCATGAGTTTTGACTTGTCTTTGTATGGGTGGCAGGAATCTCAGCAGAAAATAGAGGCTTCCCAAGGAAATTCAGCCCCCAAATGAGCCCACAGTCAGTTCTAACACCAGTTTCAGTATTCTTTTCCAGTACTTCATGGTGCAAGGCTTCTTTTGAAACTTAAATCATATGCAGAACTCATCGTTAATCCACAGATACATTTTATTAACCACTAGAAAAAATATGTCTGATGCAAAACATTGTCCTCTGCTAAACTGTATGACCCTGGACACAGTTATGGTAAGGTTTGATCTCTGAAAACGGAGCTGGTTAATAATCAAAATCAAAATAGAGGACCGAAAGCATAAGAAACAACAGGATGTATATTTCAAGCTGTTTCCAGGAGAAATGTCTTCAAGTGATTTATAATGGCTATTTCTCAAGTTACTTATTATAAGAAAAATACTTGCCTATACTTAGTATGGATACATAAGGATATTTTATTTTATTTTATTTTATTTTTTTTTTTTTGGTTTTTCGAGACAGGGTTTCTCTGTGGCTTTGGAGCCTGTCCTGGAACTAGCTCTTGTAGACCAGGCTGGTCTCGAACTCACAGAGATTGACCTGCCTCTGCCTCCCAACTGCTGGGATTAAAGGCGTGCGCCACCACCGCCCGGCTATGTTTTGAGGGGATGAACATGATTTAAAACTCTGTATACTAATTTCTGCCTGGTGTAGAGCACAGATGAATTAAAGAGATTTGATGAATTTCGGGGATGAGATTGATAATGAGCACTTTCTGTAATTTCAAGCACAAATTTGAAGATACTAAGGTGGTGTATATGGTTTCTTTTTTAATCTAAATAAAGTTAATACATTGAGGGCTTAGTTATGTCCATCACAATGCAAATGAATGTCTTACCCCATGAAATTCAACTAAATGGCAAAGCAGCTTTGACAAAGTTCTATAAAGGACCACTCTGCTGTGTCTGATTGTTGGTGAATAACAGTGTGGGCTCAGTTCCACAACCTACACATTACATATAACATTTTCTTTAGAAACAGAGTAGAATGTCACAGTGCCATATGATAAGAGAATGTGTAGTATTCTAGAACAAACAAAATGCATGACAAGAATCCCCCAGGGGAGTGACTAGAACCTACTTGATAAATTTTCCTTCTGAGTATCTGGGATGTAAATGATTCAAGTCATGTGAGTGAAAATATTTTATCCTTTCTCTTCCACAGTGAGCATAAGCTGATTTTTTTCTGTTTTTAAGAAAACTACATTTATTTACAAAGAAAAATAAAAGCAGGAATAAAAGTGGGGAAAGAGCTGGGTGGCGGTGGCATAATTCTTTAATTCCAGCACTTGGGAGGATCAGGCAGGAGGATCTCGGTGTGTTCAAGGCCAGTCTGGTGTACAAAGTGAGTTCCAGGACAGCCCAGCAGTTACACAGAGAAACCCTGTCAAAAAAAAAAAAGAAAGAAAGAAACAAACAAACAAACAAAAAACAAACAAACAAAGAGACAAAGAAAAGGAGAGAAAAAAGATTGGGGAAACAAAATAGAGAAACTACCAATCAATTTTTTAAAATGAACATAGTGTTAATTGTTTAGCAGCCTATCACTTACTCGAATTTGTAGGTAAATGATAAATTCCTCCTTTAATTTTTGTAGTGCCACAACTTATTTATTGGATACCTGAGAGAATTCAGTTTCATTCTTGAATGCATTGGTTTCCTACTTGTTTATAGGTTACATTTCCTCTTGTGCATTTTTGTATGCTAGCACCTTGGTTCTTATATAGACTATCCCCGACTCCTCTATATTCCAATAAATACTGCTCCTGGGTGTGTAAACCACTTTACACATCTCAGTATTCTGACAAACACATACACTCCTTTGAACTTCCAACTCACGAAAAATATTTAGAAAGTTTATGAGCCTTCATAAAAGTGCCCTTGCCTTAGACACAGGCCTGACTCTAGGAAACTGTATCTTCTAGTAGGGAAGAGGAATCCTGAAACTGGCAAATGCTATGATGACCTGAGAAAAACAGAAAGGTATGCAAAATCCATTGCAATTTTGGAAAGTGGGGGGAGAGTAGGAAGTAACATGTCAGTGGATAAGAATTAAGAAGCATTCCAAAGTTTCACTGATTACTTCAGACGTTTCAAAGTTGCTGGGCTCTTACCATTACATACTCTAACTCCCCGTGTCTTACCTGTAGAGTGAAACAGTAATGAGGAGATTGAATACCCCCCACTTCATCGTGACTTCATTTTTCTTAGTGTCCCTGGTATTCCTAAGTAATACAGAATTATGTCAGTTTGTTAATCTTATTACTATTATATAATAATATTCTAACCTTTGGGAGTTCATTGTTCTATCATCAGATAATGAGTGAAATGTATTTCTGTTTAGTAAGTGTAACACAATTTTTCATTTTTTGTAGAAAATAACTGTAAAAAAATACAAAAAAAGTATTTTCAAAATACAGTGCTTCTAATCTTTAGAATAAAAAATTCTGATTGTTCAATGAAGGATGTAAATTTTCTTTCCTTGAAAAAAAGAGGAAAGAATAAAAAAATGAAGTTCCAAGCATTGTGCAGTGATAGGATCACTGTCCATGAGTAGTATCTAGGGCATGATTATTGCTAATTGAAAAATGATGTTCTGCCATAATTTTTATCGGAAGTTGCAGCTTTTAGTGACAAAGATCTGTCTGTCTGTCATTTCTTTCACTCTTCCCCTCCCTCTTCATCTATCTCACATCCTATTTCTCCATAAGAATTCATAGATACAAAAATAAGGAATGATGGCAGCGCGCATTTCATAGGCACGGCATCATTGAACCATGAAAGGAACAAAAAGCACTTGATTTAATCTTTGAGGGAGAACATGAACAAAAGAGACAAAATCTGCATATTTTAAAACTAAGGGGAAATATAAGAATATTTTTAAAAATCAATAGCAAGAATGTGGTGTGCCTCACCAAAAAAAGCTAAAGATAAGAAAATAGAATTTTGAAGTTCTATTCACAGAAAACAAACTTGAGTCTTCAAAGTTACACTTTAAAAACTAAAGGCAAAGACAAATTCATATTATTCAACTATTATTTCACTCCTAACTTCTCTATCAAAGATGGGAAAATAATGTTGGTGGAAATTATGGAAGCCCAAGAAACGTGACATTGTGCAGAAAGCAATTTTTCTTTAAAATGATTCTTTAGTTTTCCCAGATGAATTATATTCCATGTTATCAGGACAACTTTTAAATAAAATTTCAGTATTAATTGTACTGATATTTCATTTGTATTTTAATAAGTAATGCTTGCCTGAAGTTCAGAGAGTAAAACAATCACAGTGATCAGCCTTACAGACCAGGTAGTGGTGACACACACCTTTAATACCAGTAGCCACACTAGTTTGCCATAGAAACCAGGCAGTAGTGGTGCTCACCTTTAATCCCAGCACTAGATAGAAATATAAGACAGAAGGAGACAGCTCTCAGACACAGTCTCATTCTGAAATTTCTGGAGGCAAAGTCATCATTTTGAGTTGAGATAAAGATAAGAGCCAGTGGCAGACTGTTTTGTTTTTCTGACTCTCAAGTTGAACCCCAATTTTTGTCTCTGAGTTTTTATTAATAGTACTACAATTAATGAGCAATTTCTTGGGGAATTATAAATAATTAGAAAGACATTAAAGTACAGGAAAAGAGAAAAATGTTATAATAATATATTTAACAAAAAGCAAACCAATTCTGTAGTATACAACATGGGAGTAAAATTCTATTTTTTAAAAACCTTACTAGGGAGTTTAATTAATTAATTATATTAAAAATTATACAATTTGTTAAAATGTGACATATGAGAGCTATTGAAAACAAATTATCAGCTTGAAATAAATGGATTCACTATATACAAGTGATATATACTTTTCCGATCCATTGTTAATCAATGGTTTAGTTTTTTTGCCAAGTAAATAATTTCCAATCACATACTTCAAATTAGGAAACAATCATTACATATACTATTTGATAATATACTTATCGAAAAATAAAACTATGATTAAATCCTACAGTTTTCAAATTGTTTAATTGTCACACTAAAAATGTATGCTACATCACAATTCATAAAGGTATTTCTGATGGAACAGGATTGTATCTTGGGACAGGTTCCAATAAAATTTATCTAGGAAAAATACAGCATAATATTTGATTGGTTTGAGAAAGACATATTACTGATGGTCTAAAAGAGTAGCTCCCTAGATCAAACACATGGAAGGAAATTAAACAAAAGCTTATGCGATTGTTCTGAAATCAGTATGCATGTTGAGGTCACACCAAGGCTTCCTCATCAGTTCTGGAGACCACTGAGAAAACAAATAGACTGTTCTTGGAGGGTACAAGATGCCAATGACAAGTGGTTAGGACTCAAGGGCCTTCTAATGGCCTCGAAGCTTCCTTTAGTTCTCTGAAGGCATGGCAGACTCTCCAGGAAATTATGAAGTTTCTATTCAAGCAATGCATCTGAACCATTAGAATCCATGTCTTGTTGGATGTGAGGAAGATCAAGTTTGAAACTTCTGGTTTTAGATCTACGAATCTGGTGTCATTCCAAATTCTTCTCAGTTGCAAATGAAAATAATAATATATGTGCAACTTCTTCTGAATTGAAGGGCATGAGTAGATCCAAATGAGAAAGACAAAATTAGAGGAATGTGATGTATTTCAACATACCAGCACTTAATGCTAGTCAAAATATAGTTGATACATCTTCAAAGAACAACAGCTTATGGGAAAATCTGAGCAGACATAAACCTCAGAATAATTAGGTACATGCTGCTTTCATGAAAACACAAACATATCAATAGCCAACCTGCAGCACATTAATTCAAAACAAATTTTGCTTTCTTGTTCAAACAACTGCTTTAAAAATCCCTTCGTTCCCTCTACTCTGGATTTAAACAAGATGGTCACAGTCACAGGTTGCAGTGCTCAAGCGAAGTTCATCACCTGCTTTCTAGAAATCCTCCTCATGTTCTTTGAACTTTGTAGAGATCTTTTCACTACTTTCTTATGTGTTATAAGAAACTAAATTTGTTTTATTTTCATAGTTATCCCTATCAAGCTTGACCTGTTAGCTCTCCAGGTACATAGAGATAATCGTGAATCTAATTTGCACTCTCAGGCCAGCAGCCAGAAAACATAATGAAAGAGATATAAAAAGACAACCTGCTCAGCAGGTATTTGAAGATGATAGATTAGAACTCTAAGGAACTATGCTTATGGACATGGATATAACAACTGTTTGTGCCAAATAATGACTGAAGAAACAAAAGAGATACATTTAATGAGGGAGTAATTTCAGAGGAAAAATGAAAGGTTCGGGATAGACTTTAGAAAATGCTTGTGCCTGTTTTTATAGACCCATATGACCTGTCTGAAAGAGTCATAAGGAATATGTTATTATCTATCTGCCTAAAATTTAATATATATATACATACATATTATATATATAATATATAATACATATATGGGGTGCACAGGTTGGTGGTATATGGGGCTGTATACATAAGCACATATAGTTTAAATACAATTTTCACAAAACCTTAACACTAGACAGGAGAGGCTCCCTTTTGACTTTTTTGGCAAGATTGTCCAAAGGACTCTCAAAATATTTTCTCCTAAGGGGTCAAAAATGCATTGCTGAAGTCATCAAGCACTTTGGAAGCAGGACTCAGAGGACGTGAGCTGGATCTGACCTGACAGCCTCCTCCCTGAACATTAGCATCTTCAAATGGAGGGAAGAACCAGTATTCCACCCATCTATAATACCTGGGAACCACAAAAACTACCAGGGTGGCCAGATAACACTAAGGGTACAATAGTGATATATATGTTTATCTTGGCAATAGCCAACAGCTCTCTAGTTGAACTTAAGTACCAGCAAGAGAAAAATCATACCTGGTACTGCAAACATAGCCAACTGCACAGGCATAGAGAAGTAATGGATCTCAGAGCTGAGCCCAATCAACTGCTTTATTACACCAGCATAATCCTTAACTATACTCTAAATATTTGTCCTTCTATCCACAGGTAAGTTGAGTCCTCAGTGCTCACCAAGGAAACTTCTCTTTGAAACAGACCAAGGCCATTGCAGAAAACCAAAACTGGTCAAAATGTAGAGGGCAATAATCAGGCTGTTCTTAGACCCAGCTGATACATCTGCAACCCAACTCCTGCACCTATGACTCAAGGATCATTCCAAAACAGCAGGTGGAAAAATCTTAAAGTCTAGAAGAAAAGGAAGTTTGTTCTAAAATTATGTCTCCTAAAAATTCAGAGACCCTACACTCACGAGTTCTCATCAACATGACAGCATAAACAAAGCCTGGACAAAGATGACACCAAAAGGCATTAACCCTAGACAAAGAACTAGCAGAAACTAATGAATGCTGACAGCAAGCAAATATATGGGCTGAACAAGCTGTATTTAAGCATTACGAACACGAAAATTTAAAGACATAAAGACCATGAGTTGAAGAGAGAGCAAGGGATTGCATGGAATTTACTAGATAGGAAAAGGAAAATAGAGGAAAGAAGATGATGCAATTATATTATAATTTCAAAAATGAAAATATTATTTAGAGCTAAATAAAAATCTAAATTAGTAGAAAAAGAAAGAAGGGTAGATTTCTTTGTGTATCCTCCTCAGCTTCTCTCTGGTGCTCCTCAAACATACACAGAGCTACATGCAGCACCACACGTGTACAATTCATACAGATATACATCTAAAGAAAATAAAACAAAACAGAAACCCCAAGCCAAAAGCATTAGATTATAACAGTAGGATTTAACCCTTCAACACATTGAATACAATGTGCAGGGTAGACACAGGTCTGTACACCTTCAGTTGACAATATACCATCATCTGTCTGTCCTCAAGATCCCAACCCAGTGCTTCTCTCTTCCTGTCACTTTTATTTTCTTGACTTCTCTTTAGAAAAGAGAATGTGGGTAGTTCTCAGTCAGTATAGTATTTTCAAACCCCTTTGCTCATAAGTGAAACATATTTTATTTCATTGTCCAGCAGACAGGTTGAAGTAATCCCAGTTCCTACTACAATGAATCATAGTGTTTCCTTTTGTACTTTGTCTGTGTTCTTTGCCATCAGTTACTATAAGAATATCACAAAAAATGGAGTTACAGAGATGGTTAAAAGAGTTTGTTGTTCTTGCAGAGGTTTCCAAAACCCACAGAA
Organism: Chionomys nivalis; assembly: GCF_950005125.1. Taxonomy (NCBI): domain Eukaryota; kingdom Metazoa; phylum Chordata; class Mammalia; order Rodentia; family Cricetidae; genus Chionomys; species Chionomys nivalis. The sequence goes on from NC_080095.1 coordinate 71,531,818, forward strand.
TAGCTTACAACCACTTGTAAATCAAATTTCAGGCAATTCCATCACCCCTTCTGAAGTCTGAGGCCACCAGGCAACTATATGGTTCATATGCATACATGCAGACAAAATGTTCATAAGGATAAAAATTGAGTAAATCTATTTTTTTAATTTAAAAAAATATTAAGGATGAAAAATTGTTTTCACACTACTCGGGACTAGATGATCTAAAAACTAGGTCCAGAATATTCTATCTGGTAACCTTCCTTCTGGTCATAGATAATACAGCCTGTGGCCTGACATAGAGAAAGAAGTAAAATAGCTCTCTGGCCCTTTTATGAGGATCCACTACTCTTTACGAAAACTGTGTCCTTGTGTCCTGACACATTTAGCATCACACTGGGAGGAGACAAACTTACTGGGTTTGGATCCCCCATACTGAGTTCCTCTGCTGCTGATACAATCAGCCAAATCAGAGTAAATCTATCAAAACGGATTTAGTAACCAGGGAAATGCAAAGCAGAGCTCACCCAGGTGACTCTCAGGAAGACTGGAGAAGGAACACAAGAGCACAAGGCAGATCATGGACCAGGTCGTAAATAGTCTATAGATGGATTGATGACTATCTTAACTGTCACCAAAAACCAACATCCAGTAGACTTTGTTGACTGCCCTTGGGAAGCCTTACTTTCTCTGAGAGTGGATGGGGATTTGGAATGGGAGGTGGGAGGTGGGAAGGTGGAGGGAATAGGAGGAGGGGAGTGGGTAATGTATTTGGCATGTAAAATGAGAAAAGATAACTTTTATTTTAAATAAATTCAAAAAAATAAAAAAAATTAGTCTGTAGCTGATCTTTAGGAGAGGAGCTACAGGTGGCAGACTTTCTCATGGGCAAAGTCTGGGATGGGGAGACTGGGGCTGGGTGGAGCTTCCCAACATGTGCAAGTCACAATACCATCCATTTAAAAGCCAAACTGCCATTATCAACATCCATCGCTCCTCTTTAATATGTGTTTGTCATACTTACAACTACCAATTACCATGTATTTAAGATAACTTTTTTTTTTTTTTTTTTTTTTTTTGGTTTTTCAAGACAGGGTTTCTCTGTAGCTTTGGTGCCTGTCCCGGAACTAGCTCTTGTAGACCAGGCTGGCCTCGAACTCCCAGAGATCCGCCTGCCTCTGCCTCCCGAGTGCTGGGATTAAAGGTGTATGCCACCACCGCCCAGCAAAGATAACTATTTATTGTGTAGTAGTTTCAACCAGGATCAAACTTCCATCTTTTGAGGAAGTTTGTTAAGACACAGGATGTTCTAAAAGGTGAGGCATTCCATTCTGCAATAAAGAATGTTAAAATCAGGAAGTAGACAACTCAAAGGTTTCAGACAGTCCCTGAAACTTGACAGATACACCAAGCTCCTCTCTCCCTAAGCTGATGTAAGCAGAAAGGACAGCCAAGAGATACACTCAGAGTGCCTCAGTTATCTAGAACAGGCAGAGACTAGTCAAACTAGGGAGAAGCTCAGACAGCCTATGCCACCTGGGACATGCTCCACTGGGGTCAGCCACCCAAAATGTGCAATCTAAAATTCCAGGTTTCGTGAGCTCTCAGTCATGGTAAGGTTAACTATCATTGGTGCAGTTGTTTGAGTCATTTTTGCTCCTGTAAATAATCCCTCACTCATGTTTTTATAACTAACCCCAATAAAACCCATTGGTTCGCTAAGCTGGAATTTGGTGATTTCCTTCTTTGCCCTATTGCTGGTTCCCTACCTGGCTAAGTAGACATTTGCTAGCATTTTCCCAGGAAGGGCGTCATGTAACACTAACTTACTTTTTATGTCTTCATTGGAATGTAACCCTATGAAAACTGACAGAAAAGGTGACCGTGCTTCATCAGGCTGATGAGTAGGAGAACAAACACTTTCCGCAAGCTCTTACTATCATGGAGATATGTAGCTGAGCTGTCACAGACAAACAGTGAAAGAATCCCTACACTACAAGCTGTAGAAGACAAAAAAAATAGTTGCATGTAACAATGTATATGTCAAGTCAGGACCTGAGACTTCTAGCTTTCTCTTAGAGTCTGTGAGGAATGTTATGATTTTAGGAAGAAAACTGATGTTGAAGGGTTTATGCTTTCTGATTGTTACAACTGAATTTAGGTTTCATTCCTCTGAGAGGGGCAAACAGGTGTTTCTCCCAACAAAGGACCGTTTATCAACAAATTACTTTCAGGGATGAAGGGAGGAGCTGGAACAAGGTCTGAGTCAGCCCCACGATGTCTCAAAGACAGTTCTTGCAAATCCCCTTAAAACTTACCCAAGTATGTCCAAAGATAAAACCTCAGCCAGTTAAAAATGTACTAATGTAATTGCAGCTTGTTTAGCCAGTCATATTGGAGATGACCCAACTGTTCCGGAAATTCCCCTAGCTGTGCTTAAAAGGAGCCTGCCCGCTCCTCTCAGGGTTTGTCACCATTTTGTACAGGTGAACAACCTTGCATGCATGCATAAATACTAATAAATGTTCTTAGCTCTACAAAACTATTTGAGATTGGGGTCATCCTTTAGCATTTCTGCGGACCTTAAAATATGTCTATAATGACCATAATTCCAGGGCTCTTGTGGCCGAGTCATGAGGATGGTCATAGATTTGAGGACAGCTTGGGCTCTGTTGAAAGTTTCAGTCCAGATTAGTCTAGATCAAGACTCGTAGATATGACGAGGCTAGCCTTAGCTTTACTAACCATGCTTTCTCAGAGTGGGAGCCTGGTCAGACAGGCCAATGCTAACTGCCCCACTTGTCACTCTGCTTCTACAAAGTCGACTTTTGTCCTCTCTAGATAGAGTGACTTGACTGGTCAAGACCTCAATAAATCTTAGGTTGTTCAGGGAGACACAGAACTTCAATAGCTGTGAGAAGGGTACACTTGAATGTTGCCTCATACTGATATTATATGTGAGCACACATTACAATATGGTTACTCTCTCATTCAATTACTATTTTTTTAACCTTATGACTCAAAGGAACTCGAATGCTAGCTGTCATGATTTGTTTTATACAAAAGTGTAATAAAAGCCCTTTCCTCAGAAGATCTAAAGTATAAAATCCTCATGCAACCTTTTCTTTATATAAGTTGGAAACTTCATTAAATTTTTTGATCTATTCAGTTTTTATTTCTAGACCAGAGCTTTTCATGGTGTTATACAATAGTGCCATTTCAATTTGATCATTATAAACACTACTGAATGAGATATTAATGACATATCTTTAAAATACAGTACATATTTATATACTTACTGCATGTTCAGTTCCAAGAAGTTCCAAGAAGGTACATCTCAAGTAGCCAATGCTGTCATTGGGTTTGTGGGGACACACGAGTCACCCTTTTCAGAAGCCATTGAGAGACCACACTAATGAAATGGGGGCATGGGATAGACTAAGTATCCTCTTCCTGCGAGATAGCAGTAGTAATACTTGAAATGCTTAAGTGGGGCGGGAGTGCTTAAAACTTCTCACATCACATACGAGCAAAGTCGAACTTAGAGGTCTAAGAATCTTGCTAAAGCTCCGTCAGCCAATAATTCTACACGGCAGCATGGAATCCCAAGTGTACCTTCTAACGTCCTCACAGCAGATGCCTCAATTCCTTATTAATAAATTCTTCAGTCTCAGTAAATATTACCCACTGGCTAAATTATTAGGAAAATATGTAAATGTTAAATGATACCTTAGTACTACCATGCACATGTAAATCAGATGATTTGTAACTTTCAAGCCATTTTCTCACAGAGACAGTAAGTTTGAAATCTAAAATAGTATCTGAAGCTGATGTTTGTCAGTTTCTGTCATTTATCAACACAGTTTTTTTTTTTAAATTGTAGATTTCTTATTCTTGGAGGTGAAGGGCATCTGAATATGACAGTGTCAGGATCTGACATGTTAGTTCTGATTTGCTGCACATGAAAATATTATTCCACAACATGTAGACCTGTGTTTACAAGCCATTGCAAATTGATGTTCTGCATATTCTGGTCACAGCTAATTCTAAGATAGTTAAAAGGGAAATTGGCCATGCAGGATTAGGAACACAAGAAATTATGCATACTTGGCTTTTTTGAATTTGATGCATCCTATTAATGGGGAACTTGTATTTTGATAAGATGCTATTGTGAAAAGGGTAAAATTTTAAGAATTTATAAATTTTTCTGCTCTATGCAAATGAAAGACAAGAAAATTATTTCCTCCAAGGCTAAGAAAAAGTATAAGAATCAACATGCACTTACTGTAAAAGACTGAACTAAAGGAAATAAACTGTATTTAAAATAGAGGTTGCATATATCTGTATTAAGAGTGATGCAGTCATCATAATATGGATGAGAGTAAATCAGAAACAAAGTCTATAGAATGAGAAAAATGTCTGAAAGTTGGGTCTCTCCATGATGTCTGCAAAACATCATTCTCAATAGAAAACTATAATTATCAAAAACAACAATGGTTTCTGATACTTTGCAACATCACCACAAAACATCCAAGCCTTCGAACTGTAAAACGAAGCATTTGCTTTCTCACAAAAGGACTCACGCTTATTTTCATAGTTTCAAAACTGCAATTATTTATTTTTTTAATGTATTGAAGTGACAATTTTGGTTGAGCCCATGAATCATTACTAAGAACCTAGGACTGATTCTAAAGTCTTGGATTCGAGATAGTTTCTGGTTATCAGTTGTTACTATGAAAGTAACATAACACAGAAATATTCCTAATGAAATATTTGCTTCCTGTAACTCTGTTCCTCTTCAATGAAATCCTAAACTGGTATAAAGAGGATGTGAAAGTGTTAACTTTAGTACAATCATAATATGTAAGTTTATATTTAAGACAATCACTTTGTAGAAACCATTTAAATAGGGACACTGACACGGTTTCTATAAATTTTTAAATTGCCATTTTGAATGAGTCATACTAGCTCAAACTCCACATTCAACAATTTCTATAATTTATTTTGGTTGACATTTATAAAAAAGTCTCAATTCACACAGAAAATGAATTTCTAAATATAATAGATTTGAATGGCATGCCTGGCAATCTCTTGACATACTTTAACTGATCCATTCATAAGCATAAAAGAGGATCCAAAGAAAACTATTATTTCACAGTTGAAATCTCACAAGTTATAATACACTGGTGGGTAGCCCCATAGGTCTGAAGTCTAAAAGACAGTGACTGTGGTTTCATCTCACTCTTTGAATTGCTGTTTGACCTTGGTCTCTTTACAGCTTTATTTTGAGATGTCACTTAGCAATATGTATCAAAGAGATGACCCCTTGCATTATATGAGATGATATTTACAAATGGACTGACTTAAATAATGCTAGAAAATAAGTCCCATGTTGATATGTGTCCTGCAGTTTAAATCTTTAAAGTGTTGTTTTTCATTTAAAATGTTATATAACTTGCCCTGATGTTTAATATTCCCTCAAAAATTCAAAAGAAATTTCTTTTTTTTCTGTGTGAGACAAATGATAATTTTCAAACTGATTAATGTGAATTAATATTTGCAAGTAGGACAAAAGCAAGCAAATAGCTGCTGTCAAATATGTGTCAGCCGATAACAGCCAACGCCCTCATCCTTGAATGCTTCCCTTGGCTTTGTTTCCAGACAGTGCACTAATTGTATTTTCTGTTAATCTAATATAATTGTTACATGTAGTAAAATGTCATCTCATATGCTCATCTCACCATCAGGTTCGAATAGTGTATAATTTTTATAAATTATGGAAAGAACGTGAATGGCTTTTTTTATCCATGCTTTGTTTTGCTTCATGATGATGTAAGTCAGCAGAAATCATACACGCCTTCAAATTATTTGATTACCACAAAAATCATCCTAACAAAAATAGTTTCTTAGTTTTCTGGCGTATTTCCTTGTCTATAAATGTTCTAAAACTCTGGCTTGGTGTTTTTTTTTTATTTTATTTTTTGGTGTGGATGGCACCAACTTAGTAACCTTAATGTAGTACATTATTTCAAATTTAATCAGCTCAATCCCATCAGGATGGCACCAACTTAGTAACCTTAATGTAGTACATTATTGCAAATTTAATCAGCTCAATCCCATCACTAGATTCTTGTTAAAAAATTTTCACCAAGAGTTCTAGTTTTAAGTGTAATTTAAGAAATTTTAAAAGTGAGTTCTAAATGTTTCCATTCAAGTCAAGGATCCAAGTGACAAAGTCAGCCCACGTTGGAGTGGACAATTTGCTGCACTATGTCTAGTCATTCATTCACTCATAAAACAACCTCAGAGAAACATCCACAATAAAATTTTGACCAAATAATTGTTTGACACTTTACCTGGTTGAGTTCACACACAAAGGTAGCCAATCCAGCTTGTTGTAAATAGGATTTCATATTCTTACTTACTTACCCATTTGCAACAATAATTACCCACTAGAATTCAGCCTCCTTCAGTATACATGTCTGAATCTTGCCTAGTATTAACTATATACAAAATATTTACACATGCTGGAATAATATTTTCCATTTCACAGTTTATAATTCTTGGCATGAAGGGCTTTGAATATATTTGGTACAAATACACCATGAAATTACATTACAGTGATTTAATAAAAGGTTTAAATATATGCATGCAGATGAAAAGATAAAACATTTATATATTCCAAATAAATGAGTTAACCCGCCAAAGCGATTTAACTGACAGTCTCTGATCTTTTAAATTCAACATTTGACACCCTTGATTTTTTTGTGGTGCTTTATATTAATTGAAAGTTGTTTTATAGAATTTTACTAAACTGCTGATAAACCTGTCTTTTTTTGTACTAATCCCCAGAAGTCATTTTCATTCATATTCATGGGACATATATCAATATTTGAAAAATTAACTCTAGAATTATAGAATATATTAACTGCAAAATATCCAAAAAAAAAACATCTGGAAAGAAAGAATTATACACCCAGTATTGAAAAAATAATAAGTAGATGTAGTCTAGATTCTAAGAGAAATTTATACAATTTCCATTTATAGTTGGGGATTGATACCAGTGACCATCTGTCATGAACTCCTATCTACTGTTTTCACATTATCTTTCCAGAGCCAGTTTTGTGCTTGTGTTTGGGAAAGTTGCTGTGCTGATTGTACTGTCAGATGAAAGCCCTTTCTGCACACTCACTCTCTGGCTGCATATCCTAGACTGGTGAGCATAGTGCCTTGGGATACACATGTATTTTGAAATTTTAGTATCTTTGAAATGCATATCAACAGGAGCAACTTTTTTTCTCAAGCACTTTCAAAAGCCTTGGAGCATAAATAATATTCTTCTCTGCTCACTACACTTGTGGCCTTTGATTAATACCTGAAATCAGAGTAGCAATTAATGAGACCTCCAGCTAAGTAGGTCACATTGCATTTTATTTAGAAACAAATCTGTTTGACATTTAAACTCAAACCAAAAGTTCTTAATCCCCGGTCACCTTGCATAAATATATATGCAACATATTCTGTGTATGTACATGTAGACTGATTTTTCTAGGCAGAGAGTCTAGCTTTAGCATTTATCTCATTTGTGGCAGTGGGTTCTCATCCAAAACAGGCTCAGGCAACCAGACCGTTAATAGGGAACATTGTTGTGTGGCACTATTTCCTATTCCTTGGGAGATATGAACAAATATCTAAGCACATAGAAGGAGCCAATGACAAATAAGGACATCACTGAAGTCAGATTTGGTGAGTCAGTGAGTTTTATTGGACTTACATACAAAATACAGTTGAGAGGCTACTAAAAAATGGTTCAAAGAGAGCTGCATCATCAAAGCCAACTTCAACAGTTGACAACAAAGCCTGGGTACTTAGAGCACACTGTACAAAGTGAAGGCAGATGTTCAATTTTAAGACTGTCCTTTCCTGGTGACTCCATTAGTCTGAGTCTCTTCTCAACATCTCAGCTGGTCTGAGAGTATCTTTCTGTAGTTTTTCTTGCTGACATGTGAAGATAGAAGTTACAAAACAATCCCACACAGTTTAGAATTGAGTATAATGAGGAGTTCTTTGTTTAGAGGTAGACTCACAGATCACAGTCCTCTGCACAAACGTGGAATAGGAACCAAATCCAGAAGCTGGAAGAGAGCGAGAGTGCATGCTTTATGTTGACATTAAAGTATAAGAGGCCATCCAAGTAGGCTGGTATCTTAGTGAAGGACTTCATAGAGCACACATGTGCTTCAAGAATGAGGGATCTACTAAGTCTGGTCAGTTTTAGGAACTTCCTGAATAAAGTCACTTCATTCCTGAAAATTTCCTTTGGGGTTGAAATATTTGACTTTTACTTAGAACATCCTGTGTCTTAATGAACATCTCTCAAAAATCCAAGGTTTTAATCTCAGAGAGAATTGTTACTCAATAAGCATCTGCTGTCAATTACCTTCAGTTTCTGAGTTCTCCTATATATACATAGAAGGAAGACACTGCTAAGCATGCATTCCTGTGATTATAAATATTACTAAGCTCAGAATACACAAAGCATGGCTGAATTCTAGCAGCTGATGCTGTTTTGAGCCCATAGATCCTGGGGTAAGGATTTCTTTTGGGGATCATTGTCTATTCTCTTAGGGTCCTCAAGTGATTGCACGGGGACAGTCCATGTTATGAATGATAATCTGCCTCACCTATTGTCTACTACCTTAAATTTTGCCTCCATTAAAAACTGCCTTTGGTGCAATGTTTCTGCAGTGGGATTTTAATACAAACAGTATTATTACCTAGACAATTTAGCTTTTAAACGTTTTCACCTGCCCTGTATACACAAGGCTGTTCTCTTTTATTTGTTCAGTAATAGCTCATTTGGAACTTCTGTTCCTTCCCTTGCAGATGCTGTACACTGGATGAAGATTCTGACTTCCCTACTTGATGGGCAAAAATGGTGATCTATATTATTAGACAGTACAAGATTCTTTAATTTTAAGTCCACTCAAATAACAAAGCTGAAGAAATACCAAAGAATCAGACATACAGGACCAAATTCTAGGAACAGAGATCCTGTCGATACAAGAATAGAGAAATACAAGAGATGAATAGAAGAAGGGTAAGACAGAGGAGATTACAGGAATCTCCTCTGTAAGAGTTTAGTATTTCAGGCACTTTTACTCTCATAACTATGGTCCAATATTTTACTGAACTTTAATAGTAACTTTTAGAATTTATGATATGCTCTGACTTTTATTAAAAAAAGCACACACATTTCTACGTTTGAAAATGTCAAAGAATCACTGTGAAATTAGTTCTAATCGGATCCTTGCCATTAGTGAAGTGTGAATTCAGCAGCATTCAGAGGAAATGGCTTTAGGAACATAAAAGTTAATCTATCATGCAAAAAGATCATTGAAAACACTATTTTATAAGCCAAATTGATGGCAGCTATATTAACCAAAATACATTTGCAAAGGAAATTTTAAAGAAGTATATCTTTATTTCCATTAGATGAAAGTGTGTGCATGCCTCCACTCTTATATATGCAGTTAAAATTATAGAATATTTTATAGTTTAAAAGAACTTAATTATGAAGTCCAGCACTTTCATTTTATGCATAAAGACACCAAAGCCTAGGAAAGTCAGACTAAATAACATGTCTAACATCTAGTTAATAGCACTCCCCACACTAGGGTTCTTTTCTGATGTCACTACTTGTCTGGTGCAATTTCACTTCTACAACAAAAATCTATTGAACAATTTCTGTGTGCTGATGCAATGACACATAGATAAAACAGCTCCTTATAAGCCTCAAATGCCAAGGTAAATTGATTATGCAAGTAACGGCTGCCTGAGCCTTACATGATCATACTTTCCTTAGTATTTAAATGGCTTAAGTTCCTGTCCTGTGCACAATTCTTGACACCTCTACATATTCATATTTACCTTGCTGACCTTTACATTCAATGTCCTGATTTTTTTATGCCCATGTGTCTAGTTACTTTATTGCTGCTGTTGAAAAACACTGACAGAAAGAAGCAGCTTAAAGGAGAAAGGGTTAGTTTTGCCTTACAAACCTAGAGGGCTGCATAGCCCATCATAATGGGAAAAAAATAACAGTTGGCATGGTGATGGGAACCACATCCAGGAAGTGCAGAGTTGCCATGGGAACTCCTTTAGCCAATAGCCTTTAATATACCAGCCCACTTGGGCATGGTCTCTTATACTCTGAATGCAGCCATAAAGCTTGTGTGCTTGTTTTCTCCTCTCTCGCCTGGCTGCTGGATCTGATTCCTATTGTCCACCCCTGCAGAGGACTGTGATCTGTGAGTTCCCCCTAAATAAAGAACTCCTGAACCCCTTATTAGACCCAATTCTGAGCTAGTGTGGGACTATTTTATCCGCGTTCTCCTACAGAGAGTGAACAGGAAGTTGAGTCCGGCTATAAACCCTCAACACCTGTGGCAGTGGTCCACTGCTTCAAAGGAAGCTTCATATCCCAAGGTTCTACAACCTTCCAAATGGCTACAAAGCAAGCGCTAAAGACACATGTGTCTGGGGGACATATTCCATTCAAAGAATAGCGCTGTTGTTCATCTTGTTTATCAAATCAGCTTGAACATAGAATACATATATTTACCTCACATTCACCACAGCACTATTCTCAAATATTCACCATTGAGTTTCTCCTAAAAACTCACATAATTCATAAATCCTAAATCAGAATGCTCAGGATTTTTATTTGGCAGTAGTAAGCAATAATCTCAGACTACTGCAATAATTCATTCAATAAAGCCTTGTTCCTCCAGCATTGGGATTTTAGGGTGAGAACAATAGGAATTTTCAACTCTCACAGAGATGAATTGTTTGAGGAAACAGATGACAAAGAAGCAAAATGAACAAATAAGCAAATAAAGAAAAATGAATATATAGAGTGATAAGGGAAGAGCAAGAAGGCAGAGATTATTTTTATGTAGACTAGTCTCAGAAAACCTGAAGGACAAGCCATATTTATAGAAAAACCTGAAGGAATTGTGTAAGCATAGAAGACGGAAGCTCTGGGCAGAATGAACAGCAAGTTCCTCAAGAAGTGTTAGGAAATGTATTAGCTGGATTACTCTTGAACTTCTTCCAAACTAGTCATTCTCTAGCAGATATCATTAGATAACCGTTGTTTAGACTGATATCACTGTTGGGAAAGGAGTAGGAAAGGTTAAGTTCAGGGCAACTGAATGGATTTTTTTTTTATTTCATAATCTGGGAAATGTGGAAGGATATGGTAAAGATAATACATTCTTCAATATGAACATGCAGAATTGTGAAAAGCTTAAAATGATGTACTGGATATACCTATTTCTATGATTTCTTCGGCAGTTCCTATGTTGAGGAAATCCCATTGGTTGTATTTTCTATAAAATTTCTTCAGCAAAGAGAATTGTGCGTGGCATGCCATCATCTTCCTTGATATCTTTCCCAAATTTCTTCTTCAACCTTAGTCACGGGGTTCCTAAGTCCCTATCTCCAGTATTTGCAGCAGAGAATTCAAAATTTCTGCCCCTTTTCACTGTTTTGCAAGTAGAAGTTAGCTCTGTGTTTTGTTTGCATACATGCAAACTCATCTTGGTGACTTGTTGAGAAAGGAAGCTTTTATCCTGTTATAAACCCCTACCCGAATACAAGATGTGAAGTAAAGCACAACCAGGCTACAATCTGTAGCCCTAAAGAGGCTGATTTACAAGGAGGGCCCCAAGAGGGACTCATGGGTTTGCCTGCGAAGAGGAAATAGAAGAGATCTCCTGAGTAAACTGGGGACCAGAAAAGAGGAAGATAGGAGATAGCAATGACAGGGACTGGGTTGGGCAGTTTGGCAGTGTAAGAGAAGAGAAAGTAATGAAAGAGATGTCATGATGGAGGGAGAAATTTGGGGATCAGAAAGAAACCTGGTGCCAGAGAAACTCCCAGAAATCTACAAGGATGACCCCAGCTAAGACTCCCAGCAATAGTAGAGAGGACACCTGAACTGCCTTCTGTAATCAGATTAGTAACTACCCTAATAGTCACCAGAGAGTCTTCACCCAGTAACTGATGGAAGCAGATGCAGAGATCCACAGCCAAACACTGAACTGAGCTCATTAAATCCTGTTGAAGAGAGGGAGGAGGGATTGTAGGAGCCAAGGATGTCAAGGTCATGACAGGGGAATCCACAGAGACAGCTGACCTTAACTCCTGGGAGCTCACAGACTCTGGCCTCTGGATGACAGCTAGGGAACCAGCACGAGACTATGTAGGCTCTCTGTATGTGTTTGATATTTATGTAGCTTGGTCTATCTGTGGGGCTCCTAGTAGTGGAATTAGGACCAGTGCCTTGCACTTAGGTAGCTTTTTGGATCTATTATACATGCTGGATTGCCTTGCCCAACCTTGACGCCGGGGAGGAACTCGGTTCTGCCTCAACTTGATGTGCCATTCTTTGTTGACTCTAATGGGAGGACTGCCCCTTTCAGAGCAGAGAGAGAGAAGTGGATGGGGGCTGTAGATGGGAAGTGAGAAGAGGGAACAGGAGGAGAGGAGGAAAGGTAAACTCTGATCAGTATGTAAAATAAATGAAAGTTTTAATTTGTAAAATAATCCACCAATGAGAAGAACTCACAGAGTTGGAAGTTTGGGATATTTTCCATTTGATATTTATATTTTTATTGTTCTTCCCTATCATGTTCTCTGAGAGGAAGTATGAAGGTTTCTTAGTAGAAATATGTTGTACATAACAGAAAAACTTAAACAATCAGAAGCATTCACTTAAATGCGCATTTGCGTTTTAAATGTTTTCCCTTCTATAATAAGCATTAACTGAATCAAGAACACTAGATAAATTTTGAACAAAGTGTTATATGTAGAATGGGAATCTAAATTTCAGCTTAGAATGGTAATGGGATACTATTTATCTATAGAGAATGCTCTGTATCTTTACCATTACAACACTGAAGCAACCAAAGCTTTCAAGGATACAATGTTCTAATTTGGAAACATACTCACAACTAAAGAGGGGCCTATCGAGAAATATGAGTGAAAGTAGATACTATATGGTCAGTTATTAAGTGTCTTTATTTACATAGGCATTTTTCAGATGTTATCATATAATGCCTGACAAAAGAAGAGCTTTATTTTGCTCACAGTCCCAGGTTACACTTCATCAAGGCAGTGAAGTTATGGGAGCAGGAGCTTGAGGCAGCTGCTCACCTCAAATTCATAGTGGGAAGCAAAAAAGTGAATAACGGTGATCCTCTCATTTTCTCCTCTTTATAGAGTTCAGAATCCTAGTTTAAGGAATAGTGACACCCACAATGTATAGGCCTTTGATTATCATGATAAGGATAAAACATACATACTTAGAGGCCAATTTCTGAGGTGATTTTAGGTCTCAAGCTAACATTTGAGATTAACTACAATCACGGGAAGCTACAGTAACAGTTTCCTACACAAAGGTTGATGCACTGGACCTATGCAGTTATAGGAATATTTGAAAGAGGCCCTAGTATAATCCAGTTATGGAGCTGAATCATTAGGATTCCTCTCTGGATTTTTATATGAAATTCACTCTGCCAATATGAGGTTTTCTCTTTGTAAGGATGAAGATTGGATAGGTAGATTATTTTTGTCACAGTCCTTTGCATTTTGTTATTTTTACATCACTGATACTTTACTCCTACCCAACCTCCTTCTCTTCCTCTTCTTGTATCAATTGTACCTGAGTTTTACTTTTATCTAAATAATATTTTTTCACTCAAACCAGCCTAATGAAGAGATCAATAATGATGATATGTTTCCACAATAGGTCTTCTACTTAGACTATTAAGATATGTCTTTTTAGTAATTTGGGAATATTTATAGAGAACAAACAAATAAAGCTGAATTGTTAGGACTCCTCACCAACACTTCTCTTTTACCTCTCCCTCACACACACAACACACACACACACACACACACACACACACACACACACACATACAATATGTCCTCAGCTGCATCAATGAGGTATTTTCTTGTTTCTATCATGATTGCTAAATCTGTCCTCATTCTTATTGTTTTGATTTTATGGGTTTATTTCTCCTAAGTAGGCACTATAACTCCCTCCTCAGTAAAAATCAAGCTGTAATTTCTAATACAGAAACTACTGCGGAGGGATATGAATAAAAAGACAAACAAGGCAACAGTCTGAGGGGAGCTGACATGAAGCTGTACTGGAATCTCTGGCCGATTGCCAGAAAGGATGCTGGCAAGAAGACATTCAAGTTGAGAAGAGCTGACTTTAGAATGAGGAAAGGGAAACTTAACTGGAAAAAATAGAATCCCAGAGAGAATAAAAACGGGAAAATAATCAGCTGATTTCAGAAAAAAATACTGAGAGATCCTTTGTTTTAATGTGAAAACTACAAAAAGATGAGAATAAAATCTTCTTTGTCTATGTGCTGAATAATTACTGAAAATGAAAAATCTATAAGTAGGCAGAAAAACTACACCTTCCATAGAATACTTTCTGATTGAATCAACAGGAGAAAATAAGAATAATGCTCTCCCCCCAAAGATAAGTATATATTTTATTTTCATCCTAGCCAAAGAGATTTGAAAAGCATAAGCCACATCCTCACTTTGATCTGTTCTCCAGAGCCCCATTGAGAGGTGAGACCAAGACACTAGTACTCTTAATGGAAACTGCTTCTCAGCACACTGCAAGGTGGAAGGACAGGAGACCCATATGTCTCAATGTGCTCTTTACATATGTGATGACTTTATTTGAGACATTTTTATTAGTTGAGTATGGAATAAATAAAATTTGATAGGCAATTTCAAATTAATTTGAAAGCCACTTGACAGCATTCACATTTACAAGTGGTAGAGTACCCTCACAGTATGTCAGACCTCTGTTCTAGAAAGAAGACGTTTTGTGAATACGTGACAAGCATTTGGATCTGGTATCTGAACTTTTTAAAATGATATTCCTGTATTGGTTCGAATATGCCTCCATATGTTGGTGAACACAAACGCTCCAGCACGTCGTGGAGATGAGACAACCTGAAGGAGAGTCATTTTCCTCCCTTCACTCCACCAGGGGGGCCAAGAATTGAAGTCAGGTGGTCAGGCTTCTCTGAAGGTAAGTTCACCTGCTCATCCATCTTGTTAATCCATTGCTTTGCAAAAACAGAGTTATTTTTACTATCTATGGTAAGACACTTTAATAAACAATGTTAATATAACATGTGTAACACATTATATATTATAGGATCATTAAATATATAAATTGAAGTTTGAATCGCCAAGGTATAAATTTTACACAACAGAAGAGTTCAAATTTGTTAGCTGGGAAATAACACTAATATTTTAAAAACAGTTCTCTCACCCATAATAATCTATTAAGTATCTAGTCACTGTCCTAACCCAAATAAGATGAAGTTCACTATCAGAAGAAATTGATTCATTAGAATTTACTATCAGTACTAGTTTTATCTTCTTTGTTAAATTTCTGTAAAAAATAATAACTTATTCATCAAACATATCAAGAGAATTATTGATTCAACAGTGGTGGCTCATGCCTTTAATCTCAGTTTGCAGAAGGCAGGGGCAGGTGGATCTCTGTGAGTTCAAGGCCAACCTGATTTACACAATGTGTTCCAGGACATTCAGAGCTACACAGAAAAACCCTGTCCCAAGGATAAAACAAAATATAAACAACAACAAGAAAGAAAATTATTAAAAAGTGATCTGTTCTGAAAAATTTTGTCACTGTGTAAACAATGAAAGTTACTTAGAACATTATTGTTTTTAACATGGATTTCTTTCTTCCTTCTTTTCTTTATCTTTTTTTCTTTTTTTAGCTCATAAATGCTTATTTATTTTTAGTAAAGCATGCTATATTGAAAATTGATTTTTTTTCATGATATTTATTGAGCTCTACATTTTTCTCTGTTCCCCTTCCTGCCTCTCCCCTCCCCACTTCAATCCTCCTCCAAAGTCCCCATGCTCCCAATTTACTCAGGAGATCTTGTCTTTTTATAGAGAATCGATTTTTTAAATTATTTTTTGGAATGCAGTATGTAGTTATTTGGTTAAAACAATGAAACGTATACAAACACACAGAACAAAGTCTCCTCCACCATGTCTTCTTTCATTTTAAGATGTGAACTGTTATTTCTTTCAAAGAACTGTTTTTTGCTTGCATGATTTGATTTTATTATTTTATTTTTTTAAAGATGATAAGATTTAATTATGTTTAACAAAATGAAATATAATATGATAACACAAAAACCATCATATTGGAGTTGGACAAGCCAAGCCAAATGAAAAACAAAAGAGCCCCAAGAGTAGGCACAAGAATCAAAGACCCACCCATTCCCAGATTCAGGAGTCCAACAAAACAAGTAAACTGAAAACTATAGTATGTTTGTATTATCACAGAGGCCTTTATCTATTCACATATGAGCAATGAGAACTTCAATTTCAATGTTGATTCTACAGGAGAGGACATTCCTGTGTTAGGAAGAAAATCCTGGTCTCTTGTCATTCTCAACTTAATTTGTAAAGGAAATCTCTTCTATAAATATAAGCCTTTAACAAGAAAAAAATTTACTGTTTTTTCTTTAATTCTCCTAATGAGCCCCAGAATGACAGGGTTTAACAGCAGTTTTCTCAGGTCTAAGTAGAATGTGAAAATGTGACAAATCTATTTTCCTGTGCCTGCTTCTTCCTCCAAAATCAAATCATTATTTGAGATTATGCTGCTGTGTTCTCTAAAGATTTATGTGTGTGTGTGTGTGTGTGTGTGTGTGTGCATGTGGGAGAGAGAGAGAGAGAGAGAGAGAGAGAGAGAGAGAGAGAGAGAGAGAGAGAGAAAGAGAACTAACTGACCTGGGTGCTCGGATCTGAACTCAGGACCTTTGGAAGAACTACAAACTCTCTTAACCATCGCGTGTTGTGGCATTTAATTAAAATCCTTCTGAGGCTTCAATTTTCAATTAGCTAATGGGTAATTTTCACTGATGAAGGTTTGTTTCCTAAAATCAGTCTTTGCACAGTGATTTTTATTACAGGTTTTCTTACTAAATCACATGTGATTCTCAGCTTCTCCTTTTAATATGCTAATCTCACTCAGATTAAATGGGATAGTTGTCAGTGGGATACACAAACATACGACCACCTTTAACTTAGCAATACCCTTTTGGGAATGTGGTTAACCATGACAGACTGCTGGGCTGAGTCTTAAAGGAAAAGACACAGTTCTCGGGAGCTCTAGGAGGGTATCTCCAGGAAGGGTTAATGGGAAGAAAAGACACTCTCCAAGAGTGGATAGCACCTTCCAAAAGCATCTCAGCTATAAAGAAACCCAAATGGAAAGTGGTGCTTTTCACTTGCCAGCCTTTGCTTTTTGTTAGTAAGAACATCTACCCCATTGCTGCTGCTCCCTCCGTCTCTGCTACCACCAAAAGCAGCTTCTTCAGCCTTCCAGAGCGAACTGAAGAACACTGGCTTTCCAAAAATCCTTAGGTCTTCAAAATCAAATTGGGATTGCTGAAGCACCCAGTCTCCTAAATTGATCAACTCCTGGGAGCTCACAATACTCAACTGGAGAAGTTAAATTCAGTGAGTCTCATTGAATCTTGGAATATCCAGATCCAAATGGCAGCACTGAGTCACCAAAGGCAAAGTGAGCATATATAACAGCCTTGCCATGCACCAAATAGGCAAAGCAATGTTTACAATGATCAGACATGGGTAGAGTAGACCTTTGGCACTGGCTAATTAATCATATTGTTCCCAGAATTGAGATGGAAAGGAAGCCTACCAAGTGTTTGTTCAGTCTCAGTAAGCAGAAAAATTACAAAGTAAATGAATGAAAAGCTACCCAAATCATAGAAGCAAAGAATGATGATGCCTCAAGCCAATTAACCAATACATAATTCTTTAAATGATTGGAAGATCAGGTCCTCTTGAGATGAGCCTAGCTCAGTACTGAAAATGTTTACTGTTAACATTTCTCAGGCCATTCCGCCAAAGGACTTATGCTTTTTACAAGGAAACTGTATGCTGGGGAAAAGGAAACAATCAGTCTTTTCAGAGCCTACTATGTACTGTCTCTAAATTGCTATTCATTCCAGAAATCTCCAAAAGTACTAGGGTACCTCTGTAAAAAGTGGGGGATTTTAAAAGACAGGACAGGCTATAAATTTTTAGCTAAAGACTGACTTGTAGTGTGTCCAACGAGTCCTTGAACTCATCCCGTAATTATTTCCTTATCCCTACAAAGTGTAATTGGAATAGATATACCTAGAAGATGGTAAAAGTCCCTCAGTGGTTCGTTAACTTACGGAACGAGGGCTTTTATGATGAGGAGGAACAAATGAAAGCCATTGGATCTGCCTTTATGAAGAAAAATATTGAACCAAAAAGATGCAGGGTTGGTGGTTCTCACAGCCCCCATTTGGTCGTTAATTTGGTCTGTGCAGAAGATGGATAGATCATGGAGAACATGCCATGATTGTGACAGTTGAATATTTCAAACTTAAGTATTGGTTTTATCTCAGTTGCTGTACCAGACTTGGTTTCCTTATTTGACCAGAATAACACATATGCAGATATTGATCATAAAAAGACTTTTATATCTATATACAAGTACCACGTTGTGGAATAAGCTTTTCATACAGTGTAAAGATGTGTCTTGGCTTAAGGTGCCTTCTGATTGGTTTAATAAAGAGCTGAATGGTCAATAACTAGAGAGGAGAGAATAGGTAAAATTTCCAGGGAGAGAGATGAGCTCTGAGAAGAAGAGAGGCAGAAAGACACTAGCAAGACATGGAACAAGTTAGATGTACAGAATGGGAGAGAGGTAAACGTCACATGGTAAAATGTAGATTAATAGAAACAGGTTAATTAAGTTATAAGAGGTAGGTAGAAACAAGTTATTTAAAGTCATGATGTTTATGGTGTTTGAAGAAATGTCCTTTTTTGGCTTTGTGGGAGCTTAGCCTGTTTAGATGCTCACCTTCCTGGACGTAGATAGAAGACCTTCGTCTTCCGGCAGGGCAGGGAATTTGGACTGCTCTTCAGTATCGAGAGGGAGGGGGAATGGTGTGGGGGGAGGAGAAGAGGAGTAGGGATAGGGGGAGGGGAGTGGGGGGAGGTGGCAATATTTGGGAGGAGGGGAGGGAAATGGGAAACGGGGAGAAGGTGGAAATTTTAATTAAAAAAGAATAAAAATAAAAATTAAAAAAAAATGTCCTTTTTGAATGAATGATTTGTGTATGCTTTCCTAACCTGTAATGATTATAACTACTATATCCTAATCTCTGTAAGAAATTTTCAAAATAGGATTCCACAGGACAGTTTTAAATATACACCCAAACTGAGAAAACAATAGTCTCTATATACCTTGGGTGGAATTTGAACTATTATTAAAAATATATGGAAGTATTTCTGTAAAAAATGATAAACCATTATAATTAGCAAAACTTTCTTCGCCAACTTATCCCCTTAATTATTTATAGCATTCTTTTTCCATTCTAGAATTGTATGAAGGACAGAATTCTTTCTCATATCACCAAACGCTATTCCTAGGTTTGACAGTTTCTCTGGCCTTTCCCTATGTTTGATGAACTTGACAGTGTGATGAGTTCTTGTCAGGCCATTTTGTTGAATGTACTGCTTAGGGGATTTGCTTTTAGTATAGCGAGAACTATTTCTTCCCAAAGTTCTTCAGTTTAGCAATCTTTTCCTCACCTCTCCATCATGAGATACTTTTGTAAAGTTACATGTGATGTGGGAGAATTATCTGTATTCTGTCAATCATGTTATAAATAAACACTGATTGGCCAGACAGGAAATATAGGCGGGAAAACAAGACAGGAAGTAGAAATGATGTAATGAGAATAGTAGAATTCTGGGAAGGAGGAAGTTGATTCCTCCCACTCCTGCCCCAAATCACCAAAGGAGCAGGATGTGATCTGCCCCACTGAAAAAAGGTACTGAGCCACATGGCTAACATAGATCAGAAAAATGGGTTAATCAAGATGTGAGAGTTAGCCAGTGAGAGGCTAGAGCTAATGGGCTAATCAGCTTATAATTTATGGAGACCTATATGTGATTTTCTTTGGGGCTAAACAGTTGTGGGGTACCTGGTGGGAGGACAAAAACCCCAACAGCAAACAAGCCAGGCCTGTTCATGTTACATACATGTACAGAATGCATTCTACTTACCCTCACTTTCTAATGCTCCCTTCTCTCCTTCCCATCTCTGTCAACGTCTCCTTACAAGCCACTTTCCCTTACTTATCCTCACTTTTCTGGAAGTCCGCTTTCTGTATTTATATCTTTGTTTGTTTCTTCCTTTGGTTTTTCTCTTTTAAAATGACCTGTTGAGTTTAAAAAGGATGTCTATTTAGACCTATCACCAGAGCTCAGGGGGCTCTCCAATATATATATACAGCTGAAGACATGATTAGGAGTCCTCTAGAGTTCAGCAATGGTCAATAGAGAGGAATGGAGGATCATGAATCTCTCTTCAGTCTTTAACTGCTTACACATTGTCTTAGTTACTTTTCTACTTCTGTGACAAAACACTGTGAACATAGGAAATTATAAAAAAAAAAGCATTTAATGTGAGCTTACAGCTTCAGAGGAGGAGACCATGATCATCATTTCAGCATGGCAGCAGCATTGCAGGCATGACTCTAGGTAATAGCCAAGAGCTTACAAATAATCCACAAGGAAGAGGTAGAAGAAGAGAGAGCTAACCTACTATGGCATGAGCTTTGGAAACCTCAAATCTGAAACCTGGTGACATATCTTCTCCAACAAAGTAACACCTCATAATTATTCCAAAACAATTCCACCAAATGGGAACCAAAGTATTCAAGCATGATCTTGGGGACCATTCTCATTCAGACCACCACACACCTACAGTCTTGTGCAGGCTCATGGATGGCAGCCATAGCTACTGTGAGATCATAATTGTAGAGGTATGTCAGGCTCAAGAGATAGCAATTCACAACCCTATTTTCTTGTGTGTAAGCTTTTTACCTTCTTTACACACCCTCATCAATGATGTTCCTTGAATCTTGGAGGTGATAGTATAAAAATCTGTTGTAAGGGGAAGGAGGCCTGTTTGTTCATCCCAGCCACCAGGCTAGCTTACCCCAGAAATAACCATTGGAAATTGTATTAATTAAAACATTGGCCCTTTATCTTTAGTTTCTTATTGGCTAATTCTTGCATCTTAATTTAACCATTTATATTAATTTGCATATCAACATGTGGCAGTGGCTTACAGGGAAAGATTCTAACCAGCATCTGTCTCAGGCGCAGTATCCATGGTCTCTCTCTTGACTCTGCTTTCTTCCTCCCAGCATTCCATTTAATTTTCCCCACCTACATAAATTCTGCCCTATCAAGGGCCCAAAGTAGTTTCTTTATTAACTAATGAAAGCAACACAAAGACAGTTGCACCTCCTACACCAAAGGTCTTATTGAGTGCTAATCACTCAACTGTCACTAATTCTCAGCACATTGACCATCCATGATATTTTTTTTTTTTTTTTGGTTTTTCGAGACAGGGTTTCTCTGTGGTTTTGGAGCCTGTCCTGGAACTAGCTCTTGTAGACCAGGCTGGTCTCGAACTCACAGAGATCCACCTGCCTCTGCCTCCCAAGTGCTGGGATTAAAGGCATGTGCCACCACCGCCCGGCCTGATGTTCTGCTTTTATGAGACCTTATTGCAAGTAGAAGCTTTTCTGATTAAGAGTGAAAGAAGCATTTGTATAAGGACATAAACCTAAATATTTAGAAGGCACCATATCAATTTAACTAAACAACAGTAACACAGTCATAATTATAGTCTAAATTGCTTAGTTAAATTGTCATAATGCCAAACTCTTTTAGCCATGGGTTTTGAGATGAATTTATAGCATGAATCATGAATTCCCTCATGTTGAGAAAGCCTCAAACCCACATAGAGTGTTACTCCTATAACAATCATGCTACTATTGTGGTAATTGGCATGTTGTATAGAATTTTCCTCCATATGAAAACTGTACATCTCAGAAGGATGCTTGTTAAGATATATGATGTTATAAAAGAGGAGAAACAAAAAGATGTTCTAAGGGAAGATGGAACATTGCATCCTAATGGAACAAATCAAATGTATAAAACAAACTCACAGGCTTCATCAAATCTCTGAAACTGACCAGATTCACTAAGGTCCTACCTCTCCAAGAAGTAAAGTCTGTCAAAAAATAGTCTCATACAATCTGATACTACTAGAATAGGTGCAGACCAGTCAAGTCTTTAACTTGTTTGGTTAGAGTTATCCCAACATATTTTATGTTGTTTGTGGTTACTGTGAAGGGTGATGGTTCTCTGATTTCTTTCTCAGGCTACTTATTATCTGTATATAAAAGGGCTACTAATTTTTTTTGAGTTAATCTTGTATCCTGACACATTAGTGAAGGTGTTTGTCAGCCTACAGTCCACAACCCAGAGAAGCCAGAAAACAAGGAATACCCTAAGAAAGACATAAATGTAGTCTACTGGGAAGGGGAAATTGACAAGATTTCCTGAGTAAATTGGGAGCATAGGGTGAGGGGGGTGGAAAGAATGGGAGGGAGTCGGAGAGGGGATAAGGATGAGGGAGGAGGACATGAGGAATTAGGAAGGTCAAGACAGAGAGGGAAAGCAAGAAAGGAAATATCTTGTTATGGTGGCCATTATGGGGTTAGTGAAAAGCCTGGCACTAGGGAAATTTCCAGGAATCCACAAAGATGACCCCAGTTAAGAATCTAAGCAATCAACGTGGAGAGGGTACCTGAACTGACCTTTCCCTGTAATCAGATTGATGACTACCTAATTGTCATCATGGAACCATCCAGTAACTGAAGGAAGCAGATCCACAACTAAGCAAGCACTGGGCCCAGCTCCCAGAGTTCAATCATAGAGAGGTAGGAGCAATAATATGAACAAAGGGGTCAAGACCATGATGGAGACACCCACAGAAATTGTTGACCTGAGCTGGTGGGAGCTCACTGATCTGGACTGACAGTTGGGGAATCTGCATAGGACTGAACTAGGCCCTCTGAATGTGGGTAACAGTTGTGTGACTTGGGTAGTTTGTGGAGCTGCTGGAAGTAGAACCAGGATTTATCCCTAGTGCATGAACTGACATTTTGGAGCCCATTCCCTAGGATGGATACCTTGCTCAGCCTAGAACAGAGGAGAGGGCCTTGGTCCCGTTTCAGATGATGGGGCAAACTTGGCTGACTGCTCATGGGAGGCCTCCAGGTCTCTGAGGAGTTGATAGGGAGTGTTGGGGGGTGTGCAGAAGGAGTGGAGGGGGAGAGAACTGGGATTGGTATGTAAAAGCAAAAAAGATTGTTTTTAAAAGAAAAGGAAAAAAGGAAGAAAAGAACTGAGTGCAGATCTATGACGCCAGCTCAGTTGGTAAAGGACTGGCCTTGCAAGATTAAAAACCTAAATACAATCCCCAGAATTCTGTACAAAACTTCAGGTATAGAGGAAACCCATTGTAATTTCAGTGCTGAAATAGCAGAGACAAACAGATCCCTGGGACTTGCTGATTGATCAGCCTAGCAAACTGCAAGATCTCAAACCAAGGACAAATGGCTGATTAAGGTGTCTATAAGCATATCAAAGCAGACACAGGAAGCCAGGGTCTCCTGGCACCAGTCATTTCCTACCTGCTGCAAATCCCCCTAGCTGTCATACCCCACCCCTACCCTAAACTTCTCCTGTCCAGGGACTGGACTGGGTTGGGCCTTCCTCTGCTGCTCTCCCTATATAACTCAGTCATTTTGCTGTGCCTGTCCTTATTTCTATACCCTTCACCCCCTGTCCTCTTGATCTCCCAGTCTCTTGGATGAATCTCGGCTCTCCCTTCTCCCTTTTTCTTACATGGCCTGGCTCAAGGTCCTGTTTGCTCTGAACTCTCTCAGATATCTCTGCCTCTGGTTATGCTGTTCTTCATATCTACAATAAATCTACAATATTGTAGGTAAACTATATGGTTTATCTACAATACACCGCCTCCTCCACCATAGGAACAGTCATGTCCTTTTTTATTTCTTTTTCTCAGGTGCATACTTATTTTCAAGCTAGTACTAGACACAGTCTCAAAAAAAGAAAAGGAGGAAGGAAGGAACGAAGGAACAAAGGAACGAGGGAAGAAAGGAAGAAAGGAAGGAAGGATGCTAAAAGTGTTGCGCTGCACCTGAGGAACTGAGAAAGGACACCCAGGGCTGTCCTCTGACTCCGCATGCATACTCACATGGGATCCACATGAACAAGTACATGTATAGATGCATACTCAATGGAATAAGAAACTTAAAATAAAACGATTGCACACAATTGATATCTATGCTTAAACTCTGTAGTTGTTGCTGCTGTTGGTTTAATAACAAATACATGTTATATATCCACCACAATAACATTCGGGATAATTTCTTTCTTTACCAGATCCTATTTTCATCCATTTGACCTCTCTATCTTAACCCTAGGTTAACCACTAAACTTTTTTACTGTCTTTATAGATTTGCCCTTTTCCAGAATGTCATATACTTGGAATCATAAAGTGTGTAACCTTTTCAGATTGTCTTTTTACACTAGGCAGTATGCATTTCAGAATGCTCTATGTCTTTTTATTGCTTGATAGTTCATTTGTTTTAACACTGAACAGTATTCCATTGTGTGGTTATAATGTTCTCTCGTCTACCAGATGAAGGTTATCTTTGTTGCTTCCAATTCAAGGAAATTATGAATAAAGTTACTATAAACACTCATATGAAGATTTTGTGTGGGCACAAATTCTCAAAACATTTGGGCTAATGCCCAAGCGTGTTGTCTATGGCGAAACTATATTTAGCCTTGTGAAAAGCACATCACTACCAAATTATCTTCCAGCCTTGGTTTCTCATTAACATTGAATGTCACATTCTTCCTGCTCATCCTTGTCAGAACCTCCACTGCCTGTGTGGAGGACTTTAGTACTTCCAGGAGGGAAGCAGGGGCACTAGGCTGCTGACTTCATTTGAGCTTTGTTGGTGGTAAGCAATGCTGAAACCTCTTTCACACACTTATATTCCTTTTGTGGTGACTGGTGAGCTAGCCAGATGGTTTGCACTTTTTCTTTACAGCTCCCTACTACAAGGTAAGGGAGACTAAGGGATGAAGCTCACAGGGGTGTGGCTCAAGAGGGAAATAAGTCCAAGGCTTGAGCCAGAGGGCAGGGAAAACTAGAAAGCAGAACTTAACAGGAATGCCAGCCACCATAGCGTTATCTTCCTGTCTGTATGTAAGACTTCTTTTGTTTCTAAACTTAAAAGGAACAAAGCTAAGGGGGAAAGTGATTAATGTTTAGTTCTGCAAACTTCTTAACCACTAATTCTACTATTCTGCTATTTTTATCCAAACCCAAACTTATTTAGGGGCTGTCACAGAAGTGCCAAAATTTATGTGGCATTTGTAAACTTTGGCATTGACATGAATGTAAACATCATCTAAATCTAAAAACCTTATTTCAAAATCAATTTACATAATATGTAAACAAACAGGCTTTCAATCAAAGTTTAATCAAGTTATTATTAAATATTAATACAAATCTGACATCGCCTCTAATTTATGTAACTACTGATCAAGCAAACCTTTAATTTAGTTATGGTTTCAAACCTCATTTGTCTTCTTCAAGTAATTGGAAAATTCTTTGTAGACAAAAATTGTAAAAGTCAATTTATGGGATATAATTTATTTTAACTTGAGAAAGTGTATTTGAACCAATTAAGCCTAAAACTATGTAGATTCTCTTCAAAATTTATGTTAGCCTTTTTGATTAAATACATTTCCAGACTTTAATTTGGTTTTAAAAATATCTTAGCCTTTAAAATATTTAAATAAATTTAAAATTATTTTCAAATATAAGTATGTGCGGTTTATGTTTCAGGTCTTAGTGACACTCGAGGTAAGAGAATTATATAATCCATTATCTAGAGTAGTTCTTCAATTTATGAAAAGACACAATAATTATAAAAATAGTAATAATAAAATGAGCTGACTGTATCCTGAGTAAGCAGCTAAAACAAACTCATTTCTAAAAATCCAAATTAAGCTTTCAGAAATACTAAACATTTATGAAATTCTCAGCCCTGAGAACCAGGAGTGTCCTGCTTCTGACATTTGAGTCAACACTAAAGCACTGATCTCCAAGCTACCAGTCTTCACTCAGTTTAAAGTTACAGAAAGGAGCCTTATCTTAGCTTGTTTTCCTGGTGCAGAAATGCAATTTTGATCTGAAATGCCTGTCAAAGGCTATGGTCTAGAGGCTTCCTCGATACCCTGTGGCACTATCTGGAAGTAGGTCAACGATCAGGAAGTAGTCACTACTACCAGGAAATGAGGTCACTGAGGGATGCTGCTGCAACGGATATTAGGACTGCCATGCTTTCCCTTCCTAGCTGCCTTGTTGAAGGCTTTACCACAAGCCCAGACCAAGGAGTCCAAATTCATGGGCTGCGGTCATGAACAAAAATCAATCCTTGCATTTATAAGCAGACCATCTTAGACATTTTCCCATACTAGCAAAAAAGGAAAAAAAAATCCTGGATAATAGAGGTGAGAATGAAGAGTAGGCAACTTTTAAACAGTTTAAAAATATATTGAAAGCATCAAAAAGATTATCCTGCTCTAAATGTAGCCCTCTAGCAAGTTTGCTTGAAAGCCACTGTTAAAAATGTTTCTTCTGTTTCTGGGCACTTTCTCAATCTATTTAAGGAGTATCAGATTGTCACCACCTCTACACCCATGTAAATCCACACCCTTTCTTGCTCTCTCTCATTAGAAAACAAATAATTAAATAAGATAAGAAAAACACACTTAAAAGAAAGCCCCATGTCCAGCAGTAGGTGGCCAACATAAACCAAGTTCAGTGATATTTTTGGAGGGTTTTTCATTTGCACAATGCTTTGTCTGGGTTTGCTTTCCTCTGTATCAGATTATTAAGTATACTGGTGGCGTGAGAGGCTGGGGAAATATCACATTTCAGGGCTATGTACTTCAGATACGGGAGTCACTTGTACAGTTCATGAAATTAGAAGATACCTTTAAGCCTAAACTTTGTTTGTTTTAAGGAGGATAGTCCAAAGCTCTTGTTTTCAGGGTAGACACATCTTTCAGAATATAAAAGTGTGTATGTCTAAAAGTTTATTCCTGCACCTGCTCTGTATTGACATGATGGTCACCTATTTATAAATAATGCATAATACTCTGGAGTTATAAGACTCAGTAGATGGCCATGCACTTCTGAGATATGAGCAATCTTAACTGAACTCTGAGGAATACTAGTAGCAACAGCATAGGTAAAAAGAGAGCATGAGAAGGGAGATGGAGTGGGGGACTCAGGAAGGGGTTAGAAGGGTGTAGAGGCAGATACATATGATAGATATGCATTGTATAAATGTATGAAACTCTCAAAGTAAAAGAAAGAAAAATTATTATCTGAAGCCAACAGGAGTTAGTAATTACCAGCATTCAGAAGAAACAGCTGCAGGGCATGGTTTCCAGGAATCTATGGCCCTTGACCGGGAAGTACCGTTGTCATTTAACATGAAGACTGTGAGGGAAATGTTTCAATGTGTGGTGGTTTAACTCATTGTTAATGACTGCTAATATGCTCAACAATATAGTTCTTCTGGTCCTTGTGATGTGGGGAGGAACCACAGTCATCTAGGGGCTTAACTGACTCAAAGATTTGAGATCCTCATCACATGGTTTCCAGGTCATACTGTCTGTTTGTAAGACACTTAGTTTGGATGTGGCTTTTGCATACTGAGGTGGATATTTGCACCGTGACCACAGGAGGTTTAGAGGTCATGGCATGATAACTGTTTGGGTTGGATTCTGAAGGAAAAAACTTTGAGAAGTTTATAGTATAAGATGTCTTTTAGAGATGGAAATCTTTTTTTTTTTTTTTCACATCTGCTCACCTCTTAAAATTTTTATTTATGTGCATAGGGTTTTTTGTTTTTGTTTTTTTTTTCTTGCTGATTTTTTTATTAATTAATTAATTTAATTATTAAAGATTTCTGCCTCTTCCCCGCCACCACCTCCCATTCCCTCCCCCTCCCCCAATCAAGTCTTCCTTCCTCCTCAGCCCAAAGAGCAAGCAGGTTTCTCTGCCCTGTGGGAGGTCCAAGGACCACCCACCTCCATCCAGGTCTATTAAGGTGAGCATCCAAACTACCTGGGCTCCCACAAAGCCATTACATGCAATAGGATCAAGAACCCATTGCCATTGTTCTTCAGTTCTCAGTAGTCCTCATTGTCCATTATGTTCAGCGAGACCGGTTTTGTCCCATGCTTTTTCAGTCCCCGGCCAGCTGGCCTTGGTGAGTTCCCGATAGAACATCCCCATTGCCTCAGTGTGTGGGTGCACCCCTCGCCGTCCTGAGTTCCTTGCTCGTGCTCACTCTCCTTCTGCAGCACCGGCGCACAGGCAGGCCCAGGTGGCAGAGGCACCGGCAGGCAGGCCTAGGCGGCGGAAGCTCCGGCGCACAGACAGTTCCGGGCGGCGGAGGCACCGGCAGGCAGGCCCGGGCGGCGGAGGCACTGGATGCAGGATAGTGCGGGCAAGAAACAGTGAAGCCTGCACTGAGAACAGATTGTCCCGCTACAATTAAATCAAACTCAATAGATAGCATCGGTAAGAGGAGATGGGCAGACGCCAAGGCAAGAATTCACCCAACAATCTGAAAAACAACATGAAAACACCAGAACCCAATGATCTTACAACACAAGGACTTGAACACCCTATCACAGGAGAAGAGGAAAAAACTGACTTTTTGAAAGCAATAGAGTCCCTTAAACAACATGTAAAAAACGCCCTCATAGAAATGGATGAGAAGTATAACAAAAAGTTTGAAGAAATGAGTAAATACGTAAATGATACCCTGGGAAGCCAAGAAAAAACGATCAAACAGGTAATGGAAACAGTCCAAGAATTGAAAACTGAAATGGAAGCAAGGAAGAAAACACAAACTGAGGACCGGTTAGAGATGGAAATCTAAAAAAACAAAATGATGCAGGAATCTAAGAAGTAAGGTCAAACAGCAATGCAACCGGTCAGTCTGTAGAATTGGGTTGCTGGGGCAAAATGTTTAGACTGCTCAGAAGAGCCTATTTGTCCTCAGAAGGGATCTGATCTAAGGTGACCAAATACTGTCCTTATTCCGTGGATGTTAACAGTCTGACACTTGAGTGTTTTCTCCTTATTGCATTTCTGCAGACAGTCCTTCCCCCAGCGGTGGCCCTAGGCACCTTCTGTCCTATCTACCACACAACCAGTCTTTCTGAAAACTTGGTTATTGGTCTCAGGACAGTAGTGTTTCCTGACTCAGAGAGATTTGATTTCTGAATCTCAAGAGCAGTCCATTTTTGTGGCAAGGGGAAAACTGACACTATCACTCGGTACAGGAGTAACTTGAGTACATAGAGGAAGAGTGTGGAGATTCTGGTCCATGCAACCCACCCACAAGGTATGCTCACAACCACACACTGTCTTTATGGCTTTGGTCCCAACTCAAGGCTCTGGTCACATTCTCTCAAACTTGTGTACAGAGGAAAGAGACTCTATGAAACTTCTCAAAAGCAATATTGACATGAAAAAGGAAAGAAATGCAAGGACAACAATATCTCCTATTTTCATATTCAGAATACAGCCTTGGAAAAGGATATGGCAGCCACAGCAAATCCTTCCACCCAAAGACTGAAGGAAGTCACACAGCAGTTACTAGCTCACAGCAATTCTGAGACCTGCAATGATATAGCAACATTTCCTCTGTCTCAAGTGCAGAGAATTTAGTTAGTTTTTTTTTTATGCCTTGAGAGTGGTTCTGTGTAGTCTTTCAAGTTATTTTTTTCCATAAAAAACAAAATAAATTTACAACCAACTTTCCCAGTTTGTGTCCTCCTCATAGCTATTTTTAACTTCTTTCTTTTAATCTAAACTATCAAATTTTATTTTACAAATGTTGGATTAACTGCCTATTGAATTGTAATCTATGACACTATTTTCAGACATATTCATGAAGGGTCACAAACATTCATAAAGTTTTATTTGTCTAACTAAATAAGAGGCATTCCCATAAAATCATAGAGAGTCTATTACCTAACTGAAATGATCAATAAGAGAAGTTCTCGCGTTCTCATAAAGTTCTCTGTTGCCCAGCTGAAAGGATCCCAGTATGAACCCATAGTTCTTCCCCAGACTGAGAATCTTCAACTTGAGTTATGACCACCCCTCCCTTTTACACCTTGGCTGTCTTTCTGCCAGTATTTTGCATTTTATGATTGCTTCAAGGTATTAATTTACTTTAAAATACATTTTGTGAGCAAAGAGGTTATATAGTGTAATAATTTATGGAATAACTCAGTAAATCATAAGTTCACAATGTTCCTTCCACACCCTCAAGAAAAATGCTGAAACATTTGCTGACGTTTTCTCAAGCTCATGGTTCTTAACCTTCCTGATGCTCTGACCCTTTAATACGGTTCCTTATGTTGTGGTTACCACAACCATAAACTTATTTTTGTTTCTATTTCATAAGTGTACAATTGTTATGAATAGTAATGTAAATATCTGATATGCAGAATACCTGACATGCAACCCCTGTGGAAGGAATAGTGAACCTGTGTAAGGAGCTGTGACCCACAGACCGAGAACAACTACTTTAGCTGCTACTTAAAAATTGACTGCTCTCTTCTTTGTGTGTGCTCAATTTAATATTTAATATTTCACACACTTAATTAACATGTACACCTCAGAGAAACAACTGACAAGCTCAGACTTCTGTCTAGAGCCCTCCTTCCTCAAACACGTGAGTTCATTATTTCCTGGCTTTCCTATTGCTATGATATACATAGATAACAAACACAGGGTCATTTTTTTTTATGATGGCACCAATACCAATTCCCTGGCTGTCCTTTCTAGTTTCACCCACCGCATTGCTATAGTCAATGTCATATAGGTTTGATTCTTCTTACAGTATCATTGCTTTCTCCATATCCATTCTGTTTCATCTGTCGCTGCAGAGAAAACTGTGCCTCCTAAACTAATTACTTTAGATGACATTAAAATATCATGAATGATTCTGTAGGTGTACTTGGTTTAGATGCCTTCTGTACATTTTAGATAGAGCTTCAATCAAAAGCAGTCTAACTGAACAAGTTTCCCTCATAATCTCTCCTAAGGTTGATTCAAGACGGTATCTGAATCTGATCATAAGGTTGATATATTTACATAATGCATTTATAAAGAAGATTCCGGTCTCACTAAAGAAGCTTCCATAGGTTCCTGGGCAACCTCAAGATATGTCAGCTGGCTATGCCTAGCTAGAATATTCTGAAAAAAAATAGCACTAAGACAGATCCAGAGTGAATTATACAACAGAATCTTGGAACTGATAGTCACCACATCACTGATATTCATCTGATCATACAAACAACACAGATGCAGATGCCCCTTGCCTAAAGAGACCTGCAGATGCCCTTGGAGTCCAGACTCTATGAGTACAAATTTCTCCAGCTTCATTACAGATTAGCAGCCCAGAACGCCATGAAATATGTTCATTTTTGTCATAACATGGCTTATGAGGATCTAAATCTCAATATACAGCCCGGAACTGAGAACTAACATTTAAAAAGTAAATATGCAGCATGGGTTTTCTCTTGACCTCATTGTGCCTTTTCACCATCACAGGTTGAAAACCTTAAGTTAAGGCTCTATCTATTAAGGAGTATTTGCAGAACATATTGAGTGTATTGGGAAGACAGGAACACCAGGAAACAGCCCTATTCAGTGCATTTGTACCTGGATACCACAACGACAAATCAGAGCTGTCATCCAGTGCTGCATGCAGCTGGAGTGCCATGGCCACAGCCTTTGTGATTGCTTTCTCCGCCTTGTGCTTCGCAGCACTTAGACTGTGTTTCAGGAAGGTGAAGAAAATGTTTTGAATATCTGTAAAAGTGATTTATGTAACACCATAGTTTTTATAACTTCTTTAAAATTATAACCTAAACCTTTCTTTTCAGTCTGATGAGTTTTATACATAGTAGTCCTTCCTTTATACATATAGCTCTATTCAGTACAAAGTTGGAGATCGTGTGCTTAGCTAGAGGAACTTTGATCTAAAACATCTAGCTATGTCAGTTTAGCACATCAGAATAAACAGCACCTTATGGATTTTTCTTCACGAATAGTAGCTTATGTTGGGTTTAGATTTGTATTCCAGATTTCTATTCAACCATACATTCAGCCTCTTCCTAATCTACAGGTCCTTGTGCACAGACATAGCCGATGTCTGCTTGTGCAGCTTTAACTGAACATAAATGGATTTCCTTGATATTGACTGTGTTCATTTTCTGGATGGTACTCTTAGTGTCCTTCCATCCATCAGCTCACACCCCATGGCTATCACTGCAGCTCAGATCCCACCTGCTATTGTCTGGTTGCCTCAGATGCTGTGCCCTGCTTCATTCAGGCCTAAGGTTAGCTGCTCTCTTTCATGACCTGACTTTGAAGAAAGCACTTTATTATGCCTTGTTCGCTCTAAAAAATGGACACCTGATAATTTAGATGTGCTGCTGGCAGTGACAATAGCCCTTTGAAGCACTAATGCTGTGTGGCAGGTCACCTGTCATCTTTGGAAGTTAACACTGAAAGCCAACACCTGGGTACGGGTACTGTAACACTCACTGCTAACATCCTAAGAGGGCTGAATTTTTGGACTCTGTTCAAAATACACTTTTTATGAGTCTGTAAGCTCTAGAGAGACTTGGTCATTCTGTACAAAGCATTGAGTAAATATTACTATGTACTTCAACTTTCAAAAACAAAACAGCTTTTCTTTTAATTTATTTATTTATTTATTTATTTATTTATTTATTTATTTATTTATTTTTGGGTTTTTGAGACAGTGTTTAGCTATAGCTTTGGAGCCTGTCCTGGAACTATCTCTTGTAGACCAGACTGGCCTCGAACTCACAGAGATCTGTCTATTGCTCCCAAGTGCTGGGATTAAAGGCGTACGCCATCACCACCCGGCTTCAGCTTTTCTTTCTTTCTTTCTTTTTTTTTTTATCTCTTTCATTATGCTAAATGGTTTATGTCACCTCTCAAAACGAACTCAGTGGTAATCTTGATTGCTAACATTTCATTAAATATTTAAGAACCTGATTGGTCAGGAGCTGAGGTATACTTTTAGTACAGGATTTTCAATGGAAATGTCCTACTTTAATGAACAAGACAATCACATTTAGATGCAGTGTGATTTACAATCATCAACATCCAAATAAATAAGCAGTATCATAGCTACTTCATAAATCTCAGCCTGGAACCATGGTTAGCACAGGATTACCCAGCTGCCCATGGGAATTATCCAAAGCACTTTGGATATCACTAGCTTTATCTCCATCTGTTTTTGTGGTCAAAAAAATATGACTTATGGAGTTGTAGAATATACTTATCAAAATATGCTTCAAAATTACTGAATGGGTTACACTATGTCAGGGTTATTATAGATTAATTTAAATTAGTGCTTCCTATGAAATACAACATATTTGGGAAAGAGTACATCACATATGCATGAGCCTTAGTGTATCATAGAATAATAACAAGCAACATATAGACCCCTCATACAGGATTGAAATGGAGCCTCTCCTACCAAGTCTCTTCATTGCTTTTAGAGAGAACATTTCTTTGCATACTCCACTAGATATAATATTGGTTTGACCAAAAATTCTATAGTATTAATAATTTCCAGTGCTTTTATACACAATGCACAGTTTATACATTGTATAAACTCTGTAGTTCTCACTTTCGATTGGATACAAATACTATATATTCTTGTCCCTATATTCATCAAATATATTTCATCTTTGTTTATTCCCCTGATTGTGTGGCATCATTTTTCTCTGTTCTCCTGGCTCCTGCTGTAGGAATATAAGAAAAAATCTTGTTTTTAAATCTTAAAGTTTTTATTTTATTCTTTGAAAATTTCATATACAGCTAATGCCACATCCTGCATGGATTGGTCCTGGAACGCTGGTGAGGAGATAAGAAAATGAAGAAAGGACAGACACACAGCCACATAGACAAACAGAAGCTGGGGTAAAGTTTTTATTCTTGCTCTAATAGAGCAAAACCTACAATAATAGCAACAGTACTGAAATTCAGAAAGGTTATTTCATTCATCTGAATTCAGGAGGGGGCTACATACAGGTGAATAAGATGATGGGTTTATGGTATACAGCTGGACAGGGAGGCAGGTTTAGCCTAGAAGGCCTCTGTAGGGGACCAGTCTTAGGTAGCAGTCATCCTAGAGGAGGAAGATGTAGTTGATAGCGTTTGTACACACTGGTCAATTGTTCATAAACACTAATATTTCAACAGAGGAAAGCATTTAATTTCCTAAGTCTGACTTGGAAAAGGCTTTGACATCACCCTTGGTCTGAAACATTGAGGTCTTTGATACATCTGTGCTCATGACAGCAACACATGTTTACTCAGGATTTCCTCTGTTCCCGACAATGCTTTTATATAATTTCCAAGCTGCCCTCTCCTCAAATTTCTCCCACTCTCCTCCCACAATTCCCTCTCAAATTCATGACCTTTTCTTCTTTATTATTACTATATATATAATACACACACACACTCATGTATGTATGTATGTCTTTTTTTTTTTTTTTTTTGATTTTTTGAGACAGGGTTTCTCTGTAGCTTTTGGTTCCTGTCCTGGAACTAGCTCTTGTAGACCAGGCTGGCCTCGAACTCACAGAGATCCGCCTGCCTCTGCCTCCTGAGTGCTTGGATTGAAGGCGTGCACCACCACCGGCCGGCATGTATGTATGTCTTTAAGGATGACCACTTGGGTTTATCAGGGGACTCATCCATGAAGAGTACTCTTTCTCTCAGCATCCATTAAGTCCACATACCTCTTTATGTAGGCACGGGACGTTGTGAACGTTGTCCCCCATCCAGGTCCCAACAGGTGCTGTCAATATCCATATCTTGTTTTTAATCATATTCTTGAGATTTCACTGGTGCAGCTTCCCTGTTAAGTATAGACAACATCATTTGGAATGAGATGATCTGCCCACACTGAGACTCTGGTGCAGGGTTTATGTTCTAGATGTATCAACTACGGTGGAACATCTTCATTGCAATGCCCTTTGCCTTTTTCCAGTTGTGGATTTCTGTAATGGTTTCTGCTGCAAAAAGAAGCTCCTTTGGTGAGAGGTGAGAACTATGCTCACTCCTTTATAATTCGTAGATATTCTTTTTTACATTCTGGGTACTACCACAACATTCTTGTAAACATTCCACCAAATACTATTTCATTCACACAGCCCATGAAACACTATCACCTAATGGAGTTTCTAGGTAATACATCTGCCCTTGTGCAACCTTACTTATTAATGCTAAAGCAGTGGAACCAAGCTAGAACTGAAATCTTAGTGTTAACACATCAAAGGTTTATTTCTTGCTCGTGACTGTAGTCTGTATATGGTTTGATCCTGTTCTTAAAGGGTACTTCATATTAAGATGGTAGAAACATTGTCTGTCTATGGTAAAGCTATAGAAATGACTAGGATCATGACTTATCATCATCTGAGTAAAGTCCCAGTGTCTGAATGGTTGTGCTGTTTTAAGTAAGATAAAAAGAAAGAGCAGTGTGGTGTTGGGGACCTGCTGCCAAGATAATGCAGACCAGGCCTTACCAGTGGATGGATGGTCTAGTGAGTTAGCGATGAAAAAGTGACTGAAAAGCTATGCTATGCGTTCACCTTAGATGGAGGACTGGGTGAGAAGAATCTCCCCTTCACACAGTCCTTCCACAGAGCAGTTATTCCTTCCCAATGGGGAGGGACACAGTCATTTAGCTTGAAATAGGGACATGCCCAGAAAAGAAGGGAAAGAAATGTCCTTAGAAGACACTTCCAAAGTAACATCTCAATTCACACAGCCAGCAGACCAGTAAGAGCTATGCAGTGGGTCTTGGGTGTTCTTGGCTCATATTCATAAGGCCCTGGGTGCAAGATCCAGAAACACACACTCACAGGAGTGTAGGGGACTTAGGATTCTGTCAAATCTTTTAGATCTTTAGATATATTATACTGCTGGATATGAACTCTACTATTATTGTTTTCTTCCTTTTTTATAGTGAAAAATGTTCAGTGCATCAAAGTAATGAGCTTCATTCTGAAAATTTTATAGGTATGCCATTTTTCTTTGTTCTTATTTGTCCTCCTGTCCTGCTTGCTAGTTCCTCGCTTCCGTATTCTGCTATTGTGCAATATGTATTCCATTTCTCTTTCTTGTTTTCCCTCCATTTTTCCCTTATTATCTCTTATGGTCAGTACCATTTCTGATTGTAGAACCTACATGTTCAAAATAATAAAATACTGTAGAATCAGTATCTATGAAAGATGCAGTATCTGAGAAAGCGTGCAGTATTCGTTTTTCTGAGTCTGGCTTCTTTCAATTAGCCTGATGGCTTCCAGTTGTATTGACTTTCCTGCACATATGTTTTCTTTATAGATTACTAATTTTCCATATCCTGAGCACTTCATATCTATATCCTGAGTACTCCATATCTATATCCTGCGTACTTCACATCTACCTTTATCACATAAATTTATGCACAACAACTTCTGAACTCCCACATTTTATAGCTTAGAAGTCAAAAGTAGTATAATGATTCATTTCACAAGTATTTATCAAATGATTATTTTGGCCACAGGCAATGCTAGGAATCAAAAATGGAGATGATAGCCTCTGCATATACAGGTGTTAGTACATTAGGTGATTTTATAATTTAATTGTGGAATCAATTTTATATAGAACCAACATGTTTTTGTGGAGGCACTCCGAAATTACTAGAAAGAAATCTAGTCATCAGAGCAGTGTCAATTTTGAATGGAATAGTTATCTGAAATAAGCTGAAAGCTGGAAGGTTAACACTGAACTATTTGCACATCTGGCCGAGAAAATCTTCAGGTTGTTGTCACCAACATCTTCATTAAATTCTCAAAACACAGCAAAGTAGCACACAAATAGTGAAATTCAGAAAACTAAACATGTGTGCCTACAGACCTGTTACCAAAACTTGATAAAATGTGTTACTATTTTAAATAAAGTGTCTTGCAAACTCTAGAAACCTTTGAATGCCTACCATAAGGCTTCATCTTCACATTTCCCTATAGAAACTTGCACAGGGCCGGGCGGTGGTGGCGCACGCCTTTAATCCCAGCACTCGGGAGGCAGAGGCAGGCGGATCTCTGGGAGTTCGAGGCCAGCCTGGTCTACAAGAGCTAGTTCCAGGACAGGCACCAAAGCTACAGAGAAACCCTGTCTCAAAAAACCAAAAAAAAAAAAAAAAAAAAAAAAAAAAAAAAAAAAAACTTGCACAGGCAAAACCTGACTTTTCCTCCTCCACCACTCATCTGTGACTTCCTACTAGGGAGATCAAACATGTGGCTGAGGCATCAAGACCATTACCTGCTTCAACTGACTCCTTATATATCTTTCAGAATTCACTGTATATTAGGAAGGGAAGGAAAAAGTGGAGGGGGGGTACAAAATTGTTTTGTTTTGCTTGTTATTTTCTAGACAAGATTTCTCTGTTTAACAGCTCTGGTTGTCCTGAAACTTGATTTGTAAACCAGGTTGGCCACAAACTCATGGAGATCCACTTGCTTCTGCCTCTGACTCTCTGGGTGTTAGGACTAAAGTTGTGCATCACCGCTGCCCTGCTGATAATCCTTAGTTTTAAAGTAAAATGTTTACTAATCTTCTAAGTATTTTTTCTTGCATTAATTGCTTATTGAAGAATGTTTTGCTTATTACTATATGGCCTCCTGCTTGAGATCCTGTGTATATCTGATTCTAATCCTTAAATATACTTTTATCATTTCTAAATCAATTTAAGAAAATATATCATACACAAGATGTTAGTGCACTAAAGACAATGAATATTTTTTAATTTTAATTTTATTTTTTTTCATTTTACATATCAACTACAGTTACCCCTCCTTACTTTCTTCCCTTTCCCCCTACCTTCCCCCCACTCAAACTCCTATCCACTCCTCAGACAGGGCAAGACATCCACGGGAGTCTGGCATATCAAGTTGAGGAAGGACCAAGCCTTTTACCCCTGTCATATCAAAGTCTGAACATAGGGAATGGGCTCTAAAAAGCCAGTTCATGCACTGGGTCCCACTGCCAGTGGCCCCACAGGCTGCCCAAGCCACAGAACTGTCATCCACACTCAAGAGGTCCTAGTTCAGTCCTGTGCAGGGCCCCCAGCTATCAGTCCATAGTCAGTGAGCTCCGACTAGCTTGGATCAACTGTCTTTGTATGTTTCCCCATCCTTGCTCACATAATCACTCCTTCTCTTCGACTGGACTCCAGGAGGTAGACACAGTGATTAGCTGTGGATCTCTGCATCTACTTCAATCAGTTACTGGAAGTTTGTTCAATGATGACAATGAGGGTTGTCATTAATCTGATTGAGGGGAAGGTCAGTTCAGGCGCTCTCTCCACTATTGCTAAGCTGGGGCCATCCTTATGGATTCCTGGGAGTTTCCCTAGCCCCAGATTTCTCCCTAACCCCATAACTATGCCCTCTATCAAAATGTCTCTTTCCTTGCTCTCCCTCTCTGTCCCAACCTGACCATCCCATTCGTGTTCTTCTCCTCCCTCCTCTTAGCCCCTCCCTCTCATTTTACTTAGGTGATCTTATCTATTTTGCCTTTCCAGGGGCATGCATATGACTCTCTTAGGGTCTTCCTTGTTACCAGCTTCTCCGTGATTTTAGATTGTATCTTGATTATCCTTTTCTTTACATCTAATATTCACTTATGTATGAGTACATACTATGTTTTACTTTCTAGGTCTGGGTTATCTCACTCAGGAGGTTTTTCCTTGTTTCATCCATTAAAGACAAGGAATATTTAAGGATTTTTTTCTTTATCAAATTACATTTTTTTGCTCTTGTTGGTGGTAATAGGGTGTGTGTGTGTGTGTGTGGTATGTATGTATGTATGTATGTATGTTAAAGCACAGAAAAATTGAGGATCTTTTTTTTTTTCCACCATCTGGGTCCTGGGAATTGAACTCAGTTCCCCTGGCTTGGTGACTTATTATCTTACTGAGACTTCTCATCAACATCAGTACTTAGCATTTTAGTTTCTGAATTAGCTCCCTTGTGGTGTATGTGTGTGTGTGTGTTTTCTTTAGTGAAGACCTATTCCTGGGATTCTGACTAATAAGTTCTTTAAGAAAAATAAATTAATAAGATAATATGAAC
Source organism: Chionomys nivalis (assembly GCF_950005125.1). Lineage (NCBI taxonomy): Eukaryota > Metazoa > Chordata > Mammalia > Rodentia > Cricetidae > Chionomys > Chionomys nivalis. Next base: position 71,571,190 of record NC_080095.1, read on the forward strand.
AGAACTATGAAGTTGGCAAAAAAAATGTGTTTTTTTAAAAACTTCCATTATTACTTGAAATTTGACTCTGTAAACACATACACACACATGACACACATGCACACAGTCACATGTACACACACAGAGGTAGAGGCATGCACACACAATGTAATTAAAAAAATTTTACCAGTGTTTGTGGATACTATGTTTCTATAAAACATAAATTTAAAATCTGGAAACTAACACTATTGTCTGCAATGTGTAAGTTAAAATACTTATAGTATTCAACAGCTTACACTTTTATTTTATAAATTCATCCAACAAAACTATATTAATTACTTTCTATCATATAAAATAATTTTAATAGAAAAAATTATACTGAACATGTGCATCTATCTTACTATTTACTTTCAATGTTTGAATGTTTGAAAACTTTCTTTGTGTCATGATGAAAGCTTGGAGAATTGTATTTGTTATACAATGCTGTGTATATAAAATATCATGTCCACTTGTCCACTTGCCCTTGAATTAAATTGAATAAAACTAGAATATTTCTTCACCTGCATTTTCTCTATGAAGAATATATAGCTCAATATCTACCTATATTTGAATATTATGTCAATTAGGGGCTGACATTCACTCTCTTCAGAGATGCTGAAGGATAGAAAAGCTGTGAAATGTACAGACTTTTGTTAAGCTCACATTTTGTTACTATTGGGTAGTAAGGATTCCAAACCCTTGTTAGAAATCCATTGAAGACATACATTGTCATTCAGGGTTAAAGTTCTGACAAACCTGGGTCAAGAAGTCTAGTGCTGCAGGATGGTGGTGGCTCAAATCTGTAATCCCAGCACTCAGGAAGCAGAGGCAGGTGGATCTCTGCAAGTTTGAGTTCAGCCTGGTCTACAGAGTGAGTTCCACACAGCTAGGGCTGTTCCACCAGCCAGGTCTTTTACACAAGAAACCCTGTCTCAAAAAACAAAACAAAGCAAAGGTCTGCTGTTGAGCACAAGACAGAGTGAGAGTCTGGAAGAGTCAACGGGAGGCCAGGCCATTCCCGAGGAGTGTACTACTTAAAGGAAGAGCTGCTGTAGAGCTTGGACTGAGTCCTACCTCCTGTGTATGTGACTGATTATTTTTATAAGAATACTAAAAAGGTCTCGAAAAACCAAAAAAAAAAAAAAAGAATACTAAAAAGGGAAATATTAATGTGTAAAATATTATTGTTATTTTCCTAAATGGAAAGTCAGTGTTTTCAAGGTAGACCCCTTTAAACCTGACATCTGCATTAGAGCGTTAGTGATTTAATCATACATTCAGATTCTGTGCTAATCAGGTCTAGCTTTAGTTATCCAAATTTGTTTTCTTTTATATGAATCACATAAGATATAAAAGTATCTTCATTATAGAAAATGTATTTACTGTTTAAATTTCTATATAAATTCATATTCGTACATGGTGTATGGAGATGCTTAGGCAACAATATATGTAAAATATGTTAGATATATTTAGATATATATATTTCAGAACATTGCATTATTATTCCAAGCAGCAATATTTATTTATTTATTTATTTATACTTGAGTTTTTTGTTTTTGTTTTTGATTTTATTTTATTTTTTCAAGACAGGGCTACTCTATATTACAGCTCTGGCTGTCCTGGAACTTGCCTTGTAGACCAGACTGTCCTTGAACCCACAGAGAGTTACCTGCCTATACCTCCTGAGTACTGGGATTAGAGGCATGTACCCCCACTGCCTGGCTTACTTGAGGATTTTTTTTTTTGATAGTTTCACCATGTAGATTTGACTGGCCTGGCATTTGCTATGTAAACTAGGGTGTCCTCATATTTGTAGCAATCTTCTGCCTCTACCTCTAGACTTATAGATTTAGAGGTGCATGATATCATGTTCTCTTTTGTATGTCATTAGAAATCTGTAAGTGAATATTCTTTCATAAAACCACAGTTTAATAATTTCATATTTTTTTAGATTTCTAAGGTTTAGAAAGGTAAAACAATTGCATAGTGTCATGGAGATAAACAAGAGGACTGTGAATCGACAATGCGCATGGGCAAAAAGCAGCTTCAAATATTTCTAGCTGAGTTATCAAGACTGGCATACTGAAAATGTGTGTGAGAAAACAAGGCACATGCAGCAGGCTACAATACAAATAAATGACTGGTACACACAGACATCCTTGACTGACTTTTGCTGGATGCTTAGCTAAAGAACTTACCTCTTATTCTCAGTAGACATTTGTTACTATTTTGCTGTAATTAAAGAACTAGAAAAGTACCTCTAAAGCTGAAAGGGGAAATTTTTTTGGATGAGCACCATTTGTGAGCATTTGAGGAATTTCAAAGAGCCTCACAGTGGTGGACAGGGCTGCAGCCTTGAGACTCAATAACAATTAAACTTGGAAATCTGTCATTCATCTCTACTTTGCAGATGTGCTGAGAATTCAGAGTTTTCACATTGACAGAAAAGAAGGGCTTTAATGGGCAGTTCAATGCAAAAAATACCGTAAAGAAGAGAGCTGTGCTCCAGCTGTCAGTAGAGCCGACAGGATTCCGACAGGCCACATCAGGGAATCAGGAAGCTTTCTGTCTGATCATGGAGCAACTTCAGGGCCAAGATTAGATGGAAATGTTGTCTGTGCAGATTTGCTCCATACACCACATTCCATGCTTTCTGTTAAAAAACAAATCAAGTTACATGTTGAATCCACTCAAGAGTTCTAAAAATGCCAAAGCAGGGGTTATTTTCTTTCTCAAAGACCATCAAGGAATTGGTGTACACATTATATGTGTTCATCCAAATATTGATGACGAAGTAGGGATAGAATGAAGGGTCTATCACCCCTTACATGGTGGCAATAGTCCCTGCCTCTTTTTCCGTCCTTCCGGTGACATCACAATGATGCTCCTGTAGCTAGCCTTCCATTGTATGTTGAGCACTAATCCTCCAGCAGGTGCACAGAGCCCTTCACAATGATCTCACTTTCCAGGGATCAGCTCAGTTACAAACATACAGGCACCATTCCCTAGTTTCCATTTTAGAGATTGACTTTAACCACTCAACCCCTCCTACCTGAGAAACTTTATCAAATGATTATTATCCAATAGTAATTTAAATAATTACTATTACTATTAAATAATATAGTTATTATCCAATAGTAATTTAAAGCAGAGGTTCAATATAATGTTTACATTGCCTAGTTTCCTATACTTTTGTAGTGGCCCCAAAGTCAAGCCAGTCTGCACATATAAAGAGATGAGCAAAGTGTGATAACACATACCATGGAATAGTACTCAGCTGTAAAGAAAAATAAAGTTGTGATGCACACTAAAGCCAGGATGAATCTTTCCAACAGTAGCAGACAAGGAACAAGATTGTGGGTGTTGATTCATTAACTTATAGGAACTATCTAGAAGAAGAGTAAGTTGCCCAGGGGCTAGAGGAGGAAGAATATAGGTCCTTGTCTAGTGGATATAATTCTTCTGTTTAAAGTGCTAAGGTTTTTGGAAGTGGAAAATAGAGATGTCTGCAAGAAGTGTGCATATAGTGGTGCCACTGAACTGTGTACTTACAGCAGTTACATTAGCAAATTCTGTGCTACAAAAACTGTAGTACAAGGTTTCTGCCCACCTGCTTCCTCAGTAAACATACAGAAACCATATTATTTCCAATACTCTTTGGCCAATAGCTTAAGCGTATTTCTGGCGAACTCTTTTTTATAATTGATTTTTATTGAGCTCTACATTTTTCTCTGCTCCCCTCCCTGCCTCTCCCTTCCCCTTCAACCCTCTCCCAAAGCTCCCATGCTCCTGATTTACTCAGGAGATCTTGTTTTTTTCTACTTCCCATGTAGATTAGATTTATGTACATCTTTCTTAATGTCCTCATCATTGTCTAAGTTCTCTGGGACTATGATTTGTAAGCTGTTTTTCTTTGCTTTATGTTTAAAAACCACCTATGAGTGAGTACATGTGATAATTGTCCTTCTGTGTCTGGGTTACCTCACTCAAAATAATGTTTTTTTCTATTACTGTGACAAAATCAGACTTGGGGGGCGGTCTCAGGAGAAAAAGGTGATCATTGCTTAAACTTGATGACTTGAGTTCTGTCACTGGAGGGCATGCAAAAGTAGGAAGAAACAACTCCATAAAGTTGTCCTCTGACTTCTACATGTGTCATGCTATGCATGAACACAAACATACACACACACACATAGATATACAGATACACTTGTTGACTTAATATCTACACATGTATACTTATGAGGTGGGAATTTTCTTGATCACAAGGATAACAGGAGGATAAATAATATTGAAACTCAAGTAATCTCTGAAAATTCTAATAAAAATGCTGATAAATACTAATTGCATGTTATTGGTATATTATTGTATTTCTAATATTTATTTTAATTAATTGATTAATTTTGAGAAAATCTCATTATGCATACCAGAATGGTCTCAAACTTGATGGCAGTCCAGTCTAGCCTTTAAATGGCAATCCTGTCGACACTCCACAAGCATCAGAATGAATAATAGGCATGCTAATATGTTGGTTTCTCATTTCTGAATTCTCTATTCCCCTCCCTTATTTTCCATCTTCAGATGTTAAATACTGAGTAGGAAGATAAAATGCTCTTTAAATAATTTCATCAGATGCATCACTAAAGGAAGGGCAGGATGTGACTTTCATGCTAACAACAACATATTTGCTGCATCTGTCTGGTCAATCTTTAGTAAGAGAGGAGAATAATTTTCATTCATATCAAAGTCACCAAACATATATATATATATACACACATACACACATAATGTAAGTACTCTTGTTAGACGTTTAACACTTGCCCAAGTATTATTTAAAAAGTACATTTTCACAAATTTGTTTCGCTTCCCATGGGCCATAGCTTTTATGAACAGTTTCTCATAAGTTAAATACTTGTACCACAACATAATCTTGCAGAGGAAAAAAATAGAGAAGAGGATTATTCAGAGGCGTTTTGGTTTTATTATAATAAAACTTTACATAGCCATTAACTATGCTAAACTATAATTCATTAACACTGTTGGGTAAATTCACAGTGCTGTGTGCCCATCCATTTGTTAAAGGATGATTCATTAACATGGGTACATTTACAGCACCTACCACTCTTAGCTAGATCAAAGACATTCATCAATCAATCTGTAAAGGCATTTAACCATTAAATATCCATTCCTCCTTTAACACATCTGTACCTTTGGCTAAGTACAATTTGCTTTCTGTCCTTATTATTTTATCAGTCCCTCATGTTTCCCATCAATGTTCTATTTACACCTGACACATTTGGCATAATATTTTTTAGATTCATGTAAGTTAAAGCAGCTCCAAGTACTTCCCTGCTCTCCATGGTTGACTACTTTCTCATTGTTTGATTCTATTACAAGCTGTTTATTCTTTCACCAGTGGATGGAGACTTCGATTATTCCCACTTTCTGAAAGCTGTGTATAATGCTGTTTTAAGGACTTATGTACAAGTGTTTTAAAGTGACTTTGGGGCTGGGAAAGGGCTCGGTCGGCAAAGGCACTTGATATACAAACTTGAGAACCCGCTCTTGAATGTTCTGTACCTAAATAAAAGCAGGCACAGTAGTCTGTGTGTGTAATTTCAGTGCTCTCATAGCAATATGGGAGAGACAGGAAAATCCCCAGGTAACAGATTAGCTATCCTGGTGGGCACATTTGCCAACTACAAGAAACCCTGACACAAAATAGTTGGAAGTTGCAGAATAATGCTCTTTCTTTGGGCTATGGCATATGAGCATCCACACTGACCCATTCAAATGAATACACATCACACACACACACACACACACACACACACACAGAGAGAGAGAGAGAGAGAGAGAGAGAGAGAGAGAGAAGAGAAGAGAGAGATTTAGTTCTATCTTCAATTCTTTGTGGTGCTGCCTTATTTAGGGTTTACTACTGCCGTGAAAAGACACGATGACTATGGCAACACTTATAAAGAAAACATTAATTTGGTGTGCCTTGCTTACAGTTTCAGAGGTTCAGTCCATTATCATCATGATAGGGAACATGGCAGGTATGAGTGAGCATTATATGAATCAAGGTGTCTGAGAAATTGATTGATGCAATATAGCCAAGCACTTCCAGAAACACCTTGCATTTATTATCTGAGTTTTAATTCTTTTTTGATTGCTATGCATTCAGAAATACATTACTGTTGTCAATTTTTTTTGCAACTTCTAAATTCAGTTAAGTGACCCCTACAGGGGGTCAAAACCCACAGTATAAGCAGCTGTGTACAAATTAATGCTCATTGAATTACGAAATTTTCAATTCTGGTTAGTAGGAATAGGAAGACTTGTAGAATCTTGGGAGCACCAACAGATGCTTCCTTAAACACCTCAGATCAAATCTGAGGTTATTGTAGGCTACAAATAATCTCTTTCTGAATTCACTTGCAAATAATCATCTGTATATAATGCACGTCTATAAAGTTTTTAACATTAAACGGTATAAAATTACATGAAATAAATGAGACACTTACTGCATCCTATCAATGCTTACATGATGAAACCAAAACTTTAATATCAAAACAAAATCCAAGAATGGTTAGGAGAATATATTTTTAATATATTAATATGCTAGTTTCTTAAACTTGCAAGTGGAATTATTGCAAGTGGAATTATTAAAGGCAAATAAAACTTTATCATTTGGCTTACATGGCAAAGTGTAACTATGAAGCCACTCGGAAAGAGATTTTGAGTGAAGACACTAAAAGCTTGTCTAGAAGTCAAGCACTGTCACTTATCTTAGTGGCAGGATATAGAAAACTGTTAGGGGATTGAATAATACATTCCATGCTTTATCTTCTGGTGTTAGACATGAGACTGCTATTCGTCATTTGCAGCCGTATTCATTAATATTGCTCATTTATTATTTCTCCAATTCATGTCTCGCTATGTGCCATACTTGTGGAGGCAATCATTCTATCAGAAAGGTTGTTTTCAATTAAAATTTGTAAATCCTTAAAGTTCTTGTCTATTAATTTCTACTTCCATCCGGATCTCTGGCTTTAGAACAAGTGGAGAAACAGAAAAGAAAGAATATGTCATGCGCAGTACCTGACCACAGTGCTACTGGAAGCAGAGAGAACGTATCAACATAAGGTAACCAAAAAGATCTCATCACTTATAATTGGCCAAAACAAAATAGAAGTTTGTATTATTTGCTTAATCATAGACCTTAGTATCTAAATTGGGTCAGTTCCGAGAACACAGACAGCTGCCCTGGGACACATAGCATCCAGGGTTACCTTGGACAAGTGGGAGGTTACAGTCATCCTTGTCAGGGTAGAGAATGTATGGCTACTGTTATTTTATGCATGCATTGTAGTAATACTTGTTGATTATTGTTTTTCTTAGTCACAGATTATTTTTATTATGCTGGGATGTCTTAGTTTAGATTTATTACCTTGAAAGTAAATGAAGAAAGATGCATTTCATAAGTTAGAAGATATTTAAAAATTAACAATCTATTGTAGAACAAAGAAACATAATGTCAAAAAATTTAGGATATTTGGACTCAGTGGACATTGATTCACTGGTAATTGATAAGGAAAAACTGATGCACGTGAAGAACAGAGGATAATCCTGACTCAAAACTCAGGAAAGCCTTCCATGTGTTGGAACCTAGATGGAACTGGAAGACAGTAAGGAAGCCAGGCTCATGAATTTAAATGGTGTTTACACTATATGTGGATTCAGAAAATGTTTATTTCTTATAAGTAAACTAACAGTAGTCTGTAGAAGCTAAGTTACAGGGAATAGGTGATGGTCAACAGACAGCAATATAGCACCAGACTAGGTATCTTAGACTTCTATAGCTTAAGAGAGCAACTACAGCTTACTACTTAGACATGTCATAAACAGTTAGAAGGAAAAAGTTCAAAGTTTCCTAACAAAAAGAGAATTGTTAAAGGAGATTTTGATTGTTCTGAATTGATCACTATACATTAGGAATATTATATGTAATATTTATATTCAGAGAATAAGTATAATTGAAATGTATAACACTAAATATATGTGTTAAGAGATTGTTTTAACTACTGCTACATTTTTTTTCATTCATCAGGATACCATTTGAAGCTGGAATATTTAGCTGTGGAGAATGTAGACTAATATGAAAAATATGTTTTCATTTCCATATAAATTGGTGTGAACTTTCATAAAACAATTAACTAAGAAAACTCAAAACAATTAACAACTTACCTTCTGACAATGAATTTATGTAATAAAACACATAGACAAAAGAGATGCTTAGGTTTCAGTAAGCCATTTTAATTTATAATCTTATGTATTTTTGAGAATTTCTTGAGTACAATATATTTTTATCATACCCACTACCCCCAACTCCTCCCATGACCCCCCACATCTGGCTCCCAGGTTCATGTCACTCTGTATTTATTGGTAGAACTTGTCATAAGAGATTTAGGATACATGTTATACTCCTTGAGTATGTATTCACTCTTATTTCCTTTGGGAATTTTAATGAAAAAAAATTAGGACACATCCCTCAATTATTCATGACTCGCATCTAAAAAACTAAAAATGTGCACAGAAAACAACCCAAATGACTCACTACTTGTAATCACATAATAATAATAATTGGAGAGTGGAAATTATAATTCTCTGCTTCTTTGGACTTTAAGACTCTACAGTCTTTCATGCCCATGACATTTGTTGCCTATCAAGGTTTTATAGTGAAAGACAGTTTTCTCATCTTTCCTTTTTTCCAAAATTTTTGCTGATACTTGTGAGAAACTGGTAATCTTCTTTCCTTTAGTGTACATGGCCTGGTTTTCCACAACGCTCAGAGGCTGATATTCCTCTAATTCCCACCATTCCCAGCCCACGTACAGTCGGAACACTCCTGTCACTAGAAAGCCTTCAATGTATCGTCTAGCAATCTGATCAGGGTGTACTCAATGGCCCCCAATAACTATGATTACCCTGTGGTAAGGGGGTGTGTTCATATACCCAGATTTCTGTACTTTATAAGATAGTAGTATTGTTCTTTATTTTTTAAAGCTGGACCCCAGGAAGCTTAGTGAGAGTAGATTAGCCTGCTTGGTAATTTATCCTTCAACTGCCTTCCGTCCCTTCCCTGTTTCACTTCCAATAAACACTGCAAGCAGTGTGCTCACAGCCTGAACTCAGGATCCTCTTCTGATGGGATACAGATTCTGAAAGCCTTTCCCATGGCATCAGATGAAGAGATATTCAGGTAGATAATAATTGTTGATAGGGGTCCAGGCATGAAAACAAGAAAGTGGGTTTAGGGTTATCTGTGGATGTAAACTATCTGCATTTTCTTTTGAAAAGAAGCCATTGCTATTGTTAACAAATGTTGATATCTTTGTCATTCAAATCGAAACAAATCAGCAAGGAACTCTCCCTAGATTTTTTCTGCTCCCAATACAAATAAATGAACTTTGTTTTTTACATTAATATATTATTCTGTCAAAATCACTTATATTCACAACACAACTAATTAGCAATGAAAACATACTTCTTTTACTGTGTCTTAACATGTTAGAAAACATTATTAAGTGAGCAGGTCTCAATTGCTAGGTTAATTCGAAACAAAAAAAAATTTAAGAGGTTAAATATCTTATCACATTTTTGAAATGTTTTTGCAGCTTATTTGGAGTATAAAAGGTCTATCATACTGAGTATTAATAAATTGGAAATTTTTGTTTCTGTAGACCAAGATGGTCTCAACTCATAAAGATCCACCTCCCTCTGCTTCCTGAGTGCTGGGATTGAAGGAGCACAGCACCACCAACACCTGGCCTTTAAAAAACTTTTTTGAGGTGACACAAAATGCAGACAATAGGTAATATGCATATATTATTTCTGTATTAACAGGATTTTTTAGAGAGATATATAATAGGACGGTGTGAAGTATTATTTAAAAAATAGTAATACATAATGTATACTGAGAAATGGTATGTGATTCAGCCGAACCTTGTAATAAACTTCAACAATTAGTTTGTAGCTAATAATCCTCATTCCTAACCAGATTTCGGTATCTTAGTCTTATAAATCTCATCTTGAGTGACTGGTTTCTACTGAGTGACAAGCAGCATAACTAATAAATGACTACCATAAGAATATAGCATGGCTCTACCTCCATAAGTACTACACTGGCTAGTTTTATGTCAACTTGACACTAACTCGAGTCATCAGAGAGGAGGGGATCTCAATTGAGAAAATGGCTCCTCCCCAAGATCTTAGTGTTCACTGTGGGAGGGATCAACCCATTGTGGGTGGTACCATCTCTTGCTGGGTGGTCCTGGGTTCTATAAGAAAGCAGGCTGAGCAAGCCATGTGAGGAAGGCAGTAATCAGCATCCCTTCATGGTCTACCTCCAGGATCCTGTCCTGTCTGAGTTCCTGTCGTGACTTCCTTCCTGATGAACAATGACATGGAAGTGTAAGCAAATAAACCCGCTCATCCCCAGGCTGGTTTGGTTATATCAGTCCAGCAAAAAGGAACCCCAACTAAGACAAACACATAAAAACTCAGAGAGCCATTTTCACATGGCAATGGTAAATACTTTATAACCTACTTCAGAAATTTTGTAGTTTAGAATTCTGTTCATTTCTAAGCTTTCCCAAGTTCAGTGCTCCCCTCTACCGGATGTGCTGCCATGGTTTAAGGTATCTAGAGCTATCCTTTCTTGTTCATCATCTGTCATTTTCACTGCCTCAAAACAACCTAATGCCAAATACCAGATTTTTCTGAGTTTCCATTTAAAACGGACCTCACATATTTGTGCACACATCATGGAACACCACTTGCACAATAGCTGGCATCTGACTCTTGTTACCTTGACTACCACATACTTATTTCAAACACTGTTTTTCTTCACCCCAGCTCCATTTTATCCAGTTTTTTTTTTTTTTTAAAAATAAACACTCTGTGTCATAAAAGCATATCACGGTTTTTTACCACATTATGGAAATTCTGGATTTTTGGTCATGGACCATTATTAACATATGACTTACACGCTTCCTCTTCCTTTTAGCCCTCAGCCCATCTTTGTTATTTTCATTCTAGACAAATGTGTTTTTCCACACTTCTGATGAACCATGAGCCCCACAAGAGTCCTTGTTCTCTTCCTCCTTCATAGCTTGCATCACTGCAAAAGCACCTAAAATCCCCATGCCTCCTACACGGTGCTTCCAGCAGTGAGTCAAGAGTAGGTTTAGTATTCTTTTCCAGTCTTCCTTTCAATCTATCTGATTGATTTTTTCTCCTCCCTGCACCAGATGCAGCACATTCTTTGTTAGGCTACCACATAATCACACTGAAGTCCCTTTTAGGTTAGCTTAGACCTCTTTTAAGTGAGGCTCTCTGGCAGAAGAATATTAAGAATTATCTCCTTTCTAGCAGTCGGGTGAATATGTGCCTGATATTGTGCATCTGAGAACATATACCACAAGTATGGCGTCTAAGAAATTAAGGGAGTCGAGAGTTTCAATCCATGTTTTAAACAGGAAATAACCGGAGGCTCTAAGAACAGCCGTCAGTGCTCAGGATGACAAAGTGTCCAGTCTGAAAGACCCAAGATTGAATTAGTAGCATGCTGGTTCTTAATACTAGGTGACTTTGGATAAATTACTAACATTCAAAACAAAACTGCCTCACAAAACGGGACAGTACTACCACAGGCTGTACTGAGTGCAATGAATAGCACGTCTAGTGGGAAACATTTAATAAGTGACAACACGGATTCCCCCCCCCCCCCCCCACACACACACCCGTGGCACTCTGTCAGAACAGCTTGGGTGGGTTTGAAGTCAGTTTTTCAGAGGCTTGGGCTTTTCTCCTAACTTGGATACCTAGCATCAGGATCTAATTAAACTACCAACTTGATGCATGACCTTGAACAAAACATTCTCCGAGTCACTTTGCGCACCTATAAAAGAAAGGACTTGATTAAGTAATCCCTAAGGTCTTTGCGGATGCTAGCATCGCTACATCGCCCCCCCCGCCAACCCCCCCCCCCCCGACCTGGGAAAGCTGAGGTTCCTGAAGCCGCCTGAAGCTATGCACATCGTGGGTACTCAGATGCCTGCAATCGCGCCGTGTTAGGCTGTTACACCCTCAGCCCTTGCCTCTTTGGTTTGCCTCCCGGGTCTGCGTGGAGATCACATCTCGCTTTATTTATTTATATCCGGGTGTGCTCCCGAAAGCACGTAAGGCGCCAAGAACGCCTAAGTCCCCGACAGTGTCATAGAGGTGCGAGAAAGAAATCCTCTGGTGACACCTCCCTTAGAAAACCGCCTTCCTGGAGATGCTAATGAAAGCCTTTTGCCCAACTCCCCGCGTCCCAGCTGGGCTTCGGCTCCCCTGCCCCAGCCGTCCACCCCTCCCCGCGGTCACTCAGACGCCCTTCCCGGACTAGCCCGGACTGTCACCACCGAGTCCCAGCTGGACCAGGATCCCGCCCGCCTCCATCTCTCGCCTCTCATTGGCTCGCGCCGCCGTCACTCCCCGCACCAGGCCCCTCCTCCCCGCCTAGCGCGTTTCGTGGACCCCCTCGGTTTCCGCGGCAAGCCGCTGACGTTTGCCTGAGCCGTGTTGCCTGGGCCTCCGCGACCTTTCACCCCGCCTCCCCGCGGGAGCGCCCCGGCCGGCTCCGCGCCCCCGCCGGCCCCGCGCGCGCCCCCGCCCGCCCGCTCGCTCGCCGCCCCGCGCGCGCGCGCGCTCCCGCCCGCCCGCCCGCGACCCCGCAGGCGGAGACTCCGGCGCGGAGGCCGGCCCCGCGCGGCGGCGCGTGTGGGAGTCGCGGCCCCTCGCGGCCCCCGCCCGCCCGCCGCCCCCCACGCGCGGGAGACACGATGAGCGCGGGCGGGCGGCAGCGGCGCGGAGCAGCGCAGGCGGCACACGCGCCCAGGCAGCGGCGGCGGCGGCAGCAGCGGGAGCGAGCGCCGCGTTAGCCGGGTCCGCCGCTCCGGCCGCCCGCCGCCGCTCCTCCTCCTCCCGCTCATTCACTCGCCCTCCTCCCGGCCGCCCGCCCGCGCCTCCTCCGCTCATTCACTCCCGCTCTGCCCGCCGCTTTCTTCTCCTTCTTCACCCTCCGGCTCCCACACCCCCTCCATTCCCGCTCCTAGCCGACACTGCACTGCAGCTGCTCCGCGCCCTGCCCCCTCCCCAGTGAGCACATCAGCCACACTGCTCGCCGCCTCAGACTGCTATTGATCCGATTAAAGAAAAAAAAACCTTAGCAACCCCAAACGCAAAAAAAAAAAAAAAAAGAAAAGAAAAAGAAAAAAAAGAAAGAGACAGAGAGAGAGAGAGAGAGGAAAAAAAAAGCCAAAACAAAAGGGAGCCGCTTCTCCCGGTGCAGCGGCAGGAACTGCAAGCATGATGGCGGCAGCTCCCATCCAGCAGAACGGGACCCATACGGGGGTTCCCATAGATCTGGACCCGCCGGACTCGCGGAAAAGGCCGCTAGAAGCGCCCCCTGAAGCCGGCAGCACCAAGAGGACCAACACGGGCGGTGGGTATCGCTTCCGCCTCCCGCCCCGTCCCCGCCGCCCTCCCGCGCCGTGGCCGCCGCCGCCGCCGGCCGTCCCGCGCCCCCTCCCCTGCACCTGCCCCGGCCCCGTCTCATCAAGATGGCGACCCGGGGTTCCGAGCCGACCCGCTCGCCCCAGCCGGTGCTGGCCCCGGCGACAGGGTCCGCTCCCGAGGCCGCCCCCCGCGAGAGGTGATGGCCGCCCGAAGATGCGCGCTGCATTTAACAGTCTGATCAAATAAATAAATAAATGGCACTCGGGTAGCGGCTTCCAGATGCTGGGGGCACCGGAGACTTTTGCCTCTGTCCATCCCCTTGCTCTGGGCCACAAGTAGTATGCAAAATCTTGATGAGTGCATGCCCTGAGCGCACTTACATGGTCGGTACAAATATCGCATTGATTTGTCTTCAAGGGTATGCATACGAGGGGGGTGTCTGGTACGGTGACTTGTTAGTTAACATCCTGCGCTTCCTCGGAAGATGAGTTATAACGGGACCGCTATCGCTTCTTCATTTGCACTGGAGTCATCTTAACAATGCATCCAATGCATCGAAGCAGAGGTGAATTTATCTCCAGCCTATACGTTAGAAATGGATGGGGGTCTTGTGAGTGGCACATCGCAAAATTCGGAATACTCGTTCACAGTAAAGAGCTGGATTTACCAAGAAGTTTCCTATTTAAGACGTGATCAGGCTGACGGGAACTAAAGTTTATGGAGTTGGCTTTTATTTTCTGAAACGTTTCATTTTTCTTTTTCATGGCTCATCGACCCCCCTCTCCGTTTTACGGTTCTTTTGGAGAGGGAGCACTATCTGTTTGGTCACTTTGGAGTGTATTTAGGATAAATAACTCCTAAGCTTTTTAGTATTGGCGAGATTCTTCGTAAGGTCTTTTAATTAATGAGCTTAGACGAGATCATAGTAGACTTAGAAGTGCTACGGAAATACATCAGGATTACTTAGATTCTCAGTCCACCACACTGAGGCTCCCCCTCCCACCCCCGCAGTTTCTCAAGGCTTAGAATAAACCCTACAGTTTGGGTGGACTGTTTTGCAGGAAGATGGTTGTTTTGTATACTTAAAGTCGGATATAGTCAATGATTAATTGTAGTCTTATATGCTTGCTATGATAGAAAAATTTAGCGGATCACTCTTTACAGTGTTGGATTTTTTTCTCATCTTCAGCATGCTAAGTGAAGGTTTGTCATCTTCTAAATCTCTGAAGTTTTGTTAAAGGGTCAGTTTCTTTCATTTTGCCATAGTAACTACAAATTTGGAAGACTTTCAGGTTTGGAGTAACAACCGGAATTTACTCATCAGTTTCTACAGTGTTGCAAATTGTTAGAGCATGTGAATCTTGAAAACTGGGAAGGCTTTTGTAAATACTTGTTTTTCAGGGTAATTGGTGGTTTTCGTTCCTTAAGCATTTTTAACTGCTGTTTTCTGCAGCTATCTGCCCATTGCTTTAGTTGCTGTTGTCTCTCTGGAGGGTGGATTGGGATTCAAAGTTTAAAATGATCATGTTAATCCAATGTATTTCTTTGCATTTTTCAGAAGACGGCCAGTACTTTCTAAAGGTTCTTATACCTAGTTATGCTGCTGGATCTATAATTGGGAAGGGAGGACAGACAATTGTTCAATTGCAAAAAGAAACTGGAGCCACTATCAAGCTGTCGAAGTCCAAAGATTTTTATCCAGGTAGGTGAAATGCTGAAGAAATTGTTTGATGAATCCCCACGGAAAAACATGGAATATCTACTTGTGCTATGTGTTGTCTTAAAGAAAAATTTAAATGGTGGAGATTTGAATGTTACTACATTAGCATCCATTGTGGAAAATTTTTCCGCTTATTTTCATTGTTGTTCGTGTTTCTTATAACCATTAATTGATACACTGTGTATGTGATTTACAGTAATTGCAATACAATTCTCTGGGTGTTTCGGAATGCTAACTGTTAGCACAAAAACTTAAAATTAGAGCTAGAAACCTGGGCAGTTGGCATGAGGGGATGTGGTGCTTCAGAAGTTTACAGACATCATTGTAATGGCAATTAGTTAGGAGTGAATTCAGAGGAGGGGGTAGGGAAGCTTCTTAAAGAATGGACCATTTACTTCTGAATCCATTATCTTCCTCTTTCTGCTTCATTGCTTTGTTTGTTGGCCTTGGATGAAGGAAAGAGGACAAGGGCTGTCTCTCCAGATATTTAAAATACTCCAGTAATGTAATCGGGATACGAAATTTCCTCCACCGCCATGCAAGAAGTAAAATAGTGTTTTAGGGTTTGTGTTGAGAGCCGTATTTGATTGAAATACTTTACAGTGTGGTTCAGTAACCTGCTGGATTGCGGCAGGTCCCCCAGGTTGATGTGGGTGTTTTGCTTTTTATCTTTTTACTTTGGTTTGTTTTACTTTGGGGCTCCCTCCCTTTGTGTCACACAGTTCTTCATGTTCATCCTTTTTCCCCTCCTTAGTTCTGTTACTCAGTGTATGTGTTTTAAGTAATGGAATCACAGTGGAGTAGTGCAACCCCAGATGAAATACCATTAGCTTGTTTGCTTGACTTAGATGTGGCCCTCGGTAATTTCGGGAGGTTGTTTTAATTTGATGACTGTAAAAAATATTAATTCAGTGCCGAGGTGAGCTATACTGGTTATTTTTTTTTTCCTGATGGAAAAGAAAGCAGTTTTGCTTCATAGATTAATTCACCAGCAGCTCCTTCATACAGCACACACTGGCATGGACACTGGCTCCATCCTAGGAGGACTTCTTTTTCACAGCTGATCATTTGTGGTAGAGACCGACCATTTACTGGAGAAGATTTTGGAATGGTTGATGCTGTACTAATTGAACACAGTACTTTTTGGAAAGATGCTGTTTATTAAACTAACATGTAACCTGTAAGATACTGGGGCCCTCTGAAGTTTGTCAGTGCCTCTCCTTGTCTAGGAAACTTTCCTGATGCAGTTGGGAAGTTTAGCATATTCATGCTGGTGCATCGAACAGGTATATTATAATAAAAAATCAGTGTGGAATTGTGCAAATACTTAGTTGAAATAAAAGCACTCAAAAGAGCTTGATTGCAGAATTAATAACATGATAGTTGTAGGAAGAGCTGCCGTGGCAAACTAAACACTCTATCAATAGATGGAAATGAAAAGGCTTCTCTGCATTATACATGAGGTCCAATATGTAGGGGTGTTATAGAAAATCGATGTTTAGCCAGGATATTCCAGATACCAAATTAAATGCCTTTTCATTTGAATGCAGTTTATTTTCTGTGTGTTGAAAAGGGTGCACTAAGAAATAGATCTTTTGTTTCTGGTCCACTTATTTTCACATCTTCTTTCCTGTTACCTGGAAATGACTTATTTTATTTATGATTTGAAGATGTTATTTATAGATATATGTATCAAGATTGTTCGGGGAGGGGGGAAATGTGAAGCTGCAATGCTTTGAATAAAATCTTGTAAGTGTAGTGACGTAACCTGATCAAGTACGAGTTACAGCATAGGCTAAAGGGTGGCTTCTTCTTGGCCTCTTAACAGGTGGGAGGCAATATATACTACGATACAGTTTTAAGGAAAAGACAATCCCTATAATTTCTAAAAAGCTTTACAAATTCTGAATAGTTTGTTTGAAAATGTGATTTTAATTCAACAATTAGCTCTTTGGGCAAACACATCTACAGTCTTCAGATAGACTTATTTTCCTGTGCTTTCTGTTCACACTTGACTAGAACCTGTGAAATTATCTAGGGTCTCAGCAGTCGTCAGTCTAAAAGCCTTTGAGGTTTTGTTTCTGTCCTTCTTATACATGACAGACACTGTGCACATTTCCAAATGAACTAAATTATAAACCGTGATTCCTGCCATTGAGTTAGTTCCAAAGAATGTCCTGTAGGCTTTTGCAGTGATTTAGCTGCCCATATTTATGTCTCTCAGATAAATACAACCATAGGCACATTAACATGTATTTATGATTGCCGTGTTCTGCCAAAATGAATGTTCCTGGGTTTATTTCAGCAAAGCATTTTTCTGGTTCTAGTTTGATTAGAGTATATTTGGGGTAAAATTGCATTTCATTTGTAGAAACTACTGAATTTACTCAGATTACCTAACATTTGAAATCAAATGTAAGTGTATTGCTAAGCATTTAGTAAAAATACTAATGTAATTTTCAAAACTTTCTCTTTTAATACATTTTAATACACCTCAACTCAAATGATGGACTAAACATTCGGAGCTAATACGATTTCTATAGGTGTGTATGTCTTTTTGGTCAGATTGTGTCTTTGCCATATCGTAAAGCAATCCTACATTTCTGATTGATGATTTCTAAGCTTTAGTCAAATTGAAGATGACAAAATAAATTGTATGAATTTAAAGTTTACACAGCTAAATATTGTATGTATTTTAGTGTGCCATGTATGAAGTGGCCAGGGGAACTGTATAATGCATAGTTGAGAAGTGCGTTTCAATCATTGGAATCAGAAGAAAATGATCTACAAGTGTTCTATAGATTCCTTTTACATATTGATTTCCTAAGATTTAATCTTACAGGATACAGACTTTCCATTGGTGGTTTAGGAATGTAGTTCTTTTCTAACTTGATTAAAGAAATCTAATTTGACTTATTTATGTATTCTTTTGTAAGTAGGTTACATGGAGCTGCTTGTGGTAAAAAGCAGTTTTCTTGCTGTAGAGGTTGAATTACTGTCTCCATCCTCAGAAGGGTGGTTAGTGTTGCTTTTTAATTCTTTTGCCTGTAATCTGAAGATGTTTTATTTTCATTAATAGATTGAATTTATCTGTTAAAATCTAATACAGGGTTCAAGTTTGTTATTAAGGAAACTTATTGAATACATTCATTATTGGTTGGAAATAGTAAAGAATATAAATATTTTCATGT
This sequence comes from Chionomys nivalis, assembly GCF_950005125.1. Classification (NCBI taxonomy): domain Eukaryota; kingdom Metazoa; phylum Chordata; class Mammalia; order Rodentia; family Cricetidae; genus Chionomys; species Chionomys nivalis. Next base: position 71,589,682 of record NC_080095.1, read on the forward strand.
GTGCCTTGAATATTAGAATACCTACCCCTTAATCTGTTTCTGTTCCTTGGCACTGGAGACATCCCATGTGCCAATCAAACAGGACTCTTTTACTATAATATTGGAATCTATTCCTGTGTATTCTATATTGTTTTACTATATATGCTTATAAAACAGAATCATTTTTAATATAAAGTATTTATTTTTACATTAAATTAAAAATTTGAATATGTTGCTTCTAGGTTCATCAAATTATGACTTCAGTGATATCCAATTAAGGTGATTTTTTTAAAAAGAAAAATTAGAAGTCATTTATCCACTTATTTATTTTTAATAGTGAAAAAGCAGACTGCAAGTTAAAGTTCTTTTAGTGAAGAAACTGCATTGCACCATTTTGTTTTGACATGGGTAAAATACAGTTGTTTATTTAACCCTTAGGGTTGAAAATATGTAAGAAATATATATATATGTGTGTGTGTGTGTGTATGTATATATACTGAGAAAATAAATTCTAAAGCAGATGTTTTGTTTATACTGTTGAGGGAAATGTATTATGGTGATATTAGTAATGAATACCTTGTGGATATCATTTTTCTCACAGCTTCTTCAGAGTTACAAGCCATACGTTTTTCTTTGATCTCAGTTTCAAAATGTCTTAGAAATTTATTGATACGCATTATAACGCAAGATCAATGCATTGATAGAATGGTAACACATAGAGAAAATAAATTATTTTGCTCTCAGAACTTGTTGGTTGGTGTAATGTGGTTGCCACTCTCTGCTGTTCTGATTTCATTGGTCCCAGAGAGTTGCTGTATGGGAAGTATTTTTCTCTATCGTCTTATAGTTGTGATGTTTATGTTTGATATAGTAGCTACTGTTGTGAGTGACTTAATATTTCACCTTTCCAAATCCTTAGGTAAGGTAAACATACTGTTCACATAGACAATAATATTGCTTGCAACTTTGCTTTATTCCATTTTTAATACTTTATTTTCATATTTTAACAGTAGGGATTCTTTACACATGAAAGAATATTATTGGTATGCTATAATATTTATGAACATATAATAATTCTTTTTATACTATCTCATGAATGCAAACACTTTGAGCCTGGGGGCTTCTAGAACTATGAATTAGCATAACATGCCTTAGGTGTCTTCTTTATCTGTTCACCTTTATTTCATTTGACATTGGATTTTCTACTACTGAATTAACAAACTGTTAAAAATCTTTAGCGTAGAGTATTGATGTTTTCATGAGTTTTATAGCACAATGTCACTTTAAAATGTGTTGTTTAAGCCTTCTCCATTTTAGAAACAGCTCGTTATAAATATGTGACTTTATAAGGCATAATCCAATATTACCTTGCAGACAGCATGCTACATGATTTCAGGAATAGTGAACAGAATTGGTGAAATAGTTGAATGTGTGTTTTGAGGATGCTTCATATTAATATACCAGGAAGAAAAGATGATCCATGGCATAGAAATGCTAAGTAATTTGTGGTGTCGCTAGAAACCCCTGACAATAAACCACCAGTCAACCACTTGCATATCATTACAATTACTTATTTTGCTGTAGCCAATAAGATGATTATTTTAATTTAGCTTATGCAAGTATCATTTATCGAGCACATTATACCACCTGTAATTCAAACTTCAGCCTCTTTTATCAAACTATGGGGTTCAGTCGTAGCTGCTTTTTTGTTTAGTCAAGCTTTAAAGCCCAAGCCTCAGGAGCAAGTGCAGTTCTCAGTGTAAAGCTGGAGGGAAGGTGGTGGGGATTCGTGCTTGATTGCCATCTCATTTCCATCTTTGGATACAGCTCTAGCAGAAAGTTAAACAACATCTGCGGAGATCTGACTGACAAACATCTCTCTGGGGCTCATCACTGCAGCTTGCAGCAGGTGCATTCCGCTCTGCACTCTTTTCAGAAAAGGGGTTGGTTTGCGCTAACATTTATCAGTAGACCAGAGGGAACAAGTGGCTGGAGAGACCTGGTTGGTTGTCACTTGTCCGGTGCTGGAACACTACAGGTAATTGCAGCGGACTGGTGGGAACCGCAGCGGTGGACGGCTCACAGTGCATTGCAGCTGCGGTGCGGCTTAATTAACCTGACCCTCAGAGACCCAAGTGTCACAGCTCAGATCACAGCACTCGAGAAATGAAGCAATAGTTTTCAATATTTTTTTATGACCATGCCGTTGGAGTCCCCATCTTCTTCATTTTTAAAGATGCAGCGTTCTCACACCTTGAATAGAAAAATGTTTGTAAGTCAAAAGATTTTCCAGTGATATAATGGAATTCAAAAAAGGGGGAAAAAAGGATCCATGCTTTCTTTAGGTGTACAGACAAAAATAAATAGGTGCATTTAACTTCCCAATTCAGCAAATGCATTTTTTAAACCATGGGTGAGTGGAAAACCTTGTCCTTAGAAAAAAATAATTATTTTAAAATTATTATCTTAGGTTAACACTTGACTATTTATTCATAAGTTAGCACAAGTAAACTTCAGACACATCTTTTATGGTTTTGAGGGCATTAGGAAAGGTACTTTTACAAAATATTTTGAAATGCTCCAACAGGACAAGCATAAGATATTTTAAACACCTGTAAGGTGTCGTATCTAAATATCAGAGTTCTGCAGAAATAGTTTTGTACCACATTGCAATATAAGAAAACTAAAATCCACACCACTAAAGAGTGAAGACAATTGTCTGTCATTTATTTATTTATTTGTAAAGTCTTTAATCTGTCTGAGGTACTGATTTACATAAGCTAAATATTATCTATAGAAATTTCTTGTGGGCTTTCACACATATTAGTAAATGTCAGTATCTTATTACCATCCTGTTCTTTCATAGGCCTCTGAATGGAAAACAGTTCTAACATCCACACAGATTCTGCGAAGGTACTGTTACAATTAAAAGTAGTGGAAATACAAATACAGACAGGAAAAAAAAAAAAAGAAAAAAAACTCTTAAGGAACATAGGGAGGAGCTTGTCCCCAAACTTTCTGTTGGTTTTCTAATATGACTGTAACTTGTTGATACTCAGGAATGAAAAGGTTTTGAATTTACTGATTAAATATACCACTTATTTTTTTCCACCAACATTCTTTTCTCAATTTTGATACCATGAACTTTTACTTTTTGACACCTGATCACTTCACACACTTCTTGATTTTCAAGGATTTGATGAACACAGAGAAAGAGTAAACATTTTAAGACTGCAAAGCAAAAAGAATACTATCTTTTTTTGCGGATAACATTTTAGATGATTTCACTATCTGGGAATTTTCAGTTGTGCTATGGACATCATTCCAGGACAGATCTCGACCGTGCACAAACTGTGCATTTCATCGTTGATCTGCTGCTGCTTCCTGCAGGGCCTGTCAGCGTCATTGACAGGACCAGGTAGAAAATGAAAGCCTCCTGAGTTTGTTAAGAGCAAGATGATTCAGGTGGGATTATTTGCTGTGGGAAATACATTTTTGACCATTCTTGAACTACTTTTACTCAGCACATATTTAAAATTATTGTTATTTTTTCTTACTTGTGGACATACTTTCCGTTTTGCTGTTTAGTATTATCTGTATTTTTTAGTAAAATTTTCTGAGAACTCAGCAATTTTTTTTTATTTTAGAAAATATTTTTCTTTTGAAATTCTCCACATAACTTTCTCTGAAGTTTCGAGAAATAAGGCCTCCGTCCATTTGCAGATTTTTGACTCTGGTTTTATTTTGAAGGCCTCATAATGCAATTCGTAGGGAGGATTTTCATTCAGTCTCAAGAACTGAGATTTCAAATCCTGTGTTGTGATAAATGCTGATTCAGTGTGCTCTGAAGGAAAGTGGTCTTCATCTAAATTAATACTTTACTGCTCTGGAATTAGATTGGGGTTGACTGCATTTTAAGCTCTGCTCTTTGTGGGGAAAAATGGAAGGGAGGAATGGTGTAGCTATTTCCATGGCATAGAACAGTATAGAGGACCTGTTTTTATTTTCTTTATTTGCTAACAAATATTTTAGAACTATAGTTTTTCAGTTTTGGTCAAGTTCACATTTTAAATGCCGGTTTAATTCAAAAGATGTTGCCAACGAATGAGCATTTATTTGGAGAGTGTGTCACATGGCTTGTTTTACCTTATATATTTTAAATGAGACTGTTTTTCTAATACTAATGACAAGAAAAGCATCAAAGCAAGTTTAAAAGTAATTAAAAAACAAAACCCAACCATCTTGGTTTCACGGAGCGTAGTCTTTCTGGACTCTTTTGTTGCTAATTGATCTGTGTGGCAAATGCTTCCCACGAGTGCAGGTGTAGATAGCTGTTTGGTTCTGTTATTGGGATTACTGAAGAGCATCCTTTCTTCCTGAAAGGAATCTAGGCCCGTATTGCTTCATGCTAAAAAATTGTGCTTTGTTATTGCCAGCAAATTTCGGGATAAATTGTTCATATTTTGTTGAGTCTTTACCATAAATGTAATAAGTTTAAAGTTCTCTATTTCAAGAGTTTGGGGGCGATGGGGGTGTTTGGAATCTGGTGAAAGTGGGGAATTTAGACCGGCTGTCCTACAGAGCTTAGAGTTAGACCTAAGAAAGTCCAGAGCAATGAAGTCCTCTGTGTAGGCCTGCAGTAACCATGCTGGAATAAGCTTTCCCATTTGCTAGTGACTTACAATCAGAACTTCACTGTTTTACTTCGCTCTGTCTTTCTTCCTTTTGAGATATGACTGAGAAAATATGTTCTTTTTTTTTTCACCTTGTTTTAAATGGCTACATCTAAATTTTATTTTATTTTATTTATTTATTTATTTATTTATTTTTGGTTTTTCGAGACAGGGTTTCTCTGTGGTTTTGGAGCCTGTCCTGGAACTAGCTCTTGTAGACCAGGCTGGTCTCGAACTCACAGAGATCCGCCTGCCTCTGCCTCCCAAGTGCTGGGATTAAAGGCGTGCGCCACCACCGCCCGGCTCTACATCTAAATTTTAAAGAGCCCAGATTAAAAACTCAATGTGGTTATCTTGTGAGCAGTATTTTTGTAGTTGGCTTATTCCTGATAAGGTCTAGTGGCAGTGCTTCCTGTCCTCATGAACATTAAGTAGAAGATACTTCATACATTATAAATGATCATCTAGACCAACTGTTTTCTGTTTGCCTACAGTAGGACTCTTTGAGAATGGCAGTGTGGTAAGGGTAGCTAGACTTCTAAAGCGGGAAATTACTTGCTTTCTTCATAAAGGCTTTTGTGCTTCTAGTTTTCCTTAGCTCAAGGAAAGATTTTTCCTATTAAAACTAGTATTGACATTGTTTAAAAAAACAAACAAAACTAAAACATAATGTTGACTTTCTGTGTCAAGCTTTGCTTCCAAGGATTATGTGAGTTGCTCATGCTTTTTGCAACTTTTCATAAAAACAAAAACAAAGAAAAAAAAACAAACTTCCCTGTTTCAGGTTTTAGTAGGTAAACATAATGGTTTAAAAAGGATTTATTATTAGTATTAAGAACATTAATATGATTAAGTATAAAGGAATGTGAGTTCAAATTAACTCAATAAGTTATAAATTGAAATATTCTTCTCTTTTTTGAAGATCCATTAACTTGGCCCTTTTACTACCAATTAGCATTCTTCTGCCACGTTCCTTGTGGTGTATGCTTAAGGAGTATTTTTAACATTGTTATTTAAGAAATTAATGTGGTTTTGATGACTTCTCTTATGCCGCTTTAAATTTAAACAAAAGACCTTAGTGATTATGTTCACTCATCAAAAGTTTATTTAGATTAAGGTCCATTGGTGGGGATTTTTGTCATCCCTCTTGCAGGCTGTTGTGGTCAACATGCAGGCCAGTATTTTAATTACTGGTGATACTAGAAATGTAAGTGAATATGGATGGTTGGATGGATGGATGGATGGATGGATGGACGGACGGACAGACGGACAGACAGTTGTATGGTTGGATAGGCCCTTCTTGAATGAAGTGCTTCTATAGTATCCACAGGTAGATCTAGAAAGTGAACCATCTTTAGTATTTTCTTGGCATTTCCAGCATACTTTGGGGGAATGTGTGTGTGGTATGTGTGTTTTCCGTATGTACACATGTCAGCAAAATCTACATTTCTGGAGAGTTAAATACTGAGCTCAGAAATTCTAGGAAGAAGAACCAATTTTAATACACCAGGTATTGGCAAGGACTAAGAAAGAAGAGTGGAGTGTGGGAGAAATGTCTTACTTTCTTTTGGGTATGTAGCGTGGTCTTGTGTGAAGGAGACTGACATCCATCATTCTCGAGAGCACTTCAAAGCCACGTCTGAAATGGAAATTGCCTTTAATATAAGCTGACTTAAGCAACATAAAGTAATTAGATATATTTAACAACGAGTTTGACAGTGACCATGTAAGATGATGTAGTTCTGCCACTTTATAGTTGAGACTGCATGGGCCCAAGTGATTTTTCTATTATACTTTGGAAATCATCTCTATTATCTAAATTATGTAATAAAATGAAGAAATATAAAAAATGTGAGTGTTAAATATTGTAATTTTGATGTCATTTCATATACTCTTATCTTTCTTTAGGGAGGAAGTTAATATGTAGTTTTGTTGGGGGAATTTATAATATCACTGTATAATGCTGGTCAGATTACTTTTATTGCTAATTAAGAAGAATATACACCAGCTATATCATAGAATATAGCTTATTTGCTTAGGACTTACACTTAATTGATGATTAAGATATTATTGTACATTAATTTTTTTTTGAATTTCAAGCCAAGAAAAGGTGAATTTGCAATATTTCAGTCTTTTAATAATTTATCAACATTTAAAATTTAAAGAACATACAACACTGTTCATTAAATCTTCTTTTTTGGCACAATAAACAAATGAAATAGCTAAGATTTAACAGCTAGCCTAATTTTAAATACATTTTTTACATATTAAAAAAAAACAAGAAACCAAAAGCTCCTGTAGAATAGTAGGTTCAAACCCCAATCATATGGCTTTACTTGGTTAGTCCCTTGCTCCTCTCAGCTCAGGATATTTATAGTCTAACACTTGGATGGACATTTGGGTGCCCTCTTTGGGTTGGAATTAAGTATACAATGGCTTATTGATCTTATTTTCAACCAATGGGATACGAAACAAGGTTGTAAAACACATATCAGTAATGTATGACTGTAGGAATGTTTGGCAAATATTGACTGGGAGAATTCTGTGGAGAAGTTGAATTCCATATTTCATTAAAACGGCTTGGGAGGAGTCTTTAAATTTCAATGAGAAGCTACCTGGAGTTAGAGGGTTAGATTTTAACTTTCTTGATGGAAAACGTTAGGAGGCTCATTTGAAGCAAAGAGACTGAAAATACATAAACATGAAAATATGGAAAGAAAATCCTGGGATATCTAGAAATCTGAACAATTTTTCATTTCTTGGGTAAGAGCTGGATTTTGCCAGTGGGTATCATATTTAGAGCGCAGAAGCACTATGAATTGGTTGTTTCTGGGTGGCACTGGTGGTTTTGGGGAATCACTGTAGATAGCTGTATGGGTAAGAAGCAATGCAGGACATATTAAAAACAAATATAGGTAAAAATTTCAAAAATAACACCTGTTGTGTCTATCCAGTGACTAACAGTGGTACTACCATTTAAAATCTGTCTGTGTAAATATAAATATTTCTTTCTGTAAAACCTGTGCTAAGGACTGTTGAAGTTGTCTGAAAACAGAATTCATTTTGAGATTTAAGAGCTTGGTTTTCTGTCTAAGAGCTCTAGGCAGAATTAGAGGTGAATTTGTTTAGAAAGGAAAGACAATGGTCAGGGAAAGGGGCACACAAAAGAGGTTTCAAGAAATGCAAACTGTCTTTAATGAAGTAATTATGTGCCAACTTGGAATTAAGAACAAGAAAAACAGATGTGAATGAAAACTGTTTTGCAAGCATGCAACGAAACTCTGGAGACAGGTCTGTATTTGATAGTTGTGCACTTATAGATCTTATAGATTCACATGTTTGATGTGAGATATCCCTCTGTATGCTGTGATTACCGTCAATGAATAAAGATACTGCTTTGGACCTATAGCAGGGCAGAACTTAGGTAGGTGGGGAAAACTAAACTGAATGCTGGGAGAAATAAGGGCAGAGTCAGAGAGAGATGCCATGGAGCCCTGCTGAAGACAGACACTGGAATTTTAGCCAGTAAGCCACAGTCACGTGGCCATACACAGATTACTAGAAATGGGTTAAATGAATATGTAAGAGTTAGCCAATAAGAAACTAGAGCTAATGGGCCAAGCAGTGATACAATTAATACAGTTTTTGTGTGATTATTTCTGGGCTAAGCAGCAGGGAAGCAACAAGTGGCTCTCTCAACATATGTTTATAAAATTACTGACCAGCTAGTTTCTCTAATTAGTTTGCTTGACACACAACAGCAAAAATTGTGTATGTATTAACATTTTCCTTAGTTCTTAAGTTGTTTGATTATATAGTCCTGTCTAACTTTTCTGACTTGTGAAAAGTTACAAATAATGTTTAGGGTGATGAAATTTAATGATTTATTCCACAATACATTTATGTGTGCTTCCTGTTTTTTAAATGTGTGAATTAAATGTCCCTAAGACAATAAAGCGGTAGTATATTACAGAAATAGTAGTGTGTTAGACAATGAAAATAAAAATTGATTTATTCATTTGTTGTGGTTTTTCTGTAATGTCCTCATTCTGTTTAGAATTTTATTACCAAAATTTGGCACTATTATTGTTATCCTTGGTAAGTAAAGTTTATAAAAGATTAATCTTAATGGATACGTTTATCAATGTCAAATAGTTTTAAAATGACTGTAAGAAATATGACACTTTCTCACTTGGAAATTCAGTTTAAAATCTATAATTTTATACAAATTCATGAAATTATTGGCTACTTTTATAGAACAACATTAAAAATTGAACATCTGAATTGACATTAAGCACCAGATGGGAATTGAAAATGAAAATATTCAGTGTGTAATCTTTATTTAAGTGCTATTTTAGATTCAATAATACCAGTTGTTTAAGTCAAGGTTTAATTCAATGTTTTAAAGAAGCTTTAAATTTCTTTCCTGTTTCTGTTCTCCACATTATGACATACTCTTATAATGTAGTATGATGGCATGCCTTGCTTTTGAAGTGGTGAATTATATGGGTCAGAACTGCCAAATTTTTATTGCAAATACAATTGTTTTGATAAAAGGTTTTATGGTTTGTATTATTTGCAGTAATTTTAAACTTTGTATTTTTAACAAAACCTTCCCTTAGAATGACTATTTTGTGTTTATATGTTATATGACTCATTATTTTCATCCAGTTTTTCTTCATAGTAATATTCAAAATTAGTTTTTTTCTGAGTTACCTATTTGGATAAAGAGAAGGTATCTTGTTTCTTTATCCATTTTTAGCTGTGTTTGTGTACTTGATATCTTGTTTAAAAAGCAGAACAGCACTACTTATGGAAACACAAGCTGTGATAATGAGGTACATATGCCATATGTGACGGCTTTGGTTGGCATACATCTCAGATGGCGTGTTGAAGGCACTGGAAGGCTCAGAGTTGTAGAGCTAAAGAAGAGGTTGCTAGCGAGTCGGCTCTTGGTGGCTTATGATTGGGAGTGCCTTTTTAGTTTATAAATCCTTACTTTCAACTTTTGTAAAATATTTTGTTGTTTGAATTAACATTGTGGAATTGGTCCTAGTTGCTAACTTAGTCTCTGAAGTTTGTGTGTATATATATATATATATATTATATATAATTTATCACAGAATTAAGAAGTAATACTATATTAATATTACATGTCCAATGGTTTAATAATGAATATTTAGGAAATGGAATAACATTTTTAATTTTAGGGAAAATATATATCTTAGTAGAAAAAGGTTTGAAGTTCTGTGGGTCATCATAGAAATTACTTAATAATAAATTGTAATAAATACTATTTTTATTGGTAGTATATTCAACTTTGAATTCAGATTGATTCCTTGGAAATAATATTGATTTTATAATTTTAAAAAATACTGTTTATATTGAAGAGTCTCCAGATTATTCAGAATATGGTATTAGTAATTAGCAGAAATGCCACATAAAAGGGTCAAATAATTTAGGTGTATGAACAGGCCACTTAAGGTGTATAATATAAACACAATTCTGTTTGAGGAATATTTTGAAGAAATTTTGGGTTTTGAAATTTTTTATTTTTTATTTATTGGGGGTTGTGAATTCTACCTTTTGAGGAGACATACTATGAATTTCTATGCACATGTTCATTCTGTCTTTAAGAATTAGTGAGGAAAGTGACAATCTTCTCTTTAGAATTCTGAACCACACAACCCAAAGTTCCTGAATGGTTATCAACACAAGATTCTTGAGAATCTAGGCTTCTATTACTGATAGCAATTCCTAAAATTTCAGGGTTAGTAGGAATTTTCAACTCCATTTTCAGATTAGTGCAAAAAATAGTAAGACAAAATAAAAATGACATGTCACAGTCAATTTAGTAATGAATGTGCCTGCTGACTCCTGTCTTGTAATTCTGTAGAATTACTTATAAATTTTAGTTTGGAAATAAAGTACTTAGTATTTAGATAAAGGTTATCAAACTGCCATATTAATCCATTATTTATAGATAATCATATATTGAGGGCAAGATACTTTTAATTAATATCTTGAAAATTCTTCAAATTAAAAAACTTGTCATTAAAAGAAAACATGTAATAGGCAGTAGAAACATGAGCAAGTTGATACTGTGTGATACTGTGTGCCCTATGTTCATATTGTTACTATAATTTCCAAAATTGTTTTATCTTTTGTGATTATTTATATGAAATGATTTTTTTTTTTTATTTTGGTTTTTCGAGACAGGGTTTCTCTGTAGCTTTGGTGCCCGTCCCGGAACTAGCTCTTGTAGACCAGGCTGGCCTTGAACTCCCAGAGATCTGCCTGCCTCTGCCTCCCAAGTGCTGGGATTAAAGGCGTGCGCCACCACCGCCCGGCTATGGAATAATTTTGAACTTTTTAGTTTAGCCTTGTCAGATTTTGCTTTTTATTTTTAAGTTATGGATGGTTGTAATCCTGAGATATGCAAATTTAGACAAGAAAGGTTGAGATGAATTGCTATGATACAGCCAAATCACTTACTAATTACTACAAGCCAATCTCACATGAAGAACACATGCCATGTGTATGATGCACATGGCTATGGAGTAGCACACTACTTTAGTGTGTCTTGACACCGTCAGTGGTGAGAGTCGGATATGCTGTTAGACCAGTTTCAGCCTAGTTTTGCAGTCTACTAGTTATGCAATTTTAGTCAATGTCAAAATCTTCTTGGAACTTCACTTTTATAAAAGTATCCTTAATTGGGGTTTCTCTCATCGTTATTAAGAGTGTGGAGTAGGTACCAATAAAAGAAAGATGAGCAACCATATCATGAAATGTATGTGATATGATAACCAGTATTACTTTTTTGATGTAGTGACAAGAATTTGAAATAGTAAAACATCATATGAAACGTGAGTTTGTTTGCATTATTGATTCTTGAAAGTGAAGGCTCCATTAGTGTCTTTCATTTCTGTTGTATATGCAAATGCACAGCGCTGTAATCATGAGCGTGGAGCCTTAGCAGGCGTGTTCAGGAGTAAGTTAGCTGCATGACGCATATGTAAGGCCTGTTTGGTAGGATCTCCTGACACTGAGCTTTGGAAATACTCCTCCTTAGCAGTGAAAAGAAAGTATAGTCTATTAAACAATTAACTGGGTTTGGAACTGTGTAAATGATCATTTGGGAGTCTTGTTCTTCAGATTTCCTTTAGCTGTGGAGATAAATGTATGGCTTTTGGCAAGATTTTAACTTTTAATTCATGTGCTTGCAGTTTCCATTAAAAAAAAAAAAACAGAACACTTTAGTGGTGTATTCTACTAAAAGTGTCTTTTAGAGGCCGAGTTTTATTCATTTCAGTTTTCAACAAGTGCACATATTATTGATTGCTATCATACTAAAAATTTACATACATCACTCTGTAATAGTATATAAAATTCTAATTTCGGGTGACTTATATGTAAAATTGGACATCATTTCATTGAATATTTGATCTTGTCCCATAGCAAGACAAAGACAAAATCTTCTGTTTCGTTTGACTATGACCTTGTGAACATAAATTTACTGAGACAAACTGTTTCCTGAATTACTCTGATAAAAAAAAATAAAATCGTACTGAATACTTTATTGTACAAGATAAATTTAGTTAGATAGGAATACTAGATGATACAGGAAGGTTAAAGGAAATGAGAATATCTTCTGTATTTTGTTTAATGCCAAAACAAGTAGCTATTGTGGGCCTAAGTATTAGAGAAATGCAGTTATTCCTAGTTAGGGTCTGTAGGGTGCTTGTGAATGAGAGAGAGTGACATTAAGTGTTTAATTCTTCTAGACTGACTTTCATTCCTCTGGACTAGAGGCCGCTATGAGCTCTGCCTGCCTCTATTCAGATCAGGATATCGTTTTAGAAGCAGAAACATGAACTAGGATATAAACAGGCACAGTAACACAAACTTAATTCTTTCCTGCAATGTTTCTATATTCATTTGAAATAATGAATTGCAAAACCCCCTCTAGCCATCCTCAGTGATGACTGTATGTCTCATTTCATAGAAAGATAAAAGTATTTGAGAAGCCTCTTAAACTAGTGAGATCAGACTGCTGGTGTAAGAGTGTCAGAGCCTGTATGAGAGTCTTGCCTCTTCTTTTTGAGACCAGACCTCAGAGAGCACCTAGTAGTCTAGCCCCTCTCCTGCCTCTCCTTCCTGAGCTGTACGATCACAGGTGTGTGCCACTCTGTTCAGCTATACTTGCTGTCTTCTTGACTTGGCAAATATCTCTGCCTGGAATAAACCAACTTCTGTTTTTAGGTTCCCTCTCATCTTTCCTCCTCCCACAACTTCTCCATTCTTTCCTCTTTTCTCACCCTGTTAAGAAGAAGCCTTTCAGTAACATGCTGTAATTTCTCCCTTGCATCTAGGACAGAAGTCATATCCTCCCCCTCTCTTTTGTTTTACATTCCGTTTGCTATGCTGTTAGCAGAATCGCCAGTCCATGCTTGTACAGCTTCATGTTGCTCTCCTCCCATTTCTCTTGTGAACCTATTTCATGGAATTTTAACCCGATCCATCCAGCACAGCCCCAAATTTCTATGATAGCGGTTCTCAACATTGCACCCTTATAAGCCCCTTTTGTTTGTTTGTTTTTCCTGCTGCAGACTCTGCTTTGCTGACTGCAACCTCAGTTGTATTTGTTGTATTCTTGTCATTTCTGGGCTCAGGTCTTGAACTATTTTTCTTTTCTTTTCAGTCTTACTGCTTGTAACCGTACCCAGCATCATGACTTTACATACCCTTCTTTAATGTTTGCATTTTTCAGCTACTTAGGTTTTTCTACGTCTAAGTCCGATTTGCATGTTAGAATGAAATATGACTTTTAACTACCTGTCTGAAGCTCTTAGTCTCCTAGTTCATCGTCTTCATCCTAATAACAACCTCATCCACTCAGTTTCAAAGGTCCTAAACCTTAGGATTAACTTTATTTTCTCTCAAATACTACATCCAATCTATAAATATGATTTTGATTGCATTCAAGATAGTTAAAGACAAACTAAATAGCCAAGACCCAAACAATATTAAGTATAGAAAAATAAGCTGCATATATTCATTCTATATCTGTGACTAAATAAAGAATAAACTCACATTGTAATTGACTGTGAAATGTTAAAATGATTTGCTGTAAGTAAGTCAGTTATAATAATCTTCCAGGTTATGTTTCAGAAGATGAAGAATTGGAAAGGAAAGGGTCATTTTTAGTTTTATATCATTGGAAAACCTGTAAAAATCAATATTTTTAAGAATGCCATTTTAAATGTGTCTATCATAGCATAAATATTTTATTTAGAATATTTGGATTAAAAATACAGACAATAGAATGACACCCATCCTTCAGAAAAGGGAAAGCTGATATTTGTGAGAACATGGAGGATATAGTCTACCTGAAATAACCCAGAGACAGAACACTGCGTGATCTCACTTATTGGTGGACCCTCAAAAGGGTTAAATATATAGAAACAGAGAGAGGTTAACTAGTTACCATGGATAGGAAAAGAGGACATGGAGGGAAGTAAGTCAGAACAATTATGCACATAAGCAGGATGAACAAATCTAGACATCTTCTTGCACAGTATGAAGACTATAGTTAATACTGTATATGAAAAAATTGTCAAAAGTGTACACTTTAGGTGCTCTTGCTATAATAAGTTATGGTGGAAATGATAAGACTCTTAGTTAGCATGGCTAAAATCATTTTACTATGCATGCCCGGTGCAATGATCGCGGTAGTCCTCAGCAAACCATAGGCATCTCTGGTGTATCATGTACATTTGCAGAAAGTACAAAGTGGAAAGATTGTGCATAGCAAAGTAAAATCTGGGCTGCATGGTTAGCTCATTGGTAGAATGGTTAGCATTTGCGAAGTCCAGAATCAAATGAATAAGTAATAGATGCTTTATTGGAAGATAAAATTATCTTAAAATTAAAACATTGCATATATATGATATGTATGTTTATCATATGTATACAGTGTGGATGGTAGATTTAAACTGACCTGTTTAGAGCATGTGCTCAAAAAACCAGTTCATATATATAAGGATTATATCTTACGTAAACTGTATTTTAAAAATAAATGATCTCATTGCCTTTTGCTCTTATTTAAAATATTTTGAGAAATGTTTATGCCTACTAACAGCAGGCATAATAAATAGTAATTTTTTGGAGTATAAAGTAAAATGTTTTGAGATACTTTTATGACTACTAATGGTAAATTTATTAGTTTCATGTCATGAGAAATGACTTTAGTTGACAGTCTTTAGTTTTCTCAAAGTCAATTATATCTAATATACTGTTTTAACTTTGTTTCTCCATACTCCCAGTTAGTCAAAAATTGTGTTGTTATCTTTATATGTTGAAGGGATCTCCTTTGGGTAGATACCTGCAGTGGTATAGCTGAGGCATGCTTCAGGCTGATTTCCATAGAGTTTGGGCTAGTTCACTTCCCCATGATGCTGCAATTGAGTTGCTTTACCCCTTTCAGTCCTCAGCAGCATTTCGTCACTATTTGTTTGCTTAATTATTGCCATTCTTACTGGTGTCAATTGAGTTTTAATGTGGTTTTGATTGACATGTCTCTGTTTGCAAGAGATGTTCACCATTTAACATATACCAGCCATTCTTAACTCAGTCTTCTGAGGAACCTTTCATCAGAGTTAACCATACTAAGCAAGGTACAACAGTCTCTGAAAGACAGATACATTTTCTCTTATGTGTGGTTCCTAGATTTTTATATAGATATATAATATCTTGTATCATATATGGAATATGAAGGTAGAATTGAAATGTCTAGAGAAACAAATGAGATTACCAGAAGGGGTGAGAAAACGGAGTCAGTGGATAAGAAAGAATATTTAAACATATAATATATACGTGTATGAAACTTTTTTAGAAAGAAAAACAGAAAATAAAATTGTGATATTTCTTGTATTAGCTGAAAAAATGAGTTTTTATAGTTCCGATATAACATCTTAATGAAACAATTATGCCATGATAAATTTGACTTCCTTTTCTAATTATCGTTTTTATTGCTATGTATTACACAGGCCAAAAATGATCAACTTGTAGAAAAATCTGCCAGAGTTAGACAAATTAATCTATAATACTGTGATATTGTAAAGGAGATTTATGCCATTATGCCAATAAAGCGAGAACTAGTCAAGGTCATAACTTCCTAGGTTGCAGGGACAAGAGCATGTATTTATGTATTTCGCTTAATTTTGATGTATTGTATAGAATTTAAATTTTATGGCTTACCAAAAGAGATTAAAATTTATGCCTTGAAACACTGTAAGAATACTTACTAATAACATGTATGCTTCTTAAATCTTTTCATACTCATGAACTTTGGGGTCTGCTAAATATTGCTTTGAAAATATTTATATTGTTATATTTTCATATTGCTCAAGGGTGTATGTATCTTTAACCGTTTCATATTCTCATAGTACAAAGTCCTAAGATCTTCCTTCTCTAACCATGGCTTTCATTGCTGTTTGTTTCTAGTATGACTATGTATTCAGCCCATATGTATTTATTACATAAAGATTCTAAAACTGAACACAGGCATTATTCTACAGAAGGGCTTTTAAGTCAGTATCATGTCATTTGGGCTGTTACTTACCTTAAATTAGACTATACACTGCATGTTAAAAAGAACCTGTGTGCGTATTTCCTCCATATTAGTGCGCAGTACTTTTTAATGGTAGTGTTTGCAAGTG
The DNA here is from genome assembly GCF_950005125.1 of Chionomys nivalis. Taxonomy (NCBI): domain Eukaryota; kingdom Metazoa; phylum Chordata; class Mammalia; order Rodentia; family Cricetidae; genus Chionomys; species Chionomys nivalis. The sequence goes on from NC_080095.1 coordinate 71,606,057, forward strand.
CCAGAGCGTTACTTACTTAGAATCTGCCTAGACCCTAGTAGACTCTACCAAAATTGTTCGTATTTTTGGAGTAAAAAGACATTAAGAATGAAAAGCTGATTAACTAAAACAAAAAAAAATAGCAAAAAAACACCCCAAAATTATTTATGTAACTACTTTAATAACACTTTTCCATTTGAAGTGATGACTAGTTTATATATCTGCTTAAAGCTGAAGCTGGAAGTTGTTTGGTATAATACATTTTACCTTAAGAGTTCATTAAAGACAACAATATGTGGGGAAACTTGAATGAAACGATTTAAAATTAAATATAGATGACGTTTCAGAGTAGCAATGAGTGTAGATGAAAGTTTCTGTTCCATCCGGTCCAGTAGCCAATCAGTCCCAAAGAAACACACAGAAACTATATTAATTACAGTATGGTTTGGCCAATGGCTCAGGCATATTTCTAGGTAGCTTGTACATCTTAAATCAACCCATTTTTGTAAGTCTATATGTTGTCACACTGTCATAGTGTTACCTCATTTTCTGCATGTTTTGTTCATTCAATGGTGGACTGGCATCTTTCTCTTTCGGTAGCTACATGGCATCTTCCTGACTCCAACTTCTTTCCTCCTCTGTCTGCTTGGATTTCCTGTCTTGCTCTGTTCTGCCCTGCCATAGGCCAAGGCAGCTTCTTTATTAACTAATGGTAATAAAATATATTCACAGCATACAGAGGGGAATCCTACATCAGAGGAGTGCTGCATGGCCTATGCTGATCATCATGTTCTTGCTTTACCTTTCTTTCTGGGACTGTTGCTCTTTAAAGTTATGAATGCAAGAGAACTTTTTACCAGATATAAGGCAGCTCCAGCAATTCGGTTTTTTGTAAGTCTTCAGCAACCCTGTTGTTGATACATCTGCCTTTGAATTTTCTATACTCTTTCTGATTTCACGTTAGCCTAGACTGGCCTTGAACCCACTCTGTAGTCAAGGATGACCTTGAACTCCCAATCTTCCTGACTTTACCATTCAAGTCCTAGGATTACAGACATGAGTGATTCATGTGGTTCTAGGGTTGAATTTAGACTGCCTGTGTGCTGTCAACCCTCTTTCAACTGAGCTGCTTCCTGAGCTCCTAAACCACATTATCTGAAGGGTCAACCAATGCTGCAGTTTGTCCTAACTTTCATTTACAATTAGAAATGATCTCTAGGAAAACAAGACCATTAGAAGAGACACTTCTTTTGTCCTTACCCTTCTTGTTCTGCTCTGGACACACATATTCTAAGACAAAGAACTGAATTTGGCCCACTTTATTTTGCTTCTCATTATAGCAAGTGTTTTCCATTGGTCCTGCTCCATTGTGGCACCCTGTGCTTATCAATGTTTGTCTCTCCATCTTGGACTTACTCGTCAAGGTGTTCATCTCTGTTACCCTAGAAACTCCCTCCGACACATTGATGTTCTATAATTGGGCTCGCTTCTGTTTCTGTAGAACATTCTTAAGGATTTCTACCAGCTTCCTTTCATACTTGAAATTGCTGTGTAATTTCACATTTGTTGCTTGTTTACCACCCATAAAGGGAATGTTGGGCCTCTTTAACGCTGTCATTTGTTGTGTTTCTTTTTACATTTTCAGACTCATATTTAACTACCTCAATCTTTGCCTTTTAAAAAAAACTTCTCATTAGATCCATTTTCTTGGCTAACTAATGTATTCAGTTCCTACTTTTATTAAATTACAAAAATACCTAATTTACGTCTTTGATTCTGATCTTCTCTGTTTTGCTACTTTGCGCTTTTCATAATGATCACAAATGTTGGAAGCAGTACCCTCTCTGCTGAGATTAGCTTCATAAATACTCTTCCTCCCGATTATGCAGCTCTTCCAGAGATCATTGTGGTCTTAGTTTATAACTCTATGAACTTTTTCAGTAACACATGTGCCTATCACCCCTTTTTCATTATCTAAACTGTTTGACAGTAATTGCCAGTCTGTTATTTTGGAACTTTTCCTCCTTTAATTCTTTATTTATTAAGTACTTATTAAGTAATTTCTTGGGAATTTTGACCACTGCCTCTCATTGTAAAATTTTGGTCTGTGTGTGTGTCACACATGTGCAGATTCCTTGGAAAGCCAGAAGATGGCTTCATATGCCTTGGAGCTGGAGCTACAGATGGTAGTTAATCACCTAGTGTGGGTGCTGGGAACTGAACTTGGGTCCTCTGGAATAGCAGCAAGCACCCTTAATTGCTGGGCCTCTTTCTAGCCTTTCAGTATCTCTCTTTGAATCATCCTATAGGAAAAGGAGAACAGAAACATTTTGAGATAGCTATATGTATGTATGTATGTGTAGATATGCATAATATATATCTTATTGTACATTTCATATATTTCAAAATAATTTTGATTGCATACATTTAAATTTTTCAATAAATAATTTGTATTTGAAAGTATTTGTACCTTAATATACTCATGTGATTTCATCTGTTCTATTTCCAAGATTTGGTGATTTGTTTATATGAACTGTTTAGCACCACACACACGCGTGCACACGCGCGCACGCACACACATTACTTATACTTTGCTATTGAGATTTCAGCTTGTGATTATTGACACAGCATCTTTTCTCATTGTCCATGCCTGGTCTGCAGTTCTCATGCCACATACAGGTGACTTCAGCTATCACCCATTTTGCTTATGAAATACACTTTCAGTCTTTAGCATGCACAATCTTTTCTGTTTAGATGGTCCTCCACCTATTTTACCGTCTTGTGTGGGCTGTGAAAGATTATTGGGGTGGCATATCATCCTAAGTATGCTTTTTAACACCACAGTCACCTTTGTTTATTATATAAAAACAACTCTTAAGAGCGTGATATGAAAATCGCATTATATATGCTTAGATCTGTTTATTATTTCAACACTTTTGCCCTTGTGCCCTGGAAGCTTTACATTTGCAGGCATATGTTATTTTCAATTATCCTTTTAGATTTAGGTAATGGCATTTATTAATTTAGAAGTGTCTTTTTTCTCCCCATTCTCTTTAGTTTTTTCAGATCGTATTGCTGAGTGGAAGGAAATGAACAAAGCTTTCCTCTTTCTGTTTGTAGGTTTATATTAGGTCTCTCCCTCCCTCCCTCCCTCCCTCCCTCCCTCCCTCCCTCCCTCCCTCCCTCCCTCCCTCCCTCCCTCCCTTCTCATCCTTTCTTTCTTCCTTCCTCATTCCTTCTTCCTTCCTTGAGAGTTTCAGTGTCTGTGATATGCATACACTGGGCACTAATGCCTTTGTTTCTCTATGAAACTATGTAAACAGTAGTTCTCTCCTAGAAGGTTTGCTTAAATATGAAAAAGACTCTCTTGGGGGTCTCTTATTCCATATGAAAATGATACATCTTTATGTATATCTTTTAGACTTTCTGTGTCCTAGCCCATTGGGCCTCACAGCCTCTAACTGATGGTATAGATCTCTCTCTCTCTCTCTCTCTCTCTCTCTCTCTCTCTCTCTCTCTCTCAGGCTTGACAAGGGGCCCCAAGTTTAACTTCTTATTTGGGAAAATGGTACTTGACACCATCAGAAATAATTAGAGGTAATACTTCATAGCCTAATCATTTTCTTTTTCTATGACTGCTGCAGGTTTTTTATATATGCTCTGAAACATGCTGTCTGTATTGTCTTTTGAGTTTCCCTGGAAGCCAAGAGTGGAAGATGTTTTGTTTTGTTTTTCTGTCAGTACTCTTGGTATGAAAGGATTGTTTCTGGATCTGCAAGCCCACCGAGACTTTTCCAGAAAGATGACATCTGGCCTCAGCTGTATCTGGTCTTTCCTTTGAATGCGAAGGCACTGATTTAATCTTTGTTTTTACCTTTTGGATGGAGTTTTCAGGTCCTAGGCAAGAGGAACAGGACTATTAAGCTCCCCTTACTTGTACAGCAGAAGATTTTCAGTCCAGTGAAGTAACAACAGTCATTGTCTCCATCTCTGCCACTGTGAAACTGAAAAGACAATATTGTGAGCATCTAGCTGTGAGTATATGTGCAGAGACGGAGCAAGGACAAGTACTTACCTTAGGCTTCTTTCTGTAACAGTAGCCATTGATGAAATTTGAGAAGATTCAAACAAATGAAAATCTAAAAGTCGTATTTGTTAAACTAAGTAAAGATTACTGTGGAGCAATCTAATTGCAATACTGGTGTCACGGTCTTAACAGGACCTTGTGTCTACATCATGTAAGGTTGAGAGAAGGGTCTGTTTGAGTGTACAGTATGATATCCTAGCAATAGTTTACGAGCTTTTGAAAGAGGTAGTTTCTTACCAGAGCACATAGTTTGGGGAACAGAATGCTTCCTGGAATGTTTGTTTATTGGTTTTTATATATAAACATAGTATATGTATATATATATATATGTATATATATGTATATATATATATGTGTACACACACATCTATATCTATTATGCAGGTCATTTGTAGCTTCTGATATATTTTATTCCACATGATTTTTATGCGTACATACTATGTATTTTGATCAAAATTATCCCCTCCACTTCTTTCCCCCTCTTAATTCCTCCCAAGACCACCATAACCTTTTTTCTTAATTTAATGTAAGAAGAGTTTCATCTTGGTAATTACATTTTTGTAATTTTGCCAGTTATGTTTTTAGTATTATAACATTCACCAATTGAGGAAGGATATTTTATTCATATAACTTATAAAGACCACTTACTGTCTATTTGGTTAAGTAGATGATTTTCTCCTTTTGTGTTATCTAGCATTAATTTATGTATACTGTAAGATAAATGCCCCGGGATGAAAGATTATAGAGTCACTTTCAAGTATCAAAGCTTAAATGTGTATTCAAATATAGCTTTGAAATTTCTGGGCTTGTTATACTTATAGCTGTAAAAATAATGGCAATATACCATTATTACCATTAAAAGAAATTATATACCATTAAAGGAAAAATTTAAAGTAGAGTGCTGAGTCCTTTCAACTCAAAAAGTGTTTTAGACTATGCTGTTCCCTGTGCAGTCATCAAAACCAACTTGATAATTTGTCATTATTAATGAGGAAGCTTTGCATCTTGACTATACTACTTCAGAGGCTTTGATGAGTTGCATATGAGGATCTGAGTCTTGATTTAATAAATAGAATTTTTTCTATGAAAAACAGAATTTTCTAGAAGAAGGAAACACAAGTAGTATTGTGTAATTTTTAAAAATTGTAGTGGAAAATTTAACGTTCTGATAGATCTTCCACATCTACTCTGTGAACATTTAATGGTCGAGTTTATTGTCAAGAAATATGATTTAGCAAACCACAAAAGAGCAGATCATAATTCAAGCTTTTAAATAATTCATATTTGCTGTCCCACTTAATCAAAATATTTATGTTGTGAGGAGTAAATGGAGAAGCATTGCATTAAAATATATTATATTGCAAACTCCTGCCTGGTTTGTTAATTCTCAGTTACTCCTTAGATCTGTGAGTGCTACCCCATAGTATTTTATATTCTGACCCTTTATCCTGTACTGTACGAAGCAGGCTGCTTATAGATGAAACGTTTTTCTGTCTGTGGTTTCTCTTCGTTCTCTAATTGCCATTTTTCTCCCTTATGTGTTGTGTGTTTCTTTTGCTGTTGATCTTTCCTTAGCAGTAAGTATATCGAGGGAGTTTGACCCCTGGGACAGAGGTGGCAACCTTTATAGTAACTTTGGATTTAGTGGTCATTTCGAGTTTATGATAACTTGAAACCCAATTCTTAGCTTGAGGTTATTTGAACTAAACAATCACAAATTTGGGCTGGGACTGAGAAGCAGGTTGCTCATGAGGCTATCACTTTGAGCACACTGAGTTTTTGTTGAAGGTGTTTTGTTTGTCCCTTTTTTTCTTCTTATAATCTCAAGAATTTTTTTAAAAAAATTATCTTTATTTCATGTACGTTGGTGTTTTGCCTGCAAATTGGTCTATATGAGAGCATCAGATCCCCTGGAACTGGAGTTACAGACAGTTGTGATCTGCCATGTGGGTGCTGGGAATTAAACCCAGGTCCTCTGAAAGAACAGTCAGTGTTCTTACCTACTGATCCATCATCCCAGCCCCTAATCTCAAGAATTAAAAACCAAACCAAAGCCATATTACATACTAAGGAAGTCACACTTGATTGTCTTGTAAATGCCCCTGAAAGTGTTCTGCTTGCTCTTTTGGGTTCCTACCTTCGTTTATAACTTATACTTTATTTTCAGCAAACAGCAGCCATTGACAATATGATTTTAGAACTCTAACCAACACATTTACATAGGGCAGGACTACCTGTTCTAGGTGATGCTGTCAAGTGTATAAGTGTATGCAGCTTGCCTCTGTGGAGTTAGAGCTTACCCAGAAATATTGAATTCCAAAGTGTTTATTTTGTTGCTTTGTGGTATCAGATATAAAGAAATGGGATCATAGACTATTACCTAGAAGGAATTTTGAAAAGGAATATGTAACAATAATTTCTATATTACAAAGAGTGTTTAATTAGTATGTATAAAATTCCCCTAAACAGATGTAAATCCACTGTGGTCCCCTTCTCTCCCGCTCTCTTGGTGTCAGCTGCCTGGTTCTAGGGTTGTCGCAGTTTCTTCCTCACTGGAACTGCTTCACTGGTTTTCTTCTTCAAAGGTGTTGTCACTCTTTGTATTCTGATAAGAAACTTGAGGACAAAGCCAGGCAAGCCTTTAATCTCAGCACAGAGGCAGTGGCAGTCAGGGCAGTCAGATTTCTGTGAGTTCAAGGCCAGCCTGTTCTTCAGAGCAAGTTCTAGGACAAGTTCCAAAGGTACCCAGAGAAACTCTGTCTCAAAAAACCCAAAAGAAATAAAAAGGGGGGGGGCAGGGAATATCAGGACACTCTTAGAATGTTTCAAACATATATAGAAATAAATATAATATTTGCTGGGCTTTCCATAATAAAACTACAGTAAGCCAGAAAACACTTATTGAGTTTAATATTAATCTTATAGGAAAATTACTAATAAGTGAAAAAACCTAGCTGGTTTTTCTGAACCAAGAAAAAACTGTTAAGAGATATTATAAGAATAAAGCCTTTGTAGTTTATGATAATAATTTTAAAGATAGTAGATTTAAATATTTGGAAGTTAATTTGTTGTCAGAGGCTGCTTGTATGTTCCCAGCTGCCAAGACCTGAAATAATCATTCAGAAACAATATCATTTGTAATGCTCTTTGGCCAATAGCTTAAGCGTATTGCTAGCTAGCTCTTATATCTTAAATTAACCCATTTCTATTAGTCTGTGTATTACCACGAGGCTCATGGTTTACCGGCAAGGTTTAGGCTGGCAGCTCACATCTTTCTCCTCTGGTTGCTAGGGCTTCGTCCACTTTGCCTACTCTCTCCTCCTCTATCTGCTTGGAATTCCCACCTTGCCCTATTCTCTGCTGCAATAGACCCAAAGTAGATTCTTTATTAACCAATGGTATTCACAGAATACAGAGGGGGAATTCTATATCACCTAAATAATAGAACAGTGGAAATGAAATAAGTATAGAATGAAAACCACAGATTAAATAATTTTCCAGCCAGTCTTCAAATCTATTGAGTGCTATAAGATCATTTAGATCAAGAAAATGTGCAAATGTACTATTTTATAAACAAGAGTACCTAAATATATTTTATTAAAGTAATTACATATAAATTAAAATTATGTATGGATGTTATTTTCTTTCATTGACTTTTAAATTTTAAATACTTGCAGTCACGTGTTGCCAATGTGGGAGCAAAAATCCAAGAAGCATGGTATTAAACAATTCCTTTAACACAGTAGAGTCGTGACATGATTTCAGATGTACAGCCCTCTGTACTTTCTGATACTTTCCCTGTATGTGATTTATTGGCCAGGATGTCATTAGGTGGCAGGCATTTGTTAGACCTTAATGTATTCATCTTTTGTGAGGTGTTTCTTTTTGAAAGACATGAACTAATGACAAATATTTATTATAGAAAGTAAAATTGATTTCCCTATTTTCCAGATTGCAATTGAGCTCATAGTGTGAGAGCTATTACTAGGTAGTTTTGAAAATAATAGTTCCAAATTCTCTTCAAGGAATGGAAAGAGTAAAATTAACTGTTTATCTAAGAATCCATCTTTAAGAGAAGAATTTAAAATGTAGACTTGAAAATGTGGATAAGCACTTTTATTACTGCTCTGCTTGTTAGCATGGTAAGTTGTATTTCTCATGATTTCCTTTGCAATTTTTGACATAAGCTGCCATTGTGCACTGGAAGTGTGAAGTAAGAAAGACTATGAGTGATTTTGTTCATTGATATGAGTATTTTCTTATCATTCCCCCCTGTTATCATGATATTGTAGGCTTGATCTCCTTATTGTCTGTGAGGTTGGATAGGTGATATCAAGGGAGAGAATATAGTAGAATAACCAGTATTAACCATCACAGAGAGTGCCTGTGTAGATAGAGAACTGGTTCTTCGCTTTGTGTAGTGTGTACTCTTCTCAGTAAGTTCATGAATGGTCTACTCTTGTAGGTGAAACCCAGAGGGACGATGTTGTTACACCACATGTAGAAAGTATTCATAAGGTTGAGGCCAGGTTGGAAGCACTTACAAATAGTCCCTGCTTATTTTTATTGGTAACTCCTAATTTTGATGACAATCAATTGGATCTGGCAAAAGTTTGCTGTTTTCTTATAAACTGTTCATTTAAAAATATGTACTATATATATTTGTTTATTGGTTTCTTATATTTATTATTAAAGATGTTTAGTATATGAACCTACAGAGATGGCTCAGTGGTAAAGAGTACCTACTTATTTACCAGGGGACCCAAATTTTGTTCAGAGTACCCACATCAGGTCACTCTCAACAGCCTAGAACCGGGGCATCCAGTATGTTCTAACCTCTGTGGGCCCCTGCAGTCACACATGCACAGTGCCACACAAACACATACAAGTTTACAAAATGGAAAATAAAAATAAATAGTAAAAGTTATTTTATTCTATTATTATTATTTTTAATTATTATTATTTGTGCTTAAGAATTTTACTGACCTTAGTTTTAAGATTTTGCTCCATTGTTTTGTATGTGCTTTTCTGACTTTTAAATGTTGTTAGTTAATCTTTTTAAAGTGATTTTCATATAGTTTGAAAAAAATGGACTCTACTCACATTCTTTCCTTTCCAAATCATCCCCCAACACTCCACCCTTTTCCTCTCCAACTGCATGTTTTGTTTTTAAACAAAACAAAACAAAAAATACACAAACAAAAAACCCGCGTCTCCTCTTACACTGCCTGTGTTTTCAGGGGTAAGACTGTATCTGTTGGAGCATGGTAGCCTCTGAAGAGCTGCGTTCCTGAAAAAGTCTCGAGTCTCACTCCCCCAGCAGTGGTCAGTTACCAGGAACTCCCAGCTGAGCTGTGGCTTCAGGAAGCCCTGTCCCCGTTAGGATTTTGTCTGGATTGATATATAGGTGTTTTACATACAGTCATCGCTGCTGGAGGACTTAGCGTGGGACAGCTCTGTCATGTTCAGCTTCTAATGGTATACTGCAGAAACCTCTCTGCTTCTTCAAAACTTCCTGCTAGCTTTTCTGCAGTGATCCCTTAACCTGAGGGAAGGGACTGTAATATTGAAGTTCCTTTTAGATATGACGGATTCAAAGTCTCTTATTCTCTGCATATTGACCAGTCTACTTTAAAAGAAGCTTCTCTGGTGAGGGTTAGAGATGCACTAATCTATAGGTATACAGATAATAATTTAGTGGACAGTTTATTACTATGTCCATTTAGCAAAATTATTAGATTCTCCCTTTAGGGCCTATGATAAAGTCATGCATAGGTTTGTTTTGCTTTGTTTTGTTTTGTTTTGTTTGTTTTCTTTTGTTTTTGTCTCAGTTAACAGTACCAGACAAGAGTTTGGTCTTGTAGAATGGGAAGTCCAGTGTTGTAATAATGAGCGGCAGGGCTGCGTCCCCGGCACCCGGCCGCCCACATGGCTAGCTTATGCCCCGAAATAATTACACGGAAACTGTATTCTTTTAATCACTGCCTGGCCCATTAGTTCCAACCTCTTATTGGCTAGCTCTTACATATTGATCTAACCCATTTCTAATATTCTGTGTAATACCATGAGCTGGCTTACCAGAGAAGATCTTAACCTGCGTCTGTCTGGAGAGGGAGAATCATGGCGACTCCTGACTCGGCTTCTTTCTCCCAGCATTCTGTTCTGTTTACTCCACCCACCTAAGGGCTGGCCTATAAATGGGCCAAGGCAGTTTCTTTATTAAATGAAAGTAACTCTCCATCAGTCCAGAGCTGTATAAAATTGTTGAAAACTTTTCTCCCCCACTAGCATGCATAGAACCATTCTGTACCGTGAAAGCCTGACACTGTGATGAGGCTTCCACAGGAACACTTGCTGGATTTCTCAAGGTGTCAAGAGTCAATTTCTTGGTAACTTCAACATCAAGGTCTTACCTCAAGTTCTGACAAATAATCAAAAGCAAAGCAATAGTGTGACTGTTGGTCACACAGAACAACAGTTCAAAAAGAGGCAAGCTGTACTTAACTTCTCTACCCTGTCCTCTAAAGCAGGGGATGTCTTTCTACCGTCTGGTATCTTTTTTAGTGACTTAAACATTTCATTGAACAAAATTTTAATCTTTTGTTAGATTTATTTTAAGATATTTTATTTGACATGGAGGTGGGAAGGTATTTTATATGTGATTATTTTCCTTGTTTCTTTGTATTTCTAGGAAAATTGTTGGCTATTGCTTGTTAATTTTTTATAATATTTTGCTCAACATGTCTATCAGATATGAGTTTTCTGGTAGAGTCTTTAGGGCCTTTTATGTATGTCAGGATACATTGACTTCTTCCTTTCCTATTTATCACCCTTATCATCTCTTGCCTTATTGCTATAGCTAAGAGTTGAAACACTGTGTTGAACAAAGAGTAGAAAAAGTGAGTCCTTGTCTTTTTTCAGATTTTAGCTGAAATGCTTTGAGTTTGTTGTTGTTGTTGTTGTTTTGTTTTGTTTAGGGTGATGTTTTGACTATGGGCTTACTTTATGATGCCTTCATTAACTTGAGATGTCCTTGTTTCCCTAGGTTCTCCAGAGTTTTTACAAGGACTGGATATTTGATTTTCACCAAGGCCTTTTCTGTATCGCATGAGATGATCCTGTAGTTTATGTCCTTGGGTCTATTATGTTTTATAGTTTCTGATTTATATATGCTGAACCATCACTAAATTTCTGGGATGAAGTGGACGTAGTGAATCTTTTGGATGTGTTTATGAATTCTATTTAGAAGTATTTACCTGAGAGGTTTTGCTCTCAGTTCAATACAGTGCTTAGCTTATTATTTTCATTGTTGTTGTAACTCTGGATTTGGTGTCAAGGTGATGCTGTCTTTGTGACTCTATTCAGTTTCTGTTTTATAGAGAAATTTGAGAAATGATTTCCTTAGTTCTTCATTGAAGGTCTGATAGAATTTTGTGCTGAAGCCATCTGGTTCTGGGGGACTTTTAATTACTACTTCTATCTCCTTGGTTTTTATGTATCTGTGTACTGGAGAGTTTCATGTCACCTTGACACAATCTAAAGTCATCTGAGAGGAGGGAGGCTCAATTTAAAAAGTACCTCCATAAAATCAGGCTGTAGGCAAGCCTGTAATGCATTTTCTTAATTAGTGATAGATGAGGGAGTGCCCAGCCCATTGTGGGTGGTACCATCCCTGGGCTAGTGATCCTCGGTTCTTTGAGAAAGCAGGCTGAGAAAACCATGAGGAGTAATCCAGAAAGCAGCACTCCTCCATGGTTTCTGCATCAGCTTCTACCTCCATTTTCCTGCCTTGTTTGAATTCCTGTCTTGACTTCCCTCAGTGATGAACAGTGTAAGCACCTAAAGCCAAGCAAGTGGTTAGGCCCTTCCCCCACAGACATCCAACTGACAGGATCCACTGTTAGAGCACTAACTGCTGGACCCAGCTACATGGTACAGAGTAAAAAGCCCCATTTCTGGATTTGAAATCCCACAAATCTCCACCCTGCAAAGCGTCACCTTTAAAAGGTCTGCCTGTCTCCCTAGAAACTCTCTATAAGCCCTGCGTCCTGCCCAGTTCTCTGTTGTTTCTCTCAGAGCAGAGGCAGCCACCCTCCTGGATTTTCCCTTCCAATCAGTCTCTTGTGTGAGGTTTCTTGTGTAGTGTGACTTCTAGGGTACCTTTGCATCCAAGATGAAATGCTTACAGAAAGTGATAGGGTAGTGTAAGTCATTAAACCCTTTCCTCCCCAAGTTCCTGTTTGGTCGTGGTGTTTCATTGCAGCAATAGAAACCCTAGCTCACAGAGCCTTCATATGTGTTTAATTTGTAGGTCATATGTATCTGGGAACTTGTCCACTTCTTTTCCACTTTACAGGTTAGTGTAAGGTCAATTTTTTTAGTATGCCTTTACCATTTTCAGAGAATGTGCTCAGTGTTTTTTTTTTTTTAAAAAATGGCTTCATTTCCATCTATGTTTTCACTAATTTGGATCTTCTCTCTCTGATTAATTTGACTAAAGGTTTTGTGATCTTTTTTAAAAAAGAACCAAGCCTTAGTTTTACTCTTCATATTGTTTTTCCTCCTCTTACTTTCAGCCTTGATTTGATTATCTCTTCCAATATACTAACTTGGGGAATCGTTTGTTCTTGTTTTTCTAAGTCCTTCAGGTACACCATTGAATTAAAAATATGAGTTCTCTTCAGTTTCTTTTTCTTTTCTTTTTCTTTTTTTTTTTTTTTTTTTTGTAGACACAAACTTTCCTTTATGCCTGTCTTCTCCATGTCCTGTAAATTTGGGATGCTTTGTTTTCAATTTTCATCCAATTCTAGGAACTTGTAAACTTCTTCCTTGAATTCCATTTTGACTCTGTTATCATCAGCACTGTGTTGCTTAGCTTCCTTGAGTTTGTGTACTGTTTGTAGTTCTTATTGCTGTCGGTGTCCAACTTATTCCCTTGTGGTTAGATAGAAGACAGGATGTTATTTCAGTTTTTTATGTTTGTTGAGATTTCCTTTGTATCATAGCATGTGATTAATTTTGGAGAAAGTTCTATTGTCTTCTGAGAAGAAACCTGTTCTTCAGTGTTTGAGTCAAATGCTCTGTGTATTTCTGTCAGATCCATTTGATTTATGATGTCACCTAGATCTGTGGTTCAGATGACCTGTCTGCAGGTGAGAGTGGAATGTTGAAGTCACAGTTAATGCGCAGAGTTAGGATTTGATGTAGTAATATGTCTTTATGAAGATGGGTGTGCTATGTTTATTGTGTTTTGAAATGTAATAGACCCTTGGCAGCTTTTTTCTTTATTGAATAGAAAATGACCTATTAATTGAATAGTTTGGGTTTAAAGTTTATTTTACCAAATTTAAGAATAACTAGCCCTTCTTAACCTTTTGTTTTCCATTTGCCTTGGATGCCTTTTTCATCATTTTTCTTACTGTAGTTTCTACTGTTCATGGTGATGTGTTTATTGGAGGTAGAAACAAGTTAGATCCTGTTATGTCTCTTGTTTCTTTTCTATTTTAATAATACCATCTGGGAGGTTAGCCTGTTGATATTAAGAGATATTATTAGAACATACATATTTTTGCCATTTTGGTTTTTGTGGAATTTTCTTAAATGTGTTTTGATGCACTTCCCTGGCATTATTTATTGATTACTTATTTGACATCTTGGGTATTTTTACTCTTCTATTCAGCCTGAAGTATTCCTTCCTGTATCATCTGTGGAGATGGGTTAGTGTTCATACATTCCTTTTGTGTGTTTTTATTTCATGCAAGGATTTGTTCCTCCTTCAATTTTAGTAGATAGTTTTTCTCAGTATAATATCTGAATTAACAGTTGTGGTCTTTCAGAACTTGGAATACGTCTTCAGGCCCTCTTGGCTTTAAAATTTTGTGTCAGATAATCAGATGTTACTGTGATGGGCCATTATGAGTAATCTGACTTTTCTCCCTCAAGGTTTTCAATAACCGTTTGTAAATAGTATTGATTTAGTGTTTTAATTGTAATACATGCTGGGAAGTACCTTTCCTGGTTTGCCTGTTTTGTGTTCTATAAGCCTCTCGTAATGCATGCCTTTAGCTTATAGTCTTTTTTTATCTGAATGACATCTCTTTTGGTTTGGGAAAATTTGTTGTATGATTTTTTTTACAATATTCTCTAAGCCTTCACTGTGGTGTTTTTCTTCTTCTGTATTCCTAGTTCAAGACTTGGACCTTTTCATGATGTCTGAATGCTCTCCAATTGTCCATTCATATATATTTTGTAAATTTCTTATTGACTTTTATTGAGTGATCTAATTCCTCTACTTTGTCTTCCAAATTTGATTGTTTTCCATGTGGTTCTTTATGTAGGAGAAGCCGTCCACTGAGCCTTTTATTTGGCTAATTGAATTTTTCAGTTCCAGCATCATTTAAATTTGACTTTTCTTAAGTGATTCTCTTTATTGAATTTTATTTTCATATCATGGATTGACTTCTACCCATTTTTTTAGTGCTTTGTTTCTACTGTCGGAGTAGATTAATATCTTTGCATTGTTTGAACACATTTACAATCATTCTTTATAATTATTTTCTGAATGATCCTCCAGGTCATTGTCATCAGGGTTTGCTACTATGGGATTAGTGATTCTTTGGGGGCATGTTGTCTTGTTTTTCTCTCATTCTGTTCCTGCACTGGGACTTGTGTGTTTGAAGTAGTTTGGTTTCTGTGTTTTTCCTTTTTCTCAAATTACCTTTCTTCTTTCAGTATAGGAAAGATTAAGTTGTACGAATGTTGAGATCTTGGCTGTTCTCCCCCTGTGGAATGTGTATCCCAGGCTCCGTGTTCTATCTGTAGTCTTCTTTGGAGAGGACCCTACTATCTGTGCAGACAGACAGGAAGCAAAGCTCAGTACACCCTTTGGTGGACCTTTCCTCTCCTGCCATCTAGTATGGCACTCAGAGTTTGGTTGCTCTACCTTGAGTAACCTCTTGTAAACCTGCGGTTGAAGGTAGGCAATCTCAGGAAGCTGCATGTGTCAGGAAGTCTGTGGGGTTGGCGGTAAAGACAGGCCCTATCTGGGATCAAATTCACGATCCTAGAGGAAAGAGCGCCTTATGGGGGTTATAATAAGGAGTGAACAGTCTGCAGGGTGGGGATAAAAGATCCTGGAGGAGCCAGGCATTCTGACAGTGCTTGGAGGTTAAATGTCAGAGGAGCCTTGATGTCCTCATACTTGGCATAGCAATGTCTACCCCAAGGCTCCCCAAGCAGAGCCAATGGCTGCTTAAGTGGTGATGTGGAACAGAGTCTAGTAAATGGGCAGGGGAGGGAGGGAGGTCCCAGACTGAGGGCACTATGTTGTAGGAAGAGGCAGTAACTCTCTGGTGGAGTGAGGAGGAAGAGTCTGCAGGAACCCGGTGGGTCTGTAGGATGAGAAGGCAGTTTTCACATTTTTAAGAAATGTTTTATTTGGCAGTGACTCTGGAAGAATATTTCATCACTTATGTAATTGATGTTACTTGACTGTCCAAATCATATGTTCATTTTTCTCTCTACCATATGCTTCTCCTGTTTTCCAGCTGCACTGTGTAGCAGGACTTTCTTCTCAGCTGCCTGCCCCAAATAGCAACACAGAGGCTAATAATGAAAGCTTGGCTTTAGCTTTGGCTTTTTCCCAACTAGTCCTTATAACTTAAATGAATCTACTTTTATTAGTTTACATTCTGTCACATGGCTTGGTTACCTCTCCTATGTACCGTATGCCAGCCTTTTTCCACATCCCTCGGCATCTCCACCTCTCTGCTTCCCAGAGTCCACCCCCTCTCTGGAAGTCTCACCCATTCTCTCCTGCCTGCCTATTGGGCATTTACCCTTTATTAAACCAACCAGAAGGCTCCGTAGGCAGAGATTTATTTACAGTGTGAACAGATATTCTGCCACAGCACGGTGTCCTCCTTTCTGTTTCTCATGGGAATGCTGCGCCATCATCGCTCTAAGATATCTAGGTGAATGCTGCCTGTGCTGTCTTTAGGGGCTTGTGTTCTCATGCTTGCCTTCAGTCATATTGTTACACTAGTTGGGGGTTAAAGATGTTTAAAAATACAAAAAAAAAAACCTATTAATGAAAAGAGAATGTGGCAGCCCTAGCATTGAGTTAATCTCATTTGTTAGTGATTTCCTTGAATTATTCCAATTAGATTCCATGTGGTGTCGTTTATTCTGTAAAAGGACTAATGCTAGTTTTAAATAACTCCTATATCCTACCTTCACTCTTGTCTACCTGGTCTCTATCTCCCTTGGCCTCCCTACCATAATGGACTTTGTATGTGAAAGCCAAGAAATGACAGGGTGAATATATCAAAATGAAACACATGGAGAAAAGAAAAATGGCAACGCGTGGAGGTAAGAATACTCTAGGATAGCAGATACAGTGGAGAAAGTCAGCTAGGTAATTTATGTCAGAGTGGGCTGCGGAGGGTAGGGATTGGTGTGATGGGGACACACTGTAAAGTGTTCCTAGGCCAGCACTCACAGATGGTCTGTTTTGTCATAGACTACTCGGCTCTCAAGGTGTCAAAGGCTGACGTCATGTTGGTTATGGTGACTCTGATAGCTATTGTGGTTGGCTGAGACTCCTGTGAGTGTGAATTCTCCCAGCACGGCTGAGAGTGATAGTACTCCCATGACTCCTATAGCTCTTCAGTTTACCCCTTACTGTCCACACCAGTCTCCTGACAATCAGTGAGATTCTAATGGTTTGGTCATCAAGATATATTTAAATTTTGTGGTAATATGCTGACATCATAAGTCAGGTAGGGGTATGATACATTATAGAAATATCTACAGGTACATATATTATTTTATATTATTTTATTTTATTTGAAACAGGGTTTCTCTGTGTAACAACCTAGCTATCCTGGAACTAGCTCTTGTAGACCAGGCTGGCCTCGATCTCACAGAGATCCGCCTAACTCTGCCTCTCAAGTGCTGGGATTAAAGGCGTGTGCCACCACCACCCAGCCATATATAATTTTAAAAGGAATTCTAGCAGCATACATTACAGTTTAACAATCTTACTTCATAGCAACACTAACATAGTTATATATGTTGGGACATGTCTTCAGTCCCTCTTTTGTTTTGTTTGTGAGAGACTTGCTCGTCTGTCTAGGCTGGCCTGAACTTATGTATTTAAGTATAACTTAGGCTGGCTACACATTCTTAACCCTTCTTACTAAATATTCTGAGGGCTGGGATTACAGGTATGCACCATCATCATGGCTTCTGTTGGGTGTACACTGACTTTTCCTAAAGAACACGGCAGTTGTTGCTGCTGTCCATCTATAGTAAGATAAGGTTCATAGTGGCAATCTTGATGTAGTTTCCACACATTTCCATTCTGTGCATTACACACTCATAGAAGGAAGGACTTTGAAAAAAACGAGAAATTGCCTGGGCTCCTCTTCTGTTCCTTAATAAACCTTCCATTTGGTTAACATATTGATCACATAAAGATAGAAATGTTGGAATGTGTCACAAGAAACTGCATTTAGTGGTATTCTGTAGAAACTCCGAGATGCAGACCAGACCAGATAAACTGCTTCAAGATAAAGCAACACATGCTCCTGAAGTTATGAGTGTTTAGTTGTTGGCCTTCATGCAGTAATGCTTGAAGGTTTTAAAATTTGTCTCAAAGAAGAGAAGTTTCAGTTCATGAAAAAGCTATAGGATGATTATAGTCAAAACGATTTAGCACTCTTGTTTTAAGTTGTCAGCTCATCATTGCCCATGTTTTCTGCATATATGATTTGAGGTTGTCCAGAGATCGGGAAAGTGAATATTGCTTTTTCAAGAAGGACTACTCCTCCCCAGTGAGTGGGCTCTACTTGCACATCTTCCTCTGGGGTTACGGGAGGAAGGTGGGAAGCTGCTAACCGGGGAACTGGAAAATGCTTGCTGGTCATTGGTCACATTTGTCTTTCATTTTGGCTCGCAACCAAAATGCTGTACTTTTGATTTTAGTTATTTCGGTTAAAAAAAAAAAAGGCTTAAAATCAGGTACCTTACAGAAAGTGCTTTAGCCAGAACTGTTTGCAGAGAGTAAAAGGCCCGAGAGGTCGGCATGTTCCAGAGAAAGCAACAAATCATGCACAGTGACGTGGGGAGTCTCCTGACACACACTGAGGAGCTGCAGGAAGATTTGTTCTGAAATATGAACTCTGCTCCTGCCCCTGAGCAGCTGCATGAACCCCAGCAGTTTATTTAACCTGTGCTTTGGTTTGTTTTATGTGTAGTGTCTATAACAGCACCCTCCCCGTAGGACTGACGTCAGGATGAAGTTGGAGCATGCATGGAGAGTGAGCACTCCGAGTGTGGAGTAGCTGTGGTGGCTACCATACTATCATTGTTTTTTAAGTACCATATACGGAGAAACATACTTTAGTTTTGTTAGTTGTAACTCAGTGCCACAGGCTGCAATGTTATGTAAAAGGGAATTTATTAAGTGTTTGGAGGTTGAGAACCCAAAAGTCAAGGAGACCCATATACAAAGAGGCTGCCTGTGGTGTAGAGTTTGCAGAATGTCTGAATGGTACAGGACATGACAGAGTGAGAAGGAAGCACAAAACAAACTGAACTGAATGGGGGTTTTAGGACAAACCCAGGCTCAGGATGACCCATTAATCCATGAATGTATTCGTACACGCCTGAGAACAGAGTCCTAGATTAGTTGCCTCTTTAAAGTCCATATCTTGTACCTCATATTGCTGACTGAGTTTCAAAATAAGGTTTTGGAGGTGCCTTCAGACTGGAGCCCCTGCTGAGAAGATGCACTGTGGCTCTGCAGACGCTGAGAAACAGAAGGTATGAAGTGTACACTGCGGACTCCATAAACTGTCATATAGTGTTGTCAGATAGACGTCTGCACGTTTAAAATCGTGAAACTTCTCAAGGGCAGTGTCTGCCTTCTCTCTTTACGTTACACTGTTTAATTGGTTTTGTAGGTTTGTTAGTTAAAACAGTGATTCAGTGGTTTTCCTTTGTCTGTAGGAGATACTGCTTGATATGTTAAATTGTGTGTAGTATAACAAACCATATATATAATATGCTTTTCTATGCAAAAATAAGTGTTTAATTTATAAATTACACATTGTAAGAGATCAATATCATAACCAACAAATAAGAATAATTATAATATATAACAAAATATGTATGGAGAGGGTCTTTTATAGTTTGGAACATTTGAAACAAAACTGTGGATGCCAGTATAGGTAATATATTATTATTATGTTTTTTTGGGTAGGAGATAGACACTTACAAAATAAAATAACATATGGAAATGTTAGTGTACATTTGTTGCTTGTTTTTAGAACTTCTGATGTTATTTTAAGTTTGCAACAAAATGCCTTTTGGTATGTAGTATTTTGCTAATACAAATACAGTTCCACATATCTCTGATATGCTAATAATATTTTGTGGTTATATTCTTCAGACTCTGTAAATCTGGAGATGTTTCCCAATATCACGTCATGCTCAGCAGACTTATACTGCTAGCAATGGGCTACAGCAGCATGGCTCAGGATCTCTGAGACCAACCTGGCAGGGATCTCCTGCACTGCTTATTCATCATCTCTGCTTCTCTGTGCCATTTTCTCTTTTATAAAATGGAGCTAAGAGAAGTTCGCCTTTTAATGTATTTAGGACAGTGTTCATAGTAAACACAATAAAGTTGCAATTTTATGCTAATTTTGTAATTACATTCAGATTTTTTTAAAACTTCAAAGTAGTTTTATTGGCAAATGTTATTAACAAACCTGACATTTTATGTTTTGTTCATACAAACTTTGTTTTTCTGACGCTTGTTTTGCTTATTTGTAAAGGATTCCCAGTTTCACCTGCTTTATAGGACTGTCAACTGAGGTGCAGTGTGTGCAGGAGGCAGGCAGTGCATTCCTGCAGCAGTGGAAGTTGTTTTCTCCTGTCCTTGCTAGAACAGGGAACAGGGCCAGAACTGAGTTCAGTTCTGTGCGATTGTCCATGTAGCCAGCTTGCTCAGCTTCCAACCATGCAGGGGAGGCAGAACACAACAGAACCCCGCAAAGCCGGTGTTAGTGTTTTTGGATATATGAGGCATAACTGTTAACTTTTCATGAAAGCAGAAACAGTTACAGCTGGAAATAAAGGAGAAAAGCAGGGGTAAGGGAAAGCAGAGATAAGAAGGAAGCAAGTGGAAGGGAATAGATCTGGGGATGCTTACTAGAACTTTCTAGTGTATCCAGAAAGTTCAGATTGCATGATAATAGCAATACTAGTTATAGAGATAATGATACTCAATATCATTTAATCCACTTAACTTAATAAGTGTGGATAGTTTAAAATGGTCTTATCTCTTGATAGTGTAGGCTTCATTTTACCTGTCAGATTTCTTTAAGTGGGTTTCTACTGAAGCTGGTTAATTGAATTTTTAAAGTTAAAATTGTTATATCAACAATAACCATGTATTACTTCATGCTGTAGGTAAGAAATTCATATAATTTGCCTTCTTAAAATGACTTTATAATTTAAATAATAGATTCACAGAGTTAAATTATAAAATAGAATGGAAAGACTTGAGTCACCTTTTATCATTTTATTTTTAAATAATGTATTCTAACTATTGCTTATAGATTTGTCAGTTTTTTTCCCAATTCATTTCTCTTTTTGTTTGCTGGGAGCTATGTTTCTCCTCCATGTACACTTCACAACAGCCTCCTGTTAACACACTGTTCTTTGTTAAATCAAGCAATGCAAGGTATTTTCCATTCTTCTGTAGGTTTTTCGTTTCTTCTTCCTGCTCCCTCTGCTCTCCACAGGGTTTATTATATGATTATGATGGTCTAGTACTTGCAGTTCACCGAGTGTAGCCTCATGGTATTGGATTATAGGCATGTAGACCAGACCCAACTTCCTCTTCTAGTTTTATGTTTCTGGTTTGGGATTAGTTGTGTGCTCAAATATTGTGTGTGGAATGTTTTACTATGCACTTACCTTATTACTTTGCTATTGCTTGTTCTAGGGACAGATACTAATATAGCTCTATCTGCTATTTTCATTTGCTGAGAACTTAACCAAGTCTACTGATTGATAGCTCATAGACAGATATAAGTCCAAATCATGCCTTAAGATTGAGTTCTCTGTAGTTTTTCCTTTATAGAAATGAACAACAGACTTCAGAAACTCTCTTTAAACTAATATAACATGTTAAAAATCTATTACATTGGGGAAGGTGACTGTGCTTTGCATTTTAAAGTAAATTAGAGCCTGGAGAGGTGGCTCAGCCATTAAGAGTATTGGCTGCACTTGGAGAGGACCTGGGTTCAACTCCCAGCATCCACATGACAGCTTACAGCCTAAACTTCACAGAGGATCTAACACCATCACCCGGACATACCAATGCAAAACATAAATAAAAACTAATTTAGAAGAAAGCCTTCCATTGTGTGATATTGGCTGCATGCATGTATTTGAATTTATTAAAGAGTTATAAGTTATTGAATACAAAATAATTTTCATTACAACCAAGCTTCCATATTAATAATTACAACTTTACAAAGGTTTGGCTTTTTATCTGAAATAGTTCACAATTTCTAACATAGTAGGTATAAATAAATAAAATTAGAGCACTAATAAGTTTTAGATGATGTTAGAATACTTCTTTTTTTAAAAAAGAATAGATGTACATTTATTCTAAAGATTTAAATATTATGAAAAGCCAAAACTTCCATTTTGAATAAAATATTTCAGCCAAGCACTTGAAATTAAAAATAAGTTTGGTTTTATTTGTCATGTCACTAGTTAGTTAAAAATAAATTTTGCTCATCCTGTATGATTTATTTTAACAATAGTAAAAATCGAGAGATACCTATTTTGTGACATTTTATGTTTCTTCGCTGAATGCAGATGCCTATTGCCTTGCTGCTGTGAGTAAAATTTCTGAGTCTAGGTAGTACACTGTCAGCACAGTGGAGCAGGAAATTATTCTCCTGTGTAAGCTACTGCAGGTAATGCCCCAAACGGTTTGAGGTAAGATCTAATTCTCTTATCTCTACTGACAAATCTCACCACATGAAAACAGATTTTAAAATGAAGAAAGTTTTAAGTGTTTGGTCACAAAAAATAGTTTGACTTCTCTTAATTCTGCTGTACTTCCTCTAAATATTTTGAGTATATTCTTTTTTAAAATTTTTCTTTTAGATTTTGAAATTATACTGTAATTACTTCATGGTTCCCTTCCCTTTTCTACACCCAAACCCTCCCATGTCGTCTCCTTGCTGTCTTTCATATCCATGACCTTTTTCATGGTTTTTATGCACGTATTTGCATATGTATATACGTATATTCTTACATACATCAGTGCATCCTGTTCAGTCTGTATGATGCTACTTTTCTGTATGTTTCAGGGCTGAGCACTCAGAAAACCAACTAGTGTGCTTATTACGTGGGGAAAACTATTTCTCCCTTTACCAGGACTCCTTACGTAGCTGTGATCCTTTGTTTGGGGTGGAGGCACCATAATCTTTCCTCCATCTACTTTAGCATGTTTATTGTTGTTGTCATTGTTCAGATCATGTTTAGGTAGTTATGTCGGTGAGTGTTTATGAGTGTAGCTTCTGACATCCCTAATACACACAATCTCATAACAAACTCCCTGATCCTCTTGCTCTTACAATTTTTCTGCCCTCTCTTCAGCGATGTTCCTGAGCCTAAGGTGCAGGAGTTGTGTTATAGATGGGATGTATCCCTTGTGACTGGACACCACAACTTTCTGTTTGATTGGTTGTGGTTTTCTGTAACGGTCTTTGTCTGTTGTAAAGAGAACTTGCCATGATGAGGGGTAAGTACTATACCTATTTGTAGCTATAAGGAAAAATATTTAAAGTATAATTCTGAAAGCCTGGTATGGTGGAGCACGCCTTTGATCCCAGCACTCAGGGGGAAGAGGCAGGCGTATCTCTGTGAGTTCAAGGCTAGCCTTGTCCACAAAGTGAGTTCCAGAACAGCTAGGGTTGTTACATAGAGAAACCCTGTTTTTTTGTTTTTTTGTTTTGATTTTCGAGACAGGGTTTCTCTGTAGTTTTGGTGCCTATCCTGGAACTAGCTCTTGTAGACCAGCCTGGAGAAACCCTGTTTCAGAATGTTTACCACCTTCTCATTACTGGGGCCATTTGAGTTACTTCTATCTCCTAACTGTTGTGAAGAGAGCAGCAATGAACATGGCTGAGCAAATATCTGTCGAGTAGGATAGATGTCAGGTTTTGGGGCATAGGGCAAGGAGTGCTATACTTGGGTCATATGGTATCTTTTTAGTTTCATGAGAATTCTCCACACTTATTTCTGAGGTGGCTGGGCCAGGTCACATTGCCAACAACAGCGAATGAGCGTTCCCTTTCACTCACATCTCTCTAGTGTTGCTGTCAGCTGTTTTGTAGATCTTTGCTGCTCTGACTGGGGTAGGGTAAATCAACTTTGAGTGTATTCTTAACATGTATGCCTGTTTTCTGTGGTGACAGTTGTCCTCAATTATTAGCTTTTTCATCTAATAGTAAAGTATTTGCAGCATATAATTTGCAGAATATATTTTTCAAAGTACTGAGTATATTGGAGTATCAAAATAACTGTTAGCACAAGCACAGCAGTAAATCATAATACAACTACTAGGTTCCTTGTCACTGCTATAACAATTGAATTAATTCACAAATAAACAAATTATGAAAAACAACATGAGAGATCACATCATTGCCCCCTAGTTTGTGTGTGTGTGTGTTTAAGTCTACATGGATATATACAGATTAATAAATATATGATTTATTTATGCATATATGCTTATAAGTTTACATATACATTTAGTTTTGTGAACCCAGGGGAATAGATGAATTTTGTGTATGGTCCTTTATATTTATTCTAATATGATTTATAGAAAACATTACACTTCCTAGACAAGGCTGTTCATTTTATTCAAATTAGATAAAACATAAAAATTGTACAACTTTACTGCCTAATCTATATTTCCGGTGAATTAGGAAATACTTTTGCTACTGGAAATTTGTCACAAAATTTATAGAAGATGCAAAATTCTGTTTTGCTTTTTAGTTGCTATGCTGTCTTTATGTGGCATTCAGGCAAAGCACAGAGTTATATTTCCTTATCAGTATGGGCTTCACATCATTAAACAGCACAATCGATGACTTCAGTGGTATATTTTATGTTCATCACACTTCAGACTTTCTCATTCATTTTCCCTTAAGAAAGGTATGAATAAAGATTATCATTTAAAGACATTTTAACACACACCGAAAGAGAAGGTATAGGACTAGGCAAGCATTCATTTTTAGTTTATGATAGTTTGGGCATATGGCCTGTCTTAAATAATAATAGATGTTTATATTTGAGATTATCAAAAGCATTTCATGAAACTAGAGCAACTCTTATAGGTACCTGACTACATCTTGTAGACATGCCATTAAAATGTGCGCTGATGTCATCTTTTGAAAGAGGGAATTTCAGGAATTCTCAGCGTTACAGGAACTAGAGTGTTCAGTAAGCATGAGACAAAGACATTTGTTGTCTTCCATCTTAAACGAGACCTCTCAGGTTGAAATTTTGTAAATAAGATTATTTTGTGGTATTTTGTTTCTGCTAATATCTGGGTACTACATGCATTCCGTGGCCGTGAAGGCCAAAAGAAGGTTCTGGATACCTGGGAACTGAAGTTACAGAAGGTTATAAATAGCCATATAGGTGCTGGGAATCAAACTGAAGTCTCTTTAGTAATAGCCACTGCTCTTAACTCCTGCACCATTTCTCTAGCCTCCAATTAAAATTTATTTTCTTTTTCTTTTTTAATTTTTGAGCTTATAATTTACTTACAACATTTTCTCTTCTTTTTCTTCCCTTCAAACCCTCCCCAAAACCCTTCCCCAGTTTCCTTCAAACTCATGTTCTCTTTTTTTAAAAAATAGTTATTACACATAAACTGTTCAGTCCACATAATGTTACCTATATATATGGTGTTGGATAACCACTTGGTATGTCCTTCCCTAGGTAGGTCACCTCTCCTGTTCCCAGCATTCTTTAATTGAGGGTAGTTCTTTGTTTAAAGTTGAAGCTGTGTGGATTTTCTCCATTTATTTTGTCATGTTCATTGATGCCACACTTGTTCAGCTCACATTTAGGTAGTCATGTGGATGAATATGGTGTAGCCTCTGGTATTACTAAGAGACAGAGTCTTAGACCAACTCCCTGATCCTCTGGCCTTATAATCTTTCTGCCTCCTTTTCCGCAATGCTCCTTGAACCTTAGATGCAGGAATGTGTTGTAGATGTCTCTACTTGGACTAGACTCCACAACTCTGCATTTGATTGGTTGTAGTTTTTTTGTAGTAGTCTCTATCTGTTGCAAAGAGAAGTTTCCTTGAGGATGGGATAAGGTATATGGGAATAAGGACAAATGCGTTTAGATTATTGCTAGGGATTATGCTGGTTGAGCAAATTAGTGTTTGGGGAGTCTCTTCCAATACCCATGACTTCCTTAATTCTGGCCATTGACTGCAGTGTATTTAAGCCTCCATGGTGCTATTAAAGAGGGGCTTTAGTATCAGTGTTTAAAGGTCTGCGTGTTGGTCTGTCTCTGCGTCTGTGTTCTCAACCTCCAGCCCCTTGCCCGAAGCTCATGAACTGGGGTCTAGCGCATAGAGCGCAGACCGGGGCCGCGTGCACGGCACATTTACACAATGGAGTCTTACTCACCTGTTAAAAACAGTAACATCAGGAAATTTGAAGGCAAATAAATGGAGCTAGAAAAAAAAAATTATCCTGAGTGAGGGAGCCCAGACCCAGAAAGACAAACATGGTAGATACTCACTCATAAGTGACTATTAGCCTGGCCAGGCGGTGGTGCACATGCCTTTAATCCCAGCACTTGGGAGGCAGAGGCAGGTGGATCTCTGTCAGTTTGCAGCCAGCCTGATCTACAAGAGCTAGTTCCAGAACAGCTAGGGCTGTTACATAGAGAAACCCTGTCTCCAAAATAAATAAATAAATAAATAAATAAATAAATAAATAAATGAATGAATGAATAATAGCTGTAAAGTAAACATTCCTCATACAGAATCGCCTTGACCAGCCAAAATACAAGGCGAGGCTGGGGGTCCTTATACTTACTTCAACATGATATGCCATGCTTTGTTGGTACTCATGGGAGGCCTGCCCTTTTTCTGAAGAGAAAAAGAGAAGGAGTGGGTTTTGAGGAGAGGAGGGAGGGTAAATTGCTATCAGGATGTAAAATAAATAAATAAAAAGTGAGAAAACAGAATAAAACAAAAAGACCACCAAAATACATGGAGTCCGTTTTGTGTTGGTCAACTACTGGGCATGAAGTTTGACCTGGTGTGCACTTCATTGCATAAAATTGATTTTCCCATTGCTAGTAAATTGCTCTTTTACATGTAGTTTCCTCTTTATTTCACATATTTGTAGATTTAATAGCTATTTATTTTACAGAATGGTATGGTAATATTATAAATGTAGCTTAAGAATGTCAATAGGAATACTAAGTAAGATACAGATGCAGAAGAGTATGAATAAAGCCATACAAATTAAAAATTATTCTAAAGACTTCCTTAAGGTAAAAAACCGTATCAGATCATTTCATTACAATCTTGCATAGCATGTAAATTGCTATACATAAACTATGGTTTAAATGAAAATTTAAAAAATAAATTGCAGCAATGTTTTTCCCATGATTCCCTTTGGGTTTATCACTAAAAACTACTATTGTCACCATAGACAGTCAGATTTTTGTCTTATTTTTATTTTTATAAAATTTTTATCTCTTGATATTCAGACTAGAACAACCATATATTTTTTGAGATTATAATATAGTTGCACTTCTCCCATTTCTTTCTTCCCTCTCAACCCCCCTATATAGTTCTTACCACTTTCCTTCAGATCCGTGTCATCTTTTTCATTAATTGTTATTGCATGCAAATATGAATATGCATATACATATATATTTGAAATACCTCCTGCGCAGTCCATACAATCTTACTTGTATGTATTATTTCATGGCTAACATTTGGACCTGGATAACCAAATGATTTGCTCCTCCCTAGCAATCAGGATGTCTGAAATATCCACAAGTAATCTATTAACTATTTGACTAAAAAAATAAATGCCTATAGTACATGTAATTCTTTGGATACATATGCATATATAATTTTAATCAACTTTTCTAATCTGAACTGATTAGAGAGCCAGAGACCACCTAAAAAATCTTAGTACCAAAATGGAAAGTCATCTTTTGAATTGTTGGTTAAGGTTGTTCATCCAAAAACATATAGCCTTTTGCTGTTGCCCTAGTTTGCTCCCCAAAGGTAGAAGATAAGTCCCTGATGCTAAAGAAACCATGCACTTCAGACTCAGGTCCCAGAGACCTCTGAGCTGGAACCAGCATGAATGCCTCTTTCCTGAGGACTAGCTTTCATATCATGCAAGCTTCCAAAGGAGGGAAGCAACCAACAGTCCTACCTAGCTCTGATGCCTATGAACCACATCAATAACCATCATGGCACAATGTCCCTAATGGTGCACTAGTGATGCACATACTTTGATGGTAACCAACAAGTCTCTCATTGGACTTGAAACGCCCTGACGAAGAGGAGAAACATATGTGGAAATCTAGCTAACTAGTCAGTGCTATTGAAGTCGTAGTTTTAGAGGAGAATCTACAACCTCTAATTTACTAACTAGCATAATCCCTAACAATTTATAAACATTTTTTCTTATAGATACAGATAAGTGTAATCCTCAACCCTCATCAAGTAATATTCTCTTTGCAACAGAGACCGCTTCCAGAAACCACAATCAATCAAAATGCAGAGTTGTGTAGTGATCCCAATTCCAATGGCTACATTTTCAATACACTCCAAGCTCAAAGGCTTTTGGAACACTGTGATTGTAAGGGACAGAGCATCAGGAAGTTTGCTGAAAATGTCTCCTCATAATGTCAGAAACTACCCTTATAAAGTCTCATCAATACAAGTGCCCAAATGAACTGAAAAAGGATGACAACAATGGACATGTCAACGTGGCCTGAGAAAAGTCCACGAGTCCTCCCCGACCCAAATGACTATAGATCGTTGAGGAAGGCTGGGAGCAGAGTACTTTTGTTCATATAGTGGTTTGAGATACATACAAATTTTGACAAAAAGTCCAGAATAGTGCTCTTACTCCTACTTCAGCTGTTTCTGACCCCCAAGTCTTGTACTCAGTGGAGCTCATAGAGAAGTAATTAACTCAAATTCGTGTCTTAGGACTCCCTCTTTCTGTTGTGTGTTCTAGGTGTGCAAGTGTAGATGAGTACACATCCACAACTACACCAGGGCTGCTGGTTCAAGTTCACACTTACTGCTAATATGTATTTAAGATTCTCCTCTGACTCTTAAAAGCATGCTGATTAAATATCTTTTATCATTGGATTATATACCAATCATTGATGGGACTACACTCTGTTAAGGAACAGGTGTATTTTCAAGTTGGAACAATTGTGAGTACAACTGATGTGGACTTTCAGTGTAGGTTTTCATATAAGTTTTCAGCTATGTTTGGTGACAACACCATGGTTGCTGTATCATAATAGTATACTTAAGTCAAAGCAGACATAGTCACTAAGGCCTGTAATCTCAGTAGTTTTGATATTGGAGCAGGATAATAGCAATAAATTTGAATATTCATATTTGACTATGTAATGAGTTTCAGACCAACCTGAACTAAAGAATAAGACCATATTAATCATAAATAAACCTAGAGTAGGTTTACTTTGTAATAATTTTCCCAACTGCTTTCCAAAGTGACTGAATTATTTTGTATTCCCACCATCAGTAAATAAGTTTTCCATATTGCTCTGTCTCTTTGCAGATGTCAGATATCATTGACGTTATGGGTTGTAGCCATTAAAATGGATGTGTAGTGGCATCCTGTTGTTTTATTAGCAATTTCCTAATCAGATACTGATACAAGTTGAGTCCCTTCTGTCACCCCATTCATGAGTGTGAAGGCCTCAATTCCACTATCTTGGTGATCTAATTTAGAGATAAGATTTTCCACAGAAATGTAATCAAGTAAACATGAATTCTTAGCAGTGGTTCTTATCCACTGTGAGTGTTTTCTTTACTAAAGTGAAAATTTGCTCATAAAGACATGGAGAGAAAATGGTATAGGATATGAAGACTGTGGTCTCTAACCACGCAGAAAATTGCAAGATTGAATCAGCTAGCCAACACTTCGATTCCAACTTTTAATCTGCAGAAGTATGATCTGAGCATTTCTGTTGTGGGAGCCATCAGTGTCTTCTAGTAAACCCTAGGAAGCTAATAGACAGGTGATGTCAGGGTTCTTCTCCTTTGCGTATTTCCATCAGATTTTCATTTTGATGAGGTATCTGTTCAGATCTTTTCTCTATTATAAATTTGGTTGTTTTATAGTTGTTGAATTTTCCAAGCTTTTTTATATGTCGGATAGTCATCCTCAATGAAACGCGAACTTTATAGATATTCTCTCCCCATCTCTGATTAATCCTTTTATTCCTGCAGTATATTCTACAGAGCAGAAGAATTGTCTTCATATAGTCCAGCTGATCAATTTTCCTCAATAAGATCTGCCTTGTATCTAAAAGTCATTGTCAATCTCACAATCACCTAAGTTGTCTCCTTTGCTTTCTTGTATGCTTTTATAAGCAACACTGAGGAACGTAGCCTTTGATTCATCATGAGTTACTGTTTTGTGAAAGGTTTATTGTCTATATCTAGATTGACTTGTTAAAAGGCATCCATTCACCGAAATATCTTTATTGTTTTGTGAAAAATATTTGACTATGTTTACATTTGTCTATTTTTTGGACACTTTTTCTTTCCTTTTTTGGTGTTGTTATTAATTTACCTCTTTTTCAACAGTACCACACTGGCTTGGTTATTGTAACTTCAGAGACATCTTCAAGTGGAAAAGCATCAGTCTTTCAATCTCTTTCTTTCCCGCAGTTTTATGCTCACTTATTTATCACTTGCCTTTTAATTAAACTGATATCTCTAACATAACTTGATGGGATTTTGTTTGGGGTTACCCTAAATCTGCAGAATAGTTTAGTGAGAGCTGGTGCCTTACAATATATGTGTTTTTATCATGTAGGTGGATTACATGGTATTCATTATCTTCCATCTCTTGATTATATTCATGAGAGATGTAGTAGTCTTCATGTGGATCATGAATATATTCTATTAGTGTTCACTTACATGGTTGGTGGCATGAGCCTGGGAGAGCAGAGCCTCAAAATGAAGCAGACTAACATCTCATGCAATAGCCAACTTTATTCAGAGCATCAGACAGTTATACTCTGAGGGTTGAGAAGAGTCACCTAAGGGAAGTATCCAACCACAAGAAAAAGCTACATGTGGCAAAAATATGTTTTTCCATAGAGGCATAAGAATAGCCTATCCACTCACTCCTCTCCACTACACCTAGGAAGAAGACAGACATGTTCCAAGAACAATTCTGTGCTTTGAAGAAACAGAGGTCACAGACTTGAATATCATGTTTTCTGGGGGTTTCCTCACAAGCACTCAGAATTCTCACATGACTCCATTTGTGGACACTGTTCTGACACTTAGTCTTATACTAGATTATTTTAATTATTTAGTGTCAGAATGACTATTTTTATACAGTAATGAGAAATAGTAAAATAATTTTTCAGCTTCTAAAAGTATGTAATGATAAGCTGTAGTCACTATTGTTTTGTACCTCTGAGGAGTGGTTGAGAAGATTTGTGTTGAATGTATGTGTCCTGACTTAGGAAATCAAGTGATTGTAAATGGGCGGGCTTTTTCTAACAGAAGCAGCAATGGCATGTTCCCATATCCTTGAGAAGTTTGACATTTACACAGGAATAAGGTCATGCATAATTTAGTTATGGAAAGTGCTGATGCCTTTATTTAAAAGCAGGTACATGAGTTTTTGAGAATTCCCCTTCAAATATTAATTTAAATGTTAAATGCCCAAAAGATGAGGGAGATATTATGTGATTAAATTATGTGTTACATTCTCTAAAATTGTTTTAGATTTCTCAAATGTAAATATCAAGTGTTCATTTGAAAGAAGAAATCTAAAGTTTCTTTTCCTCATTTTAGGGCATGTTTTATCTAGTCTCCTGGGTTGATGTCTTAAAGAATGGTACTTTTTCAATTTCTTGTTTTGTTCCCGGTGGTGAGGCTGGTGCTCAGGGTGGTGGCCATGCTATGCAAGTGCTGTACCACTGTGCTGCATCTTCAGCCTTGGCTTTTTAGCTTCCATAAAACAAATTTTCTCTATAAATCTGCAAAATATTTGCATTTATATGATTTTAATCACTTAGTATTCCTAATAGGAGATACTACAGATTTTCAATGATTGTCATAATTTTCATAAAGCCTTTTTAATTCTTTATTTCCATTATTGTGTGTGGGCATGTGCTTGGCGTTGCATGTGTCACGTGGATACCAGAGGCCATGTTGCCGGAGTTGATTCTTTCTTCACCATGTGAATCTTGGGCCTCTAACTCAGCCCATCTTACCTGCTGAGCCCTCTCACTGGTCTGCAATGCTCTAGTTTCTATATGAAATATAGTCTAGGAAAACAGCTAGTGCGAGTCACTTGCTAGCTCCTTTTTGATAACCATTTCATAAACAGGACTGGCTGGAGTGAGGTATAACAGCGGAGTACAAACCTGACATGGTTTTATTTGTTTTCAGTATGAGCTTTTGGTTATGATTAAGCAGCCAGGATTTATTTGTTCTTTTACTCTGGACATTTAGAAAATCTGTATAATCTATATAACTTTCTAGTCAGTTTATAGCATTATCTGCCCTGTTACTTAGTGTTGTGTAGATGTGGACTGTCCAGGGGTGTGGGAGCAGAAGAGGTAACATGAAGTCCTTCACTGCTATTGCATCTGTGAGTAGAGAATGAACCAACCAATTGCCATTTCTACCCCTGGACTGGCACATGGGGGAAGTGAGGTGAAATGGAAAAGGCTTACTTATTTGACTGATTTGTTGTTGCTTTTCTTCAGTCTCTGATGCCCTGCCTTGCACTTAACTAGTTCCCCTGCATTGCTTGAAGTCTTAGAAACAATTGATAGCTCACTAATATGCATGTTTATAAAATATTTTTAGGAACAGTATTTTTGGAGTGTATCATTTCGTTTTGGATTATTCTTTTTTATCCTTTCTGTTTGATTCTGCACTGTACATAACCTCTGGATCATGCTGTTCCTTTTGAATAAAATCAAGTTACTTTGATAGGCAAGGCACTTTGAGAATAGTGTCTCCAACTCATTCTAGCTTGTAGCATCTTTAGGTCTCTTTTTCATCTTTTCAAATGGAAGCAGAAGAAAGAAATAGGTTTGAGATAATAAGCAAATCTATGAAGCAGAAGTCTAGCTACAACAGCATTCCCTTGGCTCTTTAGAACTCAACTTGACTGCTTCCCCATGGTATCACTGTACATCTCAGTTGGGTCAGAGAAACAATTTTCTCCTGCCTAATGACTGGTATATAGAGAGTCGTTCTCCAGTAGGAGGAGCTGAGGGATGACCACTTGTATAAGTTATGGAAGGCTGTGTCTCGTTGGCAGGTAAGTCTTACCTTATGCTAACACAGCATTTGCTAGTCTTACTGGTGGTTCCATTCTTGCTGGGTTCCCTGAAGTCCATTCCACCACTTAATCATGCTTAATCTTGAGCCTACTTGCAGAGTTGTTGTGCCAGGTCACCGGATTTGAAATGCTCAGTTTTCTTGATCTTCTCTGAGCACCCTGTCAACAGTATGTGTCCCATCTGTTTCCATAACCGAGCTTTGTTTTGAGCTTATACACTATTTCCAAGCATTGACTGGATCTTATATAATGGCTTGATATTTCTTCTGTTAGCATATACTTTTTCAAGGCAGTTGACCCTTTGCTTGAATGCTTTACCCAGTCTATTGCATGGTACTTGAAATAGAAAAGTAGTGTTTTTGTTGTGGAGTGAATGAATGAATCATTTCTTTTAGACTCAAATGTTAAGAAATTCCTTTGACTTATTCCATATCTTGCTGGTCCAGGGATTAACACAGTATATAACTTACTATTTTTCTGTTTTGCAGTACTTTGCTGGTTTCCAAGTCCTTATACATGCTAAGCAATCCTCTGCCATTAAGCTGGATTCTAAACCCTGAAGTTTTATTTTGAAAGCATGTTTAGTATTCCAAAAACTTATACTCCTATAATAATTTCATCAGTTGAATTATCCGGATCTCTAATTAATTTCATTTTCCAAGATGGTATTAGAGTGTGTTTCACAGACTGCTTGCTTCAATGTCCTTCTTAGAGGAAAATATGCTATAATTTCATAACTTACTTGGGCCTGTCATATCCTTGTCCTCACAGGTTCTTGCCTGTGTATTCGATTCTGGATTCTGCCCCTCTCATCTGTGCCTTCACATAAAACTACCTTTCTCCTGCTGTCTACCTATTTTTAACATATCAGTACCTACCATCTAACCCTTGTCATAAGAAGTATATAGAAAAGTTTCTCTATGTTAGAATGGTTGGGAAACACTGTGTTTTATCATCTCCACTAACAAACTCTTTGCTCACTGAGTAGCCCTAATAAATGGTGAGAGTTATCTCTCAGTTTCCTGATTTTAGAGCACATCTCATTTAAGAAGCACCACACACACTTTCAAAATATTATGGAGCACTTCAGGTGTATTTTCAGGGTGCAACATACCTGCCTGTAGCAGTTCAAGGACTCTTTCTTTACAGACATGTATACCTTTGAATTTGTGTTGTCTTTTATCTTCAGAAAACTGCATTTCTAAAGATTTGGGACAATAATTTTTAAAGCCAGAGCATTAATAGAATTATCTTCGCAAAAATGTAATCTCTTGCTAGATTTTTATAAATTAATGACTTTTTATACTCAATGTGTGATGGAAAGGAAAGAGTGATGAAGCAAGTGAAATAAATTGTTTTCTACAAACAACTGGAGCCAAGTTTCCCATAGCTGGCATTGTTGGAAGGGAGTGTAGTATAAGAGGCAGACCAATGTAATATATCACTGGGGGACACAGGCTAATGCAGGCCATGGCCTCAACATACCTTTAATGGTTTTGTAATTTCAAAGAATTGTTAAGATGTACGCCTTTGTGATTTTCAACTTTAGAAAATATGGCTAAATGAAAGTAACATTTTGTAGCAGTAGATTAGCGTGGACATGGTAAAGAACCTCCCTAACTTGAGCTGGCTCTTTGAAAGTTGCTAGTCATTGCCTGTTATGGTATAGTAAGACCAGTGTGTAATCAAAGGTGAATTGTATGTAAGAGTATTACTGTGATAAATTCAAAATTCAGTAATTGATTTAGGTATTAATGAACCAAAGTCATCTCACTCTTAACTAATAGTGTTTATGTGGTCTGAGGATAATGTCTGTCTCTAGATTGGAACCTGGCTTAACTTTGGAGGAGGATAGTTATCCTGTGTATGAAAATGTTTTAAAATTCTGTAATTTGAAATAGAATTTGCCACTAGATATTGATAAATAGTCATTTCATTAAAAATTAAAATAATTTAGAATTTTGAAATTGCTTTTTATTGTATTTCTCTTCTGATACATTTTGTAGCTTACTTCAAGTTTGGTATCTCAGGCTTCTTTGATCTCCTGCCCTCCTTGATTGTCATCTTAAAACAACAAAACCAGTGAACTAGCTGAAGAATAAAAGATGATACTGTGTATATTTATTTATTTTAGATGGATTTCTGTTGAAACAATGTCCTAAACGAATATATACCTGAGTTTATTTTTCACCATGTTTTATATTTGGTTTATAATTGTGTTGTGAACTGAACAGCTGAATTCTGTTCTCTGCAGTCGTTCTTAACATCCAGCCTTTAAACGAATGGCAGTCATCTGTGTAGGTCTCTCGTGACTGAGTGATGCTCTCTGTTTCGCTGTGGCGGTTTCCACACAGTCGCTTTGGCTCTTCAGTATGTTCATTTTCTGTAGTACTTCTCACCCCTGTATGTATGTACAGGAATCACTTCACCCACCACCGAATTGCAGCCACTACTGAGGTGGAACGCAGCAAGTGTTTAACAGCGCCCTTTCCCCTAGGTGCCGACAGCTGCAGAAGACATTGTGCATGGGCCTGTACAGAAGGTATTTCTCCACTGGGCCATCTGCAGAGTGACACTACTAGGAGAGCTACATAGACTGTAAGTGTCTTGTGTGCCCGCCAGAGCCTGGGAACTCAGGGAGAGACAGTAGCAGGTAGCTGGGAAACGCCCTTGAAAAGTCTGTGGAGGTCAGGTAAACTCACTACTTCTCTCCCTGGCTCTAAATGTGATTTGTGATAGGTACCAAGATGAATACCACATAGATGACGGACCATTTTTGAAAATCAAATTATGAAAACCAAAGAAAATTTAAAAATTTTTGGTATATTCTTCACAAACCAAAATCAAGGAATCAAGTTATGTTCAAGTTTTTAAGTATCCAAAGCGTCCCTAAGGCAATAGAGCCATGTTGTTAAGGTTGGCCATCAGTATCTTCTTACAGCAGAGCATCTTCTTCAGCCTTCCTCACTGATGCTGATGCTGCCTCTGTGACAGTCTTGAAACAACCACAGGGTTATCTGGGCTCTTTAATTTAGAAATACCAAGTTTGAACTTAAAAAAAAATGCGTTGAATCCAGGCATGGGAGAAAGTAAGCAGTTAAATATTAAAACACGATATATTTTGGTCTCTGTCTCCCATTTATTTAATGATTTTTGTTAATATAACCAACTTTAAAATAGTACTTTATTTAGTATTTGTTGTTTGGAAAATGTATTCATTTTATTATTAAAAAATCCATTTAAAAGTTTTATTTGACAAGAGTCTTCAAAAAAATCATCAAAGACTCAGCCCACCAGTGGTGGTACAGGCCTTTAATCCCATAACTCAGAGGCAGAGGCAGACAGATCTCTGTGAGTTCGAGACCATCCCGATCAACATAATGAGTTCCAGGATACCCGTATACTATAGCTATATAATGAAACTCTGTTTTTCTTTTCTTTAAAAAACAAAAAAGCAAGTTTCATTTGTATTGTTATACTCTGTGTATGGATGTTTTCATTTTACTATGTTAGGGTTTTTGTTTATTTTATTTTTCTGCTTCCCACACACCAGAAGAGGGCGCCAGATCTCATTACAGATGGTTGTGAGCCATCATGTGGTTGCTGGAAATTGAACTCAGGACCTCTGGAAGAGCAGTCAGTGCTCTTAACCTCGGAGCCATCTCTCCAGCCCCTGTTTATTTTGTTTTTAATTCAGTGGTATGATTTGCTGTCTATTTATTTTCATTTATTTCTGAAGAGCCTTTTGACATTTCTTTGTAAAAATAATTGAGGGACCCTTCATCTTTCTAGAGAATTAGTCACAAATCACGTTTTGTCACTCAGTTTAAATAAGTATCCTTTATGAACTATAAATTGAAGATACTTCTGCACACATCTATATCCATAGATTCTTCCTCACACATGATTAGGTTAATTTCAAAAAAGCTTTTTTTATTTACTTGTGTAAAGAAGTAGATATAGATAGAATGAGGGGTTTTTCTAGAGAACCCTTGAATCTTTTTGTTGAATACAGTTTGAAGTCCATGTATTCAAACTGGTGCTTTGTACTATGTTTTGGTGGGAATTTCTTCTAGTTAGAATATTTGTCATAGCTAACAGCTGAGTGCCGTGGGTGTAGTGTCAAAGACAGACAATAGTGTTCCCCCCAAGAGTCTGCACTCTTTCTGATTTTGTAGTAGAAAAACAGTGTTTGGAAACACAGTTTTTTAAATATGTTGAGTAGCATTCTCAATAACTTTTTTTAATCAAATGAGTTAGAAGACAGACTATTTATATTCAGAGTGAAATTTTATTTAAATATCACCAAAATACATTTTAATTTTCAAGTCATTATTTGTTAGACTTAAGACTTAATAAAAAGCCAACTAAACTTAGTATTTTGAAGTATCGTGTAGATTGTAGATTTTAGCAAGAAGGAAGTATCAGTTTCTGAAATATTAAAATCACTATCACTCCTGCTTGTTCTAAAAACAGGTAAATCAAAACTGTTGCTTAGTGTTTCTTTTCATTAGCACTGGAAGGAATACCAATGTTTCATATATTATTTTGGTTTTGTTTTGTATTTTAAAGGTCATCTGTACTTATTACATGTGACTGTGTTCCAAACTATGCAGGATATTAAGTTTTATACCTAGTATGTGGTAATGTAAGTTATTAAAATGTAGCTCTAATTTGTGCAACTCCAGCAGGGGCTTTTAGGTGGAACTGCATTGAGTTCATGCCTGTGTCCCTTGAACTTGATGCAGATCCCCTACTGTGAAATCACAGCAAACTGTGTTTTGCACATGAGCTGGAAGCATTTAGTCAGTTAGTTAGACGTTATCCTCACACCACAGAATAAATACCAACCGTGTCTACATGATTGTTCTACAGGAGAACGGGCTCCTCTAGCTAGCTCTGGCTAGAACTACAGTTGTGATTGTTACTATGAAATTAACATTCACTTCATCGTTTGGTACAGAAATAAATATTAGGATAAGAATAATTAAACATTAATAAATATTCAGATTTATACACTGCATAATTTTCTATTTGTAATAAGAAAAAATAAAGCAGATGTATAAATAATATAAAATTTTAACTGCTTAAATAATAGGTACTTAGACACCTGTCAGTAATGTTCTAGCAACATCTAGCTATATTTTAAATAACTTTAACCCATAATTTTGAATTTTCAAACGTTATCCACAGTTTTACAGAGTATATTTTGAGTTAGGAATATATTTTACATTTATCCCAAACAGGTGTAGAATATATATGTGATATGTTTTAAAACCAGACATTTTTTTAAAAAGCAAGTTATTGTATTTAACCAGGAGGTGAAGACTTTGGGTATTTTATTTACAAAGTCACAGAGAGATGACTTTAATCTGTATTACTGAGTAGACAGTTATTTTTATAGTTCATGCTAAAATGGCCAGTATTTTAATTACTTCACTTAGGAAGACTTTAGCATATTATAGCCAACTTTTGTCATTCAAAAGATATTTTTTTCAATAGAATAGTGTATGCAGTTCTAACTTACATATCTTAGAAATAAATGTTAAGGAGCTTTTGGTTGTTAATTGAGTCCAGAGAGTATTCAGTGAATCAAAGGAAATGAAATCATATTTGAATATCCTAGTCTTTGAATTTCTTATTTTATGTATTAACTGATTTTTGCTTATTTTTATGAAGGTAGCTTTATTTTCTGTATGTATTATTAGTTTGAATTTTTTGATATGCTTTCATAAAAAGCCACTGATGCCACAAACCTGGTTATAATACTGAATTAGCAAACATTTATTACTTTGTTGATTTCAGGATAAAAATTGCCATGTGTCATGTTGATGTGTAGTTGTATGTATTTATGTGTGTATCAGCTTTCTAATGTATTTTGGTAGTGCAATCTGGAATCCCAACTGTCATATGTAGTGACTTAATCAAGTGTAAATTGCTTAACAAGTTTAAGGTTTTTGTTTTGTTTTGTTTTGACTGCTAATTGAGTATCATTACACCTACCTCACAGGGTTGTTGTGGGGAAAATAATAAACATACTTGAAAGAGTGCTTAGCATCTGCTACATGTGTGGTGTCTGAAAACTGTGTGTTGCTCAAACCTGTCGTCTCCCTGCCCACGGTGTGGGAGATGAAATCCAAGTGCCTGTCACAGTGTGTGAGCTGATCCTCCTTAGTCTTCAACTTTGTTCTTTGCTTTCAGACTGTGTGTGTGACTGATGTTGAAGTCTGAGTAGTGCTTTGAAAAACACAAAAACATTATGTGTGATGTGTGAGAGAGAGTGTGAGTGTTGTGTGTGTGTGTGTGTTGTTTTAGACCTCTGTCCATGTTTGACCTGAGCCACTGGGCCACTGTCCTCTGTGCAGCCAACTCACACCTTAGTCATCATTGTGGGTTCTTCTGCAGTAAGATGTCTCCTAGACCTTCCACCTCCCATCTCTGTTTGTATGGGTGACCCCATCTACATGGACCTGTGCTTATTCCTAGATTATTATTATCACGTGCAATAAATCATCCTTATATGATTATTGTACATTTATTATGAAGCAACTTTGATGGTTTGTATTCATAAAGTGGATTCCCAGCTCCATATAACCGCATCTAGGTCTGGTTGTGTACTAAGTTAGTCCAATTTGCTTATCATTTTGCACTGTAATAAATCATTTAAAGAAACAGACTTCCCAAGGGTTTAAATCACAGCAACCTTATTCCATTCTGAGGATTAAGTTTTTTTTTCTTGATAATCAAC
Organism: Chionomys nivalis; assembly: GCF_950005125.1. NCBI lineage: Eukaryota > Metazoa > Chordata > Mammalia > Rodentia > Cricetidae > Chionomys > Chionomys nivalis. Next base: position 71,645,550 of record NC_080095.1, read on the forward strand.
TGTTCATGAATGTTATCTCATTTCCTTTTTTCTTGTTTATTTGCTGTTGCTTCTGGCACTCTCTCTTGGAAGTAAGAATGAACTTACATGTGGTAAAGGTAGGCTGGAAGTCTCCGTAAACCCTGGTCTTGTTTCTTCAGCCTTGTCACCCTTGATTTGGTCAACTCTTTCCCTTCATTGCTGTGTTTCTTGGTCTCTATCTTCCTCTGATTTTTTTTTTCTGAAATTGCCTTGTTTAATTGGCAATCTTCTGTATAAGTTTTTAAAAAAGTACTCTTTTGTGATAATTTTTGTTACCTTGCTTTTATCACAATTTCATACATGTGGTAAGGGGTTACTCTTTTCACCCCCCGGGCTCATTTATCTTCCCCCTACTCCCGTCACCTCCTTCCTCCCTACATTCATGCCTTTGTCTTCTTCATGACTTACCAAGTTTGGAGTCTGTTTATTTCTAAGGCACTATCCCACTAATGCTCTTATATGTTCTTTGTTAACCCTCCCTCTTACTCTCCCTCCATCCCTCTTCCTTCCTCTCTCCTTTTTCCTCTTCTTTTTGCTCTCCTCCACCCTGTCTTTTTCTCCCTCCTTTGCCTACTCCTAATGAATTATCACCTCCCTTCCAATGTCATACTTTAGGATGTAAAACAAACTTGAGTTTCTTTTCTATTTCTTAATGTATAAGCTCGTGTCGCAGAATTTGTACTTATATTTGTGAATGATGGACTAAAGACTGCTTGGACAGTTACCATATTGGAGCCCAGCCACCTCACTTGTAGTCATTGGAACATAATATTCTCATCTTTGAGCCATAGCTGAAACTGAAAATTGCTACCGAATAGGACACTGAGTGTCCAGTTACAGCCACTCCCCAGACTGAGGTCATAGTGGGCAGTTCTGTGTTCTCTGAATGTTCTTTCTTTTAGTCATTCCATGCCTTTCCATAAGCCTGTGTGTCCACCGGAATGCCCTTAATCCTTTGCCCCCAAATGCTTCGGGTAGTCTTCAGTTGGTTTTGGCAGTTAAAATAAATTTTTCTCTCTGTCTTAGAACCACATTATTATATAATCAGTAGTTAGTTTTTCCTCATGGCTAAATTGTATTTTTGAGACATCCACTAAATTGCTTATTAGCAAATTTCTCACTGCTTGGGACTTTTATTTGTTTGGTTTATCATTGCTAAAATACTGATTCACTATGAAAAACTATGGTTGAAATAGATAAATTTTGTTGTGTAATTAATAAACCAGATCTTGTTTTCTTCCTTTAAAAACTGAGAGGCAAGAGCAACTTTATGCCTCCTGGGGTTTTAGCCATGGGGACTGTTCATCATCACTTTCGGCAAAATTATTTTAGGTTTTAGTTCATGTTCATGTAGTTATTTTTTCCCCTCTATGTTTACATCATTTTAAAAATATCATTTTTTTTAACAGTGATGTTAGTGTGTGGGGATTATCAAGGTGTTTCAAGTAACTTTGGTTACAAGTAAAAGTAAACTATCACATAGCCTGCCATTGTTCCTTTTCTATTAGTTGTTTTTTTTTTTTTTTTTTCCTCTTCGGTTTAATGTCCGTGATGGTTTCAGATTTTAACATGAGATATGGTCAAGGATGACAGTGTTTCGTAGGTTATTGGTCAACTAGAGGGCTATGTATGAGATAATCGTCATAATAGGAATGAACTAGAGTTAGATTGTTTGACAACAGTGCTACTTTAATCAGGTTTCATTTTATTACTGTTTTGAGTAGCAGCTAAAATAAGTTGTCTTTGCTTACAATGGAGCTCTAACCTGTTATCCTCAATTGAATATCAACAGTGGTATTATTTAGGATAGATTTCAGGCAAATACATAAAAATTAGATAATCAAAAAGTGAAAGCAGGACAGGCTCCAAAGCCACAGAGCAACCCTGTCTCGAAAAACCAAAAAAAAAAAAAAAAAAAAAAAAAAAGTGAAAGCAGCATGGAAGTAGAGATCATTAATAAACATTCTCTATCTGCTTTGTTTGAAAGTTTCAAATGAGTGCAGAAAATGCAATAAGCAAGAAAATGGTTTTTATTGTATTTTTAAAGTTTAAAAGATTATAAATCAATATTCAATGAAGTATGCCTTGTCTTTTCTTATTTCTGTTTCATTAGAAGTGTGCTTTTAGATTGTTTGTGCTCTCTTTCACCCCATCACTGCTGATGTTATCAGGTTGCATCATTGTCGCGTCTGTCTGCACTTGCTATTGAGGTTCTGAAGGAAGGCATAGCAGGCGGCCGCTCTGAGGCCCAGCTGCATCTCACCTGGAGAGGATGAGCTGACTGAGAGTACTTCCCTAGATCACCCTTCATATGCCTGTGATTCTGGGGTGTCCTTATTCCCCATGAGATCAAACAGGCTATAAATATAGCAAGGTGATTCTCAGGTTTTAAGAAACGCCTTATTTCTACACCCGTGAAAGTTGAAATAATTTAAGCATGCTCTTTATTTTGCATTAGCAAAATGAATTACACTTTTTTTTCACTTTGCATGCAAATTTTATGTTAGGAAGAAAAGGATCCTTTTAAATATATTTTCCTGAGTATTTTGAAAAAAGCAGAAGCAGGAAACTTTAGAGGTATGCATGGCGTATGCACCCACTAAATTATTAAATACAAAAAGTAATCCCATGATATATTTTGCAAGGTGTGAACATGAATGCAGTTCAGTTTCAAGCATTTTGATTTTATTCTTTATAAGTGACTTGCTCTCAATTATGGTCTTTTGCAGGATTGTTTTCATTAGGAGCCTCATTTTAATAGGTTAAATAAAATATAAAATAATAAGTAACACCAAATGCCCAGTTCTTCCTTTTTAGTCAGTCCTAGATACTTTCTTACCCAGACTACCTTACTCATATCACATATGCAGGAATTGGCACTTGATAGCTTTCTTTAAAGATACTCTCCTAAGCTTTAACCCCAATTTTCTCCCTGTAAGGCCTTTCTTTAAATGTGTTTTGAGAATAAAATTACTTTTTATGAACTAGGGCATCTATTTGGAAAAAGAATTATTTTTCATAAATATTCTGTCTTCTGAGGCCTGCATCCATGGAAAACTGACTCTACTGTTCATCCCATGCAGCAAATGACTCTGCCAGAAAGTAGTAGGGAAACTTCATGAGCCCCTTACCCATTCATTTGGTTTTTGGTTAGATTAAACTTACTTAGATCTTACGTGAGTTCATCTGTTTAGTGGTCCTGTTATGGCCAACAAATAATGTTTTGTTTCAGACATCTTCTCCTTCTGGCTCTTAGGATCTTTCTGCCCTTCTGGAAGATCCCCAGGCCTTACAGTAAGGGAGTATAATATAGATTTTCAATTTAGAGCAGGACCCCCCACAGTTTCATAATACCAGTTCTGGGTTTCCATTTTCATCCTCAAAAAGAAATTCATCTGATGAGTGTTAAGAGATGTGCTTATCTAGATGGGCATAAAGGTAAGAACTTAAGGTTCAGTTTATTACCTCGTTGATTGAACAGAATTATTCTTTTAGGTTATCTGGGCCTATAACATGGACAGAGTAAGTTTTGGGTCCAGTTAAAGGTACCAAGTCTGAGTTTGATTTTGTAGACCATACTGTCAACCCAGTCAATAACTCTCAGAACGTTAGTGTTGTTATTGTACCAGTTACAAATTTTGAATCATTGTAGTTCACAGCATTCATAGTGTAAGACTGTTGAATATATTTCTCCTCTGTTCATGTGCATAGAACCTTCTAGCATTATGAAAGCTAACCAGTCTGAATGAACTTTCAGGTAGGTTCTATGTTGATTACTCCACATTCTGACTCAGATATGGGTGTCTTCCACATTGGAGTCTTACCATCAAATTCTGAAGGATAAATTATACTGCGCCCATGCCCAAGTGCACATATGATTAGTAAATGGATGTAGAGAGTTTTTCTAAAAGAAAAACACACAGTGTTCGAAGAAAAAGTGTTAGAGGGATACTGAACAATTGGAGAGGAGGGAATTGGTGAATTTGACCAAAACACATGTCCATGTGTGAAATTAATCAATTTACAATTTAAAAACACTTTTATATTAGGTGTTTGCTTTGTTGATTGCTTGTCTTTATAATACAAATCATGAACACATTTACTCTATGGTTCTTTTTCTTGTTTCTTAGCTGTTAGAATTGTTTATACATTATCAACCCTGCTTTTCTAGGTATATGTGTTGTGGATATATTTTCTTGCATTTCCACAAGCATAGTTTTAGTTATTTTTGTGAATTCAAGCTTATACTGTTTTCCTTGTATTTCATTCTTTTCATGTCTTAAGATACTTTTACAAATGAGAATTTTTCTCATAGTATTTTCACGATGTACCCTTTATGATCATATCTGTAATTCAAGTGAATTATTGGACATAATAGGAAAGCAAATTTTATCAGTACATCTCTTTAATTAAGAGGTGTTTGGTTTTTTTTTTTGGTTTGTTTGTTTTGTTTTTGAGCCAATTTGTACTCATTAATGCCCATCACAGTACTGGCCACACATAAAATACTTAGGGACACTTAGTGTTGGTTTAGTTTCAGTGATAGTTCATTGCTGTTTCCTTGGTAGGTGCTTTGATGAAGCCTAGAAACATAATACATGAAACAGATGTTGCTGTTTCCAACTCTTATCCTCCCTTGGCACACTCTTATATAGGCAACTATAACTACATAAGATACTCTCGTTAAATGCCTTGGGACATTTATCTGAGGACAAATATGTCTCCTAAATCAGACCGGTTTCATTTGGAAGACTCCTAAACCAGAGTAAAGTAAACTAATCATTAGCCCCAGCTAAGTGGGAAACTAGCCTGTCAATAGGGAATGCAGAGCCAGTTTTCACCATTTCAGCCAGAAAATTTGAATAATCAGAGAATTACCAAAATTAGTGAGATAAGGACTCTTGCAGTCAGTGGTCAGAAGGTTCTTTTGTGTTTGTGTGCTTGATTATTGCTCAGATTAGCAGGTGGTGACAGAATCAGGGTGGAGTTCCCCAACCCCAGTCCAAATCCAAATCCCTGCACTCTCCTGTGCTTGGGATGTTCTAATTTTTAGGGGATGATATGAGAGAAAGTAATCTGAGGGAAAAATTATGTGATTTGGATATTTTTATTTTTTATTTTTTGATATGGGATTTCTTTGTATAGCCCTGGCTGTCTTTGAACTCCCTCTATAGACAAGGCCAGTCTCTGAAGCCCAGTTAATAAGAACTCAAGGACAGTAATTGGGGTTCAACCTGAAGACCTGAAAAGCAAAACAGCCAGCCACTGGCTATTACCTCAACCTCAGTCCAAAATGACAATCCTGCCTCCTGAAATCTCAGAATGTTCAGTGTGTTAAGGGCTGTTTCCTCCCGTTTTATAATCCTCTCTATAGTTGGGATTAAAGGCATGCACCACTGTGATTAAAGGCAGGCAACTTGAGTGCCTAGTGTGATTAAAGGTGCATGTAATAGTGTCTACTGGAACTAAAGGTATGTGCTATCATTACCTCATCTGTAAGGCTGACGAGTGGGGCTGTTTTACCCTCAAATCTTCAGGCAAGCTTTATTTATTAAAATACAATTGAAATGCCACTACAGGCCTCAGTCTCACAGATATCCACTTGCCCCAGCCTCACAAGTGCTAGAATTAAAGGCATGCATCACCTCACCACCCTGTTTTATTTCTTCTTCATTTATTTATTTATTTTTATTTTATGTGTGTTGTTGTTTTGTCTGCATCTATGTCTGTGTGAGGGTGTTGTATTCCCTGGAATTGGAGTTAAAAATAGTTGTGAGCTACCATGTGGGTGCTGGGAATTGAACCTGGGCCCTCTGGAAGAACAGTCAGTGTTCTTAACCACTTAGCAATCTCTCCAGCCCCCGATTGGGATCTTTTAAAGCAAGTCTGGCTTATCTTTTTCTTCAGGGTCATTGTAAGGGTCATTGTAAGGGTCACTGTTGTCCATGAGCAAGTGGATGCGTGTGTGTTCTAATATTTGTAAGGGTCACTGTTGTCCATGAGCAAGTGGATGCGCGTGTGTTCTAATATTTGGACGTAGTATCCGTTCAATAATGTTATTTTTCCCTATTGAGAACTTTTTTCGACAAATCACCTAAACCTAAAGTAAGAGTTATTCAAAAACAATCTTAAGAAAGTCTAAAATTAAGCCTCAACTAGGTAAAGCTGACTCTTCAGGAATGAATTGTCTGGGGAAAAAATCCCTATATATTTTATAGGTATCATAATTCAGACTTGAAGGAACATGGTGTTCAACAAAAATATACCAGATATGTAAAGAATGACTTAAAATATGGGATATTACAAGTAAAAAAATAAAACTCAGGTATAGTATATGTGCCACAATAAGCTCATAGTGGTGCCAAAGACAAAAGAAGTTGATTCAAAATTTTAATAAATGTAATATGTAAAATACGGGATATTTCAACCAAGAAATGCAAACTATGATAACGAATAGATGTGGATATTTGAAATAAAAATCAGTGTAATCTAAATAAACCTTCTAATATTTCCTTAATAAGTAGCCAATTAGACATTAATAAGATAAGCTAGTAAAACCTGATCCTAATGGAGCCAGATCATTCATTAAAGTGTTGTGAGTTGTGGCAAGGCACCAAGTCATCTAATGTACATCTGGTAGGAGAGGCTAGAGGACCAGCAAAAGTAATTTGAGCAGTGGAAATGGAGTGGAAAATGTGAGCCTCATCTCTGCGTGGGTGATTGACTGGGAAGGTTCATGTGAGACTATGAAATAATGGATACACTTGGATAGACCTCGTCATTGTGTGTGCTGTAAATCTCTTTGAACTGCAAAGCCCAAGGGTATGCTTATGCTTGAATTATCTCAATAACAGAGAGAAATAAAACTAAACAGTTGCAATGCTTGTACATGGTAAAGACATATTTGGTCTAATTGTATAATTCCCTTATTATAAAAAACAAGCCAAAATGAGATGAGTGTTTTTGTTGTTGTTGCTTTTGTTTTGTTTACTAACTTCTTTTAAAAACATGAAGTACTAATGCAGGTTACTAAGCAACAATAGCTTTGGTATTGTAAGAGTGACTTAATACTCAGGAAAGCAACTGATCCAGATTTCTTATCCTTTTGGAATTTCACAAATGATGAATAACAAAAATCTGTTAGTCATTCCCAAACTCCACCCAATATGCGGAGCTAAAATATGTATTTCATATTAAATTTGTGTCAAATATGTGCTATGTTTACTTAGCATATTTATTGTTATATATTCAGTTACAATTGTCAGGCAGTTTAACGGCACTTTTATTAGCATTTTAGGTATTAACACACAGCAATTTAGAGAGCTAAGTAGATGGGGTGGGGAAGGTACTAGTAATTGAACTCAGAACCAGGTACATGCTAGGCAAACTCACTTGCCTGTAAGCTGCATCGCAGCCTGCTGTGTTTCAGCTTGAGATAGTCTTTCTCAGTTGCTGAGACCTGATTCAACTTATGATTCTGCTCTTGTGGCCTCCTGTGTAACTGGGATCACAGGTCTGTACCACTATACCAACAGAAAGCAGTTTTTAAAACTGAATCTGTGCTCTAAAACCAAAATTTATTACATAATAGTTCAAATATATGATATAATATATATATAAACCATCAAATAAAATGCACTTTATTATAAAATTGCAAGTTGTTTAATTTTGGAATCTCAAGTACAGTAGTTTGTAGTATCATCCATTGTATAACACATTGAAAGTAGAACTCTGGGGCCCTTCAGGACAACTAGAGTAAAAATGTTGTAAATACTATAAATTTTTTTCTAGTTTAAACAGTAGAGAAAAGAAATGCTAGAGAATCAATATTAGAGGCATTTAAAAGGCAGAAATGCCAAAAGACCGCTAAAAATTCAATTACTTCTCCAAGGAGAGCTTCGGACCAGTTGAATATTAGAGATGGCACATGAGTACACATACACACACATGCACACACATACACATACAAACATACGCATACACACGCATGTGCACATACACATGAGTGCATATACAATGTACACACACACGCATTATAAACTCATAACACTGAGTTCTGTAGAGAAGAGAGGCCTCTTGTGTGTTCACAAGTGGAAATGTGCTTTGATGGAAGAGTGTGACTCTCTCTCATAAGTTCCCTGGAACATGTTCAACAGGTTACTGTTAAAATAATTGTGTTGTATTTGCATTCTAAAACAAAAACTATCAGACTGTCTGCTTTGTAATAACATTTTTTTCTTCATTGTAAATGTCAAATGTCCCGGAGAAGTTGAGTCCTAAAAGGTAGTAAATGACCAAACATCATCGTGATGTGTATGTAGAAACTATAGGAAAGTTACGGAAGTAGTTGACTATATAAATGTACGCATGCGGGAGTGCCTGAGTCTCAGACTCCCAACATAAAACAAGTCGGCTGGAAAGAAAAGCACAATAACTAAATCAGACAGATATTTTTATTATTACATAGCATCAGACATGTGGTTCAGCAAGAGTTCAAGTTTTCAACAAAATTCAACTTGTCTCATCACCACCCCCCAAGAACCCCCACATTTCTTAACAAGTCAGTTTAATTTGTATGCTGGGCAAACAGCAGGAGGTGACCTCTAGTACAAAGTTTAGTTCACAGTTAAAAACATATTTGAATGTCCTAAAAGTTTGTTACTTGGAAATCTTGCTTATACTTTCCTATGTAAAATATTTTTCAAAATATATATGAAAAATAATTTTTAAAATAATTATTGCACTGTAAATCCAAACATACACTAATCTTATAGTCAATTGGTGATATTTCTGATAGCAAATCATTAATATAGGACCCAGGTTGTATTCCTTCTGCACTTATCCATTTCCTTATTTCATATGTTTAAAGTAAGATCTCTATATCCCGGCCTTTACCTTTAATGCAAAGACTATTTATGTGTCACTGTGCCTTGGCACACTTTTTTTCCCCATGGAGGGAAAATACATTGGAAAACACTGTACATCTGTGACATTCTTTGCTCCAGTCCTAATGATGGCATGGAGACTACTGTTTACTTGTGGCTGCTTTGGTAAGTTGTTTGAGCATTTTCTGTATACATTTTGGTCATTTGATAGATACAAAATATCTGATATTACCTTATAATTGAGTCAAATTAAGTATTCATTAGTCCTATTATTTATTAATATCAGCTTGAAAACATTTGGAATGTAAGCTCTTTAAATTCTTTCTCTGATAAGTTTTTATAGGTCCCCCTGAGTTACTAAGAAAACTCTTATGACCCCACCAACAAATATTTGTAAAGATCTGGCTTATAGGCCTTTCATGAGTCATCGGTCAGATTGTCCAAAAACATTTGATCCTGTAGGTACAAGATCCATAAATAGATTTACCTTTTTCATACTCTAGCTAATTAAAGTAAAGGGTTCCTTTGGTTTGTTTGTTTGTTTGTTTGTTGCAGCAGAATTTCTTTGTATCACCTTGACTCTCCGAGAACTAATTGTGTAGACCAGACTAGCATCAAACTTACAGAAATCTGCCTGTTTCTGCCTCCCAAGTGCTGGCATTAAAGGCCAGCAATGCCCTACTGTTTCTTGGTAATGCTTAAAGACTTGCCCTGTAGTCAGGCTGATTTTAAATATCACCATAAAACCTTCATTCAGCAACTGATGGAAACAGAGGCATAGTCCCACACCGGAGCCCTGGACTGAGTTCCCAAAGTCCAGTTGAGTAGAAGGAATGAGAATATGAGCAAAGAGGTCAAGACCATGATGGGTTCATCCACTGAAACCGTCTACCTGTGCTAATGGGAACTCACCAACTCCAGCTGGACTGGGAAGGAACAAGCATAAAACCAAACTAGTCCCTCTGAATGTGGGTGACAGTTGCATGGCTGGGGCAGACTGAGGGGCCACTGACAGTGGAACCAGGATTCATCCCTACTGCATGTACTGGCTTTTTGGGATCCTATTCATTTTTGATGTATGCCTTGCTCAGCCTTATGTCACAGCAATCACCTACAACATCAAGTCCAGACTCCTCATGCCTTTTCCACATATTCTGAGTGTATGCTGTTACCCTCGAATGCCATCTTTTGCAAGTCTGTACTATCTTCAGTGGTATGTCACTTGTGGAAACACATCCCCTGTTGATCAAATTTCTCTCAAGAGCCTTAAGAACCACAGTTTACTTTACAATGATGTGATAGCCTCATTGTCAGTATTGCTCAATGGCTTTTTATTTCTAAGATTTAACATAATTATGTTCAATAAAAAATTTCTAAATACTTTTTAAGACATTAACTTTATGTGGAAATGAATTATCATTTGATATGAAATAGTGCAATCTCAAATATAGTACAATCTTAAATGTGAAGTTTTGCTATATGTTTACCCTTTTTACTTATTGATAGTGATTATTGCAGATTTAAATCTAAATATTTATTTACAAAGCAACTCTGTGTAACTGTATAACATTAAAGTGCATAATTTACTAGTCTTATTTTACACATTAAAAGTTAGCAATATATAATTATTTTTATATAAATTTTAAAATGAGAGTTCTACTTTTTATACCAATGTTTTCAAAAGTAAGAAATGTAGTGAGATTTAAAATGACATGTCATAGTAGAGCAATTATTAAGACCATGCCTGTTAATACAGAAGCAGATGTAAAATAAGCAAGCATGATCTAACTTACAATAAAATAAGGGCACCATCTTTTCTTTAAAATGCTTTTGTCAGGGATGAAGACATTACTCACAGGGAAGAACACACACCTACCTCTACATACATACCTGTACATACATACCACACACAGAGACCACACACTTAACATTTTCAATGTTTTTTATCATAATTCAATATAATAATGACAACTGTAGTTATTTTAAGTACATTAATTAATAAAAAGTTTATTCAACATAGAAAATTGTGGAAAAGAGAATAAAAGTCAATTATTAGGCTTACACACATGCTTGCAACGTTTGACCTGCTTATTTTTTCCTAGTAAGGGACTTTCTGCTTTTGCTTTTCTCTAGAATTAATGTTTCAGACAGAAAATTACTGTTTCTACTTCCTTTGCTTCGGTTTTTATTTTAACCTGCATGATTACTATCAACTGTTGCTGAGAGTTACAGACGTCTGGAGGATGTTTGTCTCGGTTGTGTTTTAACCACTTCATCCACAGTATATAGTCTCTATTTCAGTGTGTAGAACCATAGGACCCATTGAGGACCTAGGTAATTTTACACTTTATGCCTTAGCTTATCTTTACTTTCTCTGGTAAGCCTAACATGTGCTATATTCTGTGCCATAAACTGGAAATGCTTTGTTTTTTGTAAGCAAGTGTATCTAACTTTATTTTTATGCAGATAATGAACTCCTGTTTTTGATACTTTGTAACAGACATAATTGTTAAATCTTATCTCTCTCTGGTGGTTTGTATTGTACTTGTACAATGTAGGTGCTAGTGAGTAATGAATAAATTCTGTAATTCTAGGGACCGAGGGCATTACTCAGTTGAAAAGAGTACTTACTGTGTGAGCACAAGGACCTGGGCTTGAATGCCCTACACCAATGTCAAAGTCAGACAGGACACATGCCTATAGCCCCAGCAATGTTGCGGGATAGAAACAGAAGAGTCTTGGAACTTTCAGGCTTCCAGATGGCTCCACCTTCAGCAAGAGAATCTGCCTTAGAGAAAGGGGAGAGTGGCTCATCAGAACACACAATAACCTCCTCCTGCTGCTTCCACATGTTTTCATGAACAGGCTCTGCATACAGCACATGTACCTACAACACACACATTCACATGCTAACATTAACGTATACGATGATTCTGTGTTTGCATAATAACAGTTGTAATTATTCCATGATGTGGGATTCCCCTCTGTATGCCGTGAATATGTTTTATTACCATTGGTTAATAAAGAAGCTGCTTTGGCCTATGGCAGAGATAGCCAGGGAAACTAAACTAAATCCAAGAAGAAAAAAGGCAAAGACAGACAGACACCACATAGCGGCTGAATGAGAAGGACACCTGAATCTTTACAGTAAGCCACAGCCTTGAGTTAATACACAAAATTACAGGAATGGGTTAATTTAAGATATAAGAACTAGCTAGAAATACACCTAAGCCACTAGCTAAGCAGTGTTGTAATTAATATAGTTTCCCTGTGGTTATTTGGGTCTGGATGGCTAGGAACGAAAGAACAGTCTCTGATTACATAACTCAGTCTAGACCATGAGACTCCTAATCTCAGGATTATGGGTTCAAGCCCCACATTAGGCACCAATTTGTAGTATCACCAAAGAGTTCTGCAATAGCCTAGAATGGAGCATACCAAAGGCTTTTTTATTTCAGATAAGATCACAGTAAGGGTAGCGATCCTCAGTCCTCTGCGTGCTCTGGGATCTAGAACTGAATCCAGCAGCAAAGAGGACCGTGCACACATTTCATCTGCACTTACAGTACATGAGACCATGCCCAAAGTCGGCTGGTATCTTGAAGGCTATTGACTAAAGGAGTTCCCACAACAATTCTGTGGAATATTTAATACATAATGGCATGTATCCTCATTTTGTTCCTTTTAAAATTATAAAAGTATATGCAATTTCCACATGAATTTTAAAATCACTAATTAATTTGAAAACCCAATCTTAATTTTAGAAATTTTGGGGCTTAATATGTTGCAATTTATTTTTTTTTCTCAGACTTTTCATAAGAATTAACAGTGAAAGTCTATACTTCTCTTACAAAGAGTTTGTCCTCTAGAACCTTCTTTGGAAGAAGAGAACCCTGAAAATTGACCTCTGAACTCCATACATGTGATACTCATGATCCCACACTGATGCCTTATCCTCTCTTTCTCTTTTCCCTTCTGTCCCTCCTTCCCTTCCCCCTTCCCCCTCATACACACACACACACACACACACACACACGCGCGCGCAAATAAAACAAAATATTTCAAAGCTACAGCAGTGGATTTAGTAAGACCCAACATGACTGAAGTCCTCCAGAAAAACATGAACACTATGGTCCCATGCCTGCATAATTCTGACTCAAAAGAAATTTCTGAAGTTTAAGATCAAAGAGGGGTATATCCTATGAAAGCAGAGGGTGCCGGAGATCTTGCAAGTCAGGGCCTTACAACATACTTTTATATGATATTTCTTATTTAGAGTTTTCTTGAAAATTTAGGATGTTTGTTTAGTGGAGCCATGTATGTGTGTGTGTGCATATATGTATGTGTGTGTTACATATATATATAGAGAGATATTGTAAAACTATATAATCTATAATTTAAAATAACCAGTAATATTAACTCTTAAGAGCTAGTTCCAGGACAGGCTCCAAAACCACAGAGAAACCCTGTCTCGAAAAACCAAAAATAAATAAATAAATAAATAAATAAATAAATAAATAAATAAATAAAATAAATAAATAAATAAATACTGGAAAGAAAACGTACCTGATAAGATTTTGAAAATGTTTGCATGATTGTTTCCTTAATAATGAATTAACTTTATTGAAAAGTAAGCAAACAGTTACACATAGTGGCATAGATGTCCATAATCTCCACACTTGGGAGAGTTTTTCTCTTCAAGACCATTCTTGTTCTGAGTAATAAGACCCTGTTTGAAGACAGCCAGAGGTTGCAATATGGCTCAGGAATAGATCATTTGACCTGAAAGTATAATAAGTTTCCATTAATAGTTAAGATAAAGAATATGAAGATTTAAGTAATGTGGGGGTTTCCTCCCTTCTGTGTGCTGCAAGTACCATTAATGAATAAAGAAACTGTCTTGGCCTTTTGATAGGGCAGAATTTAGGTATGTGGGGAGGACTGAACTGAATTCTGGGAGAAAGAAGGGTGTAATCAGAGAGACGTCATGACCCACCACAGAGATAGACACACTGAAACTTGGCTAGTAGGCCACGACTTCATGGTGAAACACAGATTAATAGAAATGAGTTAAATTAAGATAATAAGAGTTAGCCAATAAGAAGCTAGAGTAAATGGGCCAAGCAGTGTTTTAATTAATACAGTTTCTGTGTTATTATTTTGGGTCAAAGCTACCATTCGGCCGGGAACCAACAAGCAGCAGCTCCTTGGAGCAGATTGGCGCCCACCATTTAAGCGATATAGATACAGATTTGCTTTAGAAGATAAGGCGAATGTACAATTTACAATTCATGATTAAGTAGTCATATTTTACATTAAGGCTCCTAACCATGTTTACTTAATTAAAATAATGTAATTCTTTAGCAAATCTTACTTGAAGCAGCTAAATCTGTAAAAACAAGAAAATTAAAATAAACCAAGCTGTTTTTGTGTTGCAAGGTTGTTCTAGTTTGTAACATGATTATTTCTGAGGCAGCCTTGAGTTGATTCCAAGTTCTTTGTGGAGAAAAAGGCAAAGGCTACACCCCTCACCTGTTGCCTGCACAGCGTCCCACGATCTGTTGAACAGAAGGAAAGATCTGATCCATATTCTAATTAGAAATTTCTAATACTTCAGTCTAGTGTTTGCACTCATGGTTAGTGTATAAAGATGTTAGTGCCTGATGAGGAAATTGTTCTGCTCATTCTTGAGTTTAGCATTAACAGTAAACATGTAATTGCTATTTCTTCATGAATGTTAACTATCTGTGATGAAGTGTACTTGAAACTTTTGTTCGTATTGTCAAAATATGAGATGCTATGAAGGTCACCTGTATTATTGTTGCCTGTATTTAAACTTTTAAATTTTACCAATGAAAATTTAGTGCAATTTAATTAGTTATATTTTTAATGTGTTTCGTGATTCTATATCTATGATGTTTCAAATTTAATTTTTTTTCTTTTCTTAGGACTATAAGTACATGATTGACCCTAATATTGACCTAGAAATAATCTTTTAATTTTTTTTAATTTTGTTAGCATGAGAAAAGATTTTCTAGCTTCATAGTTTTCTTTTTATTGTTTAAACAAGTAATGTCTACTTATGCATGCTTCCAAATTGTTTATAAAAACCACATTTTTAGTTGTACTTTATTAGATGTTAAAATTAAGACCAGTTGTTTTATCAGTCTTCTGCCTCCTACTTCATTTTTTGTAATCTGTAGTTTTTAATACTAATACATAATTTATATACTGGTACTTCTAAAAGTCATTTATTTTTTTCTAAGAAATTTTGTAAATAAAAAGTTTTAATTTAAATAATTTAACTAAACTTGATACAAGTAGTTGGAACCTATTGCATTTTAAATCTACAATCAATAACCATCCTACTAAATATGAAATTATTTTTTAAGGGCATAATGTGAATTTCCTTTTTGTGCATTGCTAACATATGGAAGGTGAAGTGCAGCTAACCATCATGACACGTTTCACATATATCGTGTGGTTTTGTAGGTACAAAGTTTGGAGCTCCCTGCTCAGCTGTCTCAGAGTGTGTGCATACTCACCCATAGGCATTTCATGTGAAGACTTGAGACATGGCTTGGACGTTGGACGATGAACCATGCCCCAAATAATCCTGGCAAAATCTCAGAACCTGAAAAGTGTTGAAGACAAGTACCCCTCTTGTGGCAGTGCATTTCCCTTAAATCTCGTACATACAAGTAAGAGAAAGTAGACCAGATGACAAAAATAATCGAGGCAATTAAGGAATAGTGGTTCTGGTGCTGAACAGAAGCAAAACACATTTTACTGGTAAAACTGTCAAAACTTTGTGTTGACGTCTAGCCGCGAGCTCCTCGGTGTTTCTCCGGTTCCTCCCACCGGTCTCGCTGGTGCCCCTGCACCTCGTACACAGCTGCGCTTGCTCAGTCAGTTTCCCTTTTCTGGTGTTTGCTCTTTTCCTTGTCTATTACTATGCTCTTTCATACATCTTATTCTGTCTGCCTACACTTCTTGTAAAAATGTTTCTTAGTATCGAAGACTCTCTGGTCTTTTCAATGATGACATATAGATAAGATAGATAGATACCTTTATATCTATCTATAGATGATAATACCGTAATGAAGTCTGTAACTTTGTATACTAGCTTTAAAAATTAGTAAGGACAAAACAACAAACAAACAAACAAACAAGGAGCCAAAACGAAAGCTTCGGCTTTAATGAGAGCACCTAAGCAGTGACCTTGGCTCCTGTATTTACTGTCAGTCAAATCACAGGTGTTCTCTGGCTGACCATGACACCGTGTCCCAGTATAGCCACCCTGAGTTGCAGCCAGCTTCACAATGCACTGGGGAGTGTCAGTGGTTTAACTTTGTGTGTGGGACGTGGAGCTTTCAGCTGCCTGGAGTAGTCATGAAACGGATTCATACAATGCATCTATCTACCCTGAGAAGGGGCCAACTTTCTAAGTCTAGTTCACACTGACTATAGTGTGACTTTGCATCATTGTGAAGGTGAAGAAAAACTAATTTAGGCCCTTCTAAGTGGTAGACCATCTGTACACAGTCACGAGGTATAAAAATTTTGAAGAATATGTTTATTACGAAAGCCCCTTTTCTCCTCTCTTTGTTTAAGAAACAAGGTTTATTTATAGAAGAATTTATTTGTTTCCATAGCTGGTGTTTGGTTTTATATCTTCCAGGATGAACTGTCTGGTCTATTTCAAGTGTGAGACTGAATCACTCTAAGATAGGAAGACTCATGTTGGGATCGTCTAGTGTGGAGGCTAACATGATAAATGGCGGCTGTCAATGCGATGAAAAGCCCCAAGAAACACGCTCTTGCTCATTCTAGTGCACGGTTCTTTACGTCTGATTGGACAAAGCAAAAAGCAGTGACTTCAGTATCAAATGAATTATTAAAATTCAGTAAAATTAACAGACCTTAATTAACCAATCTCTTCCAGCATCTCCTAATTTCCTACTTTTAATTTTTATTTTAGGCAACTTTAGAAATACCACATTATAAAAGTCTCGGAAAAGCTAAGATAGATTTATTTTGCTATATAAAAGCACCTTCATGTAAACAAAAGCTGCACAGCAAGGAAGATGCTTTAGTGATGAGTTCACAATTACTGTGATGAAATTTGTAGACACCGTTATGCATACCATTTGGAGCTGACTTTTGACAGGAAGCAAAGTTTTAGAGTTGATAGAATGTATTGTATTGAAGCATTCTTTTCATCATGCCAACTACATGAGTGTGACATTTTTATCTGTAGGTTAATCAGATTGCTTAAAGTTTGGGAATTGTGTGATTTGTTAATTATAGCATAAAAATTCTATTTATGACAAATAAATGTGGAATATTACATTTCTTGTACTATTCATTTTAGAATACCAAAAATCAAGAAAATTTTTATTTTAGACATTGAATAATCTAGCTTGTTTAATATGATTGCAAAAATTA
This sequence comes from Chionomys nivalis, assembly GCF_950005125.1. Classification (NCBI taxonomy): domain Eukaryota; kingdom Metazoa; phylum Chordata; class Mammalia; order Rodentia; family Cricetidae; genus Chionomys; species Chionomys nivalis. The sequence continues at coordinate 71,662,904 of NC_080095.1, forward strand.
AACTCGGGAAAACTCAGATAACTAAAGTTATTCCAGATTTTTATTTGATTTGCTTTAAACTATCTGGGTTCACATAAAATATGGAAAACAAACCTTAAAAGACAGATATATTTATTTTCTACCTATGTTTCTGTTTTACCACATCATCATTACATTTTCAGGAAAGCCTCTTTTTTCTTTGAAAATTACTTCCTATGTTTTAACTTTTTTTTACTGTTGTTTTTCCTCTTTATTCCCCTTTCTAATTTAACATTTCCCTGACTCTTCGTGGATTTCATCCCATGCATCTTGATCCCACTCATCTCCCTGCCCCTTTGCATCCACTGTCTGCCCTTGCAACCTTCCCCCCAAGATAAAACAAAAGGAAATTTAAAGAGAAGAAAAATCTCATTGTGAAAGCTATGGTGTGACACAGTGGATCACAGAGTGTATTCCTTTTTTTTTTTTTTTTTTTTGGTTTTTCGAGACAGGGTTTCTCTGTGGCTTTGGAGCCTGTCCTGGAACTAGCTCTTGTAGACCAGGCTGGTCTCGAACTCACAGAGATTCACGTGTCTCTGCCTCCCAAGTGCTGGGACACAGAGTGTATTCTTTAGTCCATATGTCTTTATTGCATATGTTCATTGCACTGAGTGATTGGTCTGTTTGAAGGCCTCTGGTTTCTGCTACACCTCGATCCTGGACACCTCACTGGCACCCCTCTTGAATATCTTGTTGTTGCCCTATGTTATGGAGATCTGCAGTTTTGGATCTCTCGTACCATTAACGTGCTCCAGTGGATCATAGATGGAATGGATGCTGGAGTGGGTCATCTCCTAACTCTAGTTCTGGGCCTGGGTAGTTGCAGGGTTGGTCAGCCTTCCAGCTCTCCCTGGTCCACACCAGGTAGAGCTCTCTGGCACTGCCCAGGCTAGTTCACCCTATGCAGCAATGAGCAAGAGGCAGAGCTGGTTCTGCTTTTCTGTCCTCCAGGCCGGCTCACCCACACTTACAGCACCATGGGCCTCTCTACTGTGTTGCCCAGGGGCGTTGAAGGGACCACTCTCTTGAGTGCTGCAGCTGATGAGAGGCAAGGCTAGCTCTCTTGCTCTCCTAAGCTCAGGGCCACCCCTCCTGCCTGCTGTAGGTGGCATGGGGCAGGGGGTGAGGGTCTTTTCTGCCATGGACCACTCACCAAGTCCCTGTCAGTAGGGTCAGCTCCACTGTGCTGCCCAAGCCAAGTACACCTGCTGCAGGTGGCGAGGGCCGAGGTTGGAGTACTATGTAGTACAATTGCAATGTTATAACTGCCGCTGGTAGACTGTATTGTTTAAGGAAGATCCAAGAGAAATCTACATGTCCAATGCACACATGCATGGTATCTCCCAACTGTTTTTCTCCTGTGTTCGATTAAATCCAAACACGCAGAAACCATCCCTTACTCCGTTCATTAAACACTGATTAATCTCTTAAGGGAGATCTACAATTATGTCTTCTAGGAAAATCATCTTCCTATGCCCTCAGGTAACAATGACCAATGCATATGGTACATTCCACTTTGGTTCATCTCTAGCATCCTGTTTGTTTGTTTGTTTACTTGTTTATTTTAATTTGATTCATCATGAACCTCTCGGTACTAAGAAGGAAAGGCATCATTAATTTAATTTGTGTTTATTATAGTGAATTAAAATTTATTTAATCACTTATTGCTGTTGAGCCTAATCTTAATTTTAATGGAGAGGGAGGTGTTAGAAAACATGGTGACATATATGTATAGGTCTCCAGCAGGATCTTTAATAATTGTAACTTCTAGGTGAAGTTGTTAAGTCAAGGTATGTTCCTATTATGCCCTATTAAATTGTCTCCAAGAAAGAGTGGTACAACCTGGATTCCCAGGAATACTACTTAAAATTTTCCTGATGGCTACATATTAAGCCAAGGCATTTTTACACAACCCTTCTATGTGGGTCTATAAAATAAGTCTACGCATCAGTTATACCTGAGTAATCATAATGGATTTAAAATAATTGCTGGAAAATGTAGAGCTCTGCCATGTATAAAGATAAGAGCACTTTTTATACGAAGACATATTTGCCTTTATATGAAGAACTAACATCTGTGAGACTGAGGCAGGAAGACTGCCATGAAACCAGGCCAGAGTGGGCTACACAGTGAGAAACTTTCTCAAATAAATGAATAAATAAATAAATCTTAGTTGAACATTTGCTATTGCAAAACATAGAGAACGTAGAACATCAATGTTTTTCAAAATTGGTCAGATTTTTTATATAATTCTCAGTATCAAACATCATTTCTCATAAATACATAGTACAAAATTGCAAAAGTATAGTTAGAGCCATTTCAGAAATTGCTAGAAGTTCGTCTGCTTCCAAACCAAACTTATTTATTTTTAAACGAAACTCAGCAACTAAAACTTCAATAATGAAATGATTCTGTTTCAACAAAGGTGGAAATTTTGAATGTACAGTGAAAACATGGCAGTTCATAACATCATAGTCTCGGATGTGAGCCGAGGTGTTTGAGCAATGTTCATTGATTTGCATGCTCTGAATACTTGTGCTGTGCAGTTGCCATGTGTATATCATGTGTTCCCATACAGTGCAGGAAAAGTGAGCACTTTCAGAAACCCCTGGACTCATGACAAACTTGCTTTGAATTACATTTTGGTTCTTATGAATTCAGAAGCCTCTTATTGCTGTCAAATTTTCAGTCCCCACATTTAGTAAGAGGCAGTAGTATGAGAAGGTGATGGAGGAGGGTCATCTGTCTATGTGTTACTCTCATTGGTTAATAAACTGCCTTGGCTTTTTGATAGGGCAGAATTTAGATAGATGGAGTAGACAAAACAGAATGCTAGGAAGAAGGTAATGAGGCAGACGTTATAGCTCTCCTCTCCAAGATGGACGCAGGTTAAGATCCTTTCCAGTAAGCCACCACCTTGTGATGCTATGCAGATTACTAAATATGGGCTAAATCAAGATGTGAGAATTAGCCAATAAGAGGCTAGAACTAATGGGCCAAAGAAATAATTTCAAAAGTAAAAAAAAAAAAAAAATACAGTTTCTGTGTAATTATTTGGGATAAAGCTAGCCAGTGGCCGGGAGCTGGGAGGCGGGAAGCAGCCCACCACTCCTACTACAAAAAGGTGTCTTAGAGTGTCCATTCCTATGTCTATACCAGACTTTTTACTTGTTTATTTATCAGAGCTTTCTGATGTATTTAATTACCTGCTAGTTCTCAGTAGGTGGTGTTAAATGTGCTGACATTGCACTGTTGCACCCTCGTTGCTCCCGATTCATCCTCTTTGCCCTGTGTGCCTTCCTCACTGTGATGTGTGTTTGTGAAGAATAATACAATGTCATGCTATCTCATCTTGTTCTCCTGATGTTTATTTATTTTTCATGTTCTATCCATTTTAATTGTTTTCCATGTTAAACAATTCATTGTACTAGAGGTCATCCTAGAATGCAGGATTGTGTTGCAAGCTTTCCTGGTCACATGGTACCTCCATTCCTTCACTTTGCACAGAAGTGGAATTCATTAGTTAAGCACTGTCTGGAGAGCCTATGTGGAGGACAGTCTTTGACATTGCTAATGGAAACTGACGGAGACCAAAGAGAGATATAGATAATTCAAAGCCCCTCATAGATCCTTAGTTGAGGGGGTAAATGACAAATATCCATGGAGAATATTAACAGCACTTTCTAGAAAACTAATTTGTAGTAATTGTTTGCAATCAATTAAAGTGAGATAACAATGAGGTATATTGTTTTTTAGGGTTACTAGCCACGGTATATTTGTGAAATTGTTCACAATACAAATTGCCATTATTAATTTGAACTTAGCAGCTAAGTTAACTTTAAATGAGGGAACGAGTTGATGTGGGATGTCCTTCTGTCTATGTGTTCCTTTTATTGGCTAATGAATAAAGCTGCTTTGGCCTATGGCAGGGCAGAATATAGCCATGCTTGAAGAGATATAGAGAGTATGCAGAGTCAAAGAGATGCCATACAGCTGCTGAAGGAGGCACACACCATGTAGTTTTACCCAAGAAACAAGGAACAACAAACCACGAGCATTGTGGTAAAATATAAAATAATAGAAGTGGGTTATTTAAGATGTAAGACTAGCTAAAAGTACACCTGAGACATCAGCCAAACAATGTTGTAATTAAGATAGTTTCCATGTGAGCATTCGGGTCTTGGCGGCCAGGAAATGAATGAGCAGTCTCCTACTACAACGTGTCTTAACTCTCCGCTTTCCACAATGTAATTTTCTGTATTTATTTATTTTTAGAAATATGGTCTTTAAGCTCCAGTGTACACAGCTTCTAATACAATTCATGGGGTGGTGCTGTAAAAACCTGACTTATTAAGTTTTGGCTATGTTAATGCTTGGGAACTCTTAAGCAAACTTTGGTATTTTCACAAAATATTAGTCAGTTTTCTCTTGTACAGTTCCCGAGTCAGAATGAAAAATTTTAAAGGACAGGACCTTAATTTATTACCAATTTTCCTTGTATCTTTTGAAATAAAACATAAATTTAAAACTTAATATCACATCTGCATTAATTGGAAGCTAGAATAATCTTTTAATATACCTAAAACATACTACCTACATTTAAAACAAACTTGTTAACTGATTGATCTCAGCATACTTTCTGTGACTTTTTTCTATTAAATAATCATAAACTACACAAGGAACAGGGTTTGTTTATATTGGGAATATATGGTGGGGAGACCAAGGCATGAAAATCTCAAATTCATGCCCCATGTATCTTTCATAGCAAAACCCAACCTGCTTCCCAACCTGCCCCCCGCAGTGGGGAAAGTCAGACGCCTAGAACTGTGTGTGCATCCCCTCCTGGTACTGCTCATTGCACACATGCATTTGTTTGCAGATTGGGTTTATGATCTCTTCATGTGTGATAGGTTTGCATGTGGCCTCTGTATCACGGTAGCTTTCCGACCTAATCCACTTTGTGGTTTCTTCGTCTCCCTGGCTCTTCATGACACTAGCAAATTGAGAGTAGTGATGTCTTCACAGCTCCAAAATTGGCGATGAATGTCTTGTATACACTTGGGGTAATTTGTAACATCCATCACTATCGTTGTGGCTACATTTTCTAGAAATATCACTGAATTTTTTGTAAAGTTCTGAGGTGAATAAGGCAATCGAGTTTAATTTGGGACACTTTATAATTTGCAGAAGATGTTCTGTAAAACACCACATGGCTGTGCTGATACAGTTCACATGCAAGGTTTAAATGCTTTCTCTGTTGTTGAACTTTATTGTGAATCACTCAGTAGGGGGGATATTGTCCATAGCTCTTCCCATCAGAAATATTTAGTCAAAGGCTCTGTGTTTTGTGGTGCGTGCTGTAGGATAGCTGTGCTGTAGTTACACAGAGGGAAGCACCGGGCAAGTGCTCAGCTGCACAGCCATTTCTTAAAAGCATTGCTCTCTTAAGCCTGATTTTTAAAAGATTACTAAATTGCACAAGCATGTTTTCTTATTAAACACAACAGTACTAGCCACTATAGCATCATGACAGATTTTTCCTCCATTGAGTTTCTTCCACAATTCCTAATGTTTCTTGGTACAACTTCAAAGATTTTTTGCCAATATGGTCAGATTTCTCAGCTAATCATCACACCTGTTTTCCTTTTACGTGCTGTATATGTTCTGGAGCATTCCACATTTTACCTTTGTGTCTTTCCCAGTTGCCACTAAATATTATTCTTCACAACTTTGTGGATCTGAGGCCAGGCGGTGGTGGCGCATGCCTTTAATCCCAGCACTCGGGAGGCAGAGGCAGGCGGATTTCTGTGAGTTCGAGACCAGCCTGGTCTACAAGAGCTAGTTCCAGGACAGGCTCCAAAACCACAGAGAAACCCTGTCTCAAAAAAAAAAAAAAAAAAACTTTGTGGATCTGTTGCATTATACCTCAGGGTTTTCACAATCTGGTATTTCCCTAAATCTATGGTCATTACACCTTAAACTGTGTTTTGCTAGAGTGGCCCGTTTTTACCTCATGTTTAGTTAATTCTAGCTTCTTGGGATTTACAACAGGCCTATACTCCGCTCATTTGCTCTTCCTGCCTTCTGTTTATGCAAAAGAAATAGTTACTCCGACACATGAATATATATGTGTCACATGCACAGGTGTTTGGTGGTACTGTGGATGTTAGATACTGTGGGTATAAGAACATGGCAGTATCCCACATTCCTGTGAGCTTAGACTGCTGAGCAAACAGTAATCTAATCCATGGAAATTTCTGTCTGCGAGCATCCAGTGTGCTTGGTCACGCACAGCCATCATTAGCCTGTCCGACCACAAACCAGGCAGTATCTCCTGTGAAATCAGTAACTGACTGAGAACTAAAAGATACGAGATGGTAGGGCAAAAGCGTGTGTGTAAAATAGAGTGTCTGAGGAGAGGGTTGGAATCGGGTGCATACCTATATGAAAAGAGATGGAGTTCCTAAGAAAAAAGTCAAGAATGTTTGCTAATTCTGTGTTTTGAGGCCTTAGATGTGGAAATCAAGACCGTGTTAGGATTGTCTGTGAGTAAAGTGCCTTTCTGCCTGGCATAAAATACTTCATAAGTTGCCCACTGAGTCTGTTCCTCCCTACACAGCCATGTATTCAAGGGGAAAGGAAGCCCTGACATAGTTTCCAACAATCTTGGAATTAGTTCATTTTAATGCAAGGCTTTTGCTGTGTCTGTAGAAAGCAACAGTGCTTAATTAAAATATTTATATCTCAATCCTCAGAACAGCCAAGGTTCTTAGGCCCTCTTGCAAACCACCCACTAATATTGCCCTTGGGATTTCTCTATCACTATTAACCTGTTCTGAGTAATACATAGTACAGTAGTCTTTTTCTGAATTTCCTATGACAAGGGGCTTTCCCCAATACGTTTTGAGGCCTTAGATACAGATCAAAAATTATTTTTCTATTTCCTATAAATTTAAGTTTGTGTGTGTAGTTTTAAATTGATTTCCACTTCAGTGTTAATTTAAAAAGGTGTGTGATGTATGTTTGTGTCCACGTGTGTATGAATGGGACACCTGCTTATGAAGGTGTGTTTATCCATGCAGGTGTCTTTGGATACTAGAGGTTGGAATGTCTTCCTCAGTCCCTTCTCTACCTTATATTTTGAGAAGTATTTCTCACTAAATTTGGAAATCACTGTTTCCACTACACTGGCTGGCCATCAGTTCTCAGGGAATCCTCATGTCTCTTCCTGAGCACAAGAATTACAGATGTGCCTTGCTATGACATCACTATTCCATAGGTACTTGAATTGCTGTAAGTTTAAGGCCTTGGCTACATCCTATCCCAGGCCATCCTGAACTACAGAATGATGCTGTTCAAAAGAACAAAAATAGATAAAACATCCCTGCCTGTTTAGAAAACTCCCATATCAACACCTAATTTTTCGCATGTTTAAGAGAAGATAATATTTACAAAAAATTCTTGTATTTTAGGGTTTTCCCCATAAAAATGATCATGACCAGTATATTCACAGTTTGCCTTATCTCTAAACAGAATTTGTCATTATTTTATTATGCAGTAATTAATTTAATTAGGAAGCTTGAGTGGTTCTTTATTTGGTACAGAAATTGCTGCAGTTTAAACTTCTCCCCCAGATAAACCATCTGCAGAATCACTTTCTGTATTGGATGTACCCTAAAATGAGGAGAAGATAGCTAGAATAGGCCAATCACTGTTCTTCCAGTAAAAGTGTATAGGATGTGATGTACTAGGTAAGCTTTTCAGTCATAACAGTTTGTATGTTATTTTCCTCTTCTGGGTTAACAAAATTGCATGTGGCTCATCCGAGGTTATTTTTTTAGTTTGTTAAAAATTATTTTCAGCCATCTACTAAGAACAGAAATGTGGATTATACCCATGATAAAACAGTAAAAAATTTCTTTCTATTAAAGAGGGACAAACAAGAAATAAAGAACAAATACACTGGACAGTTTGGAAGATGGCTGGGTGGGAGCTAAAATAAAGAATTGTGAGATTATTGGTAGTCATGGGTAAACGGTTTTGTGGTTTTTGAAGACTTCTCTGATGAGGTATTACTAAGCTAAACCTTAAGGAATAAATTATGTCTGTCTGTGTAGCTGGGGGTGATGCCATAGGGAATGCCGGAGGAGCCGGGCTACTGAGACAGACATCAGCAGGAAACAAGACCTAAGTGAGAGCAAGCGTGGCATGTTCCAGTAACTAAAAAAGACCTGACTCCCTGGAGTATAGCAAAGGCGGGGAAAGTAATGTGAGACGAGAACGAAGCTGAGGTGAGCCAAATCCTGGTGGATTTGAAAGCCTCAGTATAGTTGAAATTAAACTCTAACTGGCGATGAGACACTGTTGGTTTTTTAAAAGGTGAATTACCTATGATCTGCATATTTGAAGCACGACGAATGGAAGGTAAATGACAAAAGGGTAAAACACATAATTAGACTTTCTCAGTGGACTTTTTGAGATATGGTGATGACTTGAAGTATAGAGATGTATTCTTAGACAGTGAATTAATTCATAATACATTTTATATTTACAATCATTGGGGCTACAGGAAGATTTTCCTGGAAAGATAGTAGCTGCAAGAAAACTGAAAAAGAAAGTGTTTCTATAAGGAACACATAGCTAATTAAGTCTACCGTGTGGGAAGGAAATGCAGATGCCTACATTTGGTTCCCTTGTTGTTTTCCTGATTCTTCTAAATTACAATATGCCTTCCATCCTGCCTTCATGACTGAAATTATATATATGTGTGTGTGTATGCATGTATATATATATTACATGTCTTTGTATGTATTATATATTGTTTTAAAACAGAAAGTTCTCTGAGGAGATTCTAAAAGTTTAGAAATGCAAACCTTGGAATTGTCAAGTACGAGTCCTGTGGTAGGAGCTGAAGGCATTGTGACTGGTGTTATGTAGTAGTTTGGAAGATGGGCACTAGAGTTCCAGTCCAGGTCATTGTTCTAATGACTGTGCTACTAGAAGATGTTTTGCTCCCTGAAATTGTTTGGTCTCCTTCATGAGATACTGAAGTGCTATGCTAGGGAATGGTGACGGGAAGTCCCGACTAAGCTGACCCAAGTGGAGGGCACTAAGGACTTGAAGGACTTGAGAGTAGGTGAGTGAGGACAGCGGGAAGCCAGAGGCTCCATGGAGAGCAACCAAGAAACCAGAGACTACGGATCCCTACAAAAGGAAAGGAATGACAGAGCCAGCTCTCTACCCTGACATAGAAGCAAGGCCAGGAAGAGACCGTGAGTCCAGGGATCTGTCTTCAACTGGATTAGAAGTCAAGAGGACAGTCCGGAGAGTCAGGAGGGTTAGCTTTGGAGAAATGTGTGATCACTTAGCAGTGGTTAAAAGCACAACGTGTTATGTTCAAGTAATCCTTAGCCTAGAGTTCCTCCACTTAAAAATACACTTCAATAATTCTGAATAAAAGAGACAAAACTTTTTTTTTGTAAAAAGACAAAAAATGGGCTGGACAATGGTGGCACACACTTTTAATCCCAGCACTTGGGAGGGAGAGGCAGACGGATCTCTATGAGTTCAAGGCCAGCCTGGTCTATAAGAGCTAGTTCTAGGACAGGCTCCAAAGCTACAAAGAAAGCTGTCTCAAAAAACAAAAAGCAAACAAAAAAGAACTTCAAAAAAAAAAAAAAAGACAAAATGGAATAACAAAAGTACAAGATATCAATTTGATATTTTTTGGAGATAAAGTTTTAAAATTAAGATCATAAAGTATAAGTCTGTCATTTTTAGTCCATGGTCTCTAAGACATCCAGCTAACTGCTCTGAGCTACAGACAATCAACTAAAGATATATAAACTATTATCACATATTTAACCCTTAATTCTTATGGTAATCATGTATCACTTAATTTACAATTTCTTAATAGTGTTAAAGTGAAGTAAGATTTGAGTGTCAAAAAATGACTTTTAAGAATTGAATACTTTTCAAAAACTTCCAAGTCTTATTTTTACATCATGTAAAACCTTTATCTAGTTATAATGTGATATGCTAAAGCTATTATAACAATTGAAAACATTGGAGATTATAAGAAATAGAACCCTAAAAACCTGTAGGGAAATAAAGGAAGTCCTTTACCATCTTAGGTGTGGGAGTGAAATTCCTAATTTAGTACTAAAAGTAAGAACAATAAGACATAAAAAAAAGTTGATTTCATCAGAAATAAAATACGCAGACTAGGGAGAGAACTAGCACAGGACCTACGGTCAAATACCCAGAACTCTCATAGGCTGGGTGTGGTAATACAGCTATAATCCCAGAGCTCCTCCAGGGAAGACCAAGACAGATGCTTCCAGAAAAGCCACAGACCAGCTGCCCTGGTATGCATCAGTCAACAGAAAGATTCTGCCTCGAACAAGTTGGAAGGTGAAGACTGACAGTCAACCAGCATACCATGGCATGTGCACCTCCGGACTCATACGAACACACACACAAACATGAACGAATAAAACTTGTGTGCACAAGAGAAATTATCATCAGATAAAAAGGCAATCTTTAGGATGGGGAAAATATCGTTTTAGAAGAACTACAAAACCTCTATAATATAAAGGTAATCCATAAATTGTGTGAAGAAATAAAGATGCACAATAAGAACTTGAAAGATGCCTAACTGCCCTGGAGAAAAGCCAGTTTCGCTGTAGTGAGCCCTGCCTACCCAATTGTATAGATTTTAATTACAATAATGAAGCATAAATGTTGTCTGCAGAAGGGAAAATTAGAACCCTCTTACACTGATAGTGAGGATGTGAAGTTGTGTGATTTTAGAAAATAATTTGGCAAGTCTTTAAAAAGACTAAATATATAATTACACATTTTCCAGAAATTCTGTGCTCCTTTGTTTATACACAAAAGTATCAGAAATAGATACCTAAGAAGATACGTATTCACTGGTGATCACTGAAGCATCCTTGCAGTATTCAGAAGCTGTAAATGTGGAGTCTATATGATCGTATAAAAGTGTATGCTCTGTGTATGTAATGAAGTATTATGCAGCCACAAAAAAAAGAGAAAATTTGATATATGTAAAACCATGAATAAGCATTGAAAGAAACATGCTTTTCCCTAACCTTAATCTGCTAGGGTTAGGGAAATTATGAATAGAGTTTTAATATTTATTATTGTTGTTGTTGTTATGCTGTGTAGGTGAAGTGGCTTCTGTGTCACAGAGCAGACCCTCAGGTCAGAGTTTGTGGAGTTGCTTCTCTCTTTACACCTTCTGTGGGTTCCAGGGAGCCCCTCAAGCTCACCAGGTTGTGGGAGAGTACCTATACCCAGTGAGTCATGTGCTAGCTCTGATCTTTTTTATTTTTAACTTTGAAAATAAAGTTTTGTAATTCATTATATGTCCTCATGCCTTTGCCTAAATTCTTTTTATTGAGAACCTTTTTATGGGCATACAGATTATTTATAATTTATTGTAGTTTATTTTTTTATTCATTTCCCAAAATTCATTTTCACATGTGTTGGCTGAGCTTACAAATCCAGAGACATTTATTGACTTTATAATGCAGATCAGACAACAACCTTCTAAGTCAATCATGTGTGTTTTTTACTTTAGCGATGTCATGGAACCTAGACACTAGTCATGTATTAGAAGGCAGTTGGGGCATCAATAGGTCAAGCACTGTTCTAAGTAACAGGAGTGTGATGATAAACCTTAGAAGTACGGTTCTTTTTACCTTTTCAGCCTGTTTCTGGCCCCAAATAGTCTCCATTGCACTTTCCTCCTTTTGTTCTTCATGCTGTGTGTTTTTTGTGTTTTGTGTATAGTACCCAGAAAGAACACTGTGAACGTCATGAGGCCATGAGAGATATGGCCATGACTGTGTCTTCAGCCTCCACTGTAGTGTTTGAGTGGTCAGGACTCAGTGAATGCTCAGCAGATGAGTGAACAAATGAGAAACCAGAACCAGAAGAATTTAAGATTTGTTTTTTTTTTTTTTTCCAGCAACAGGATAGTCAGCTGTGTCAAATATCATGGACAGGACAAACAGCAAGGGCGTGAAGAGTAGGTTTGTCCAGACACACCTGTGATGGACGATTAGGGCAGGATTGGAGAAAAGGTAATAATCGAGTCGATCGGAGAGAGGTACTGAGATTGAAGGTTAGATGTAAAGAAGCTGGAGGACATCCAGAATTCCTTAAAGGATGCCAAGTTACTAAGGTACTTTTATCTAATTGAGTGCCATAGACAGAGCTTTTCAAATTAAAAGTGATCCTTTGATGCTACAAAATGCATACTTCTTATCATTGCTTCAGTTACCTTTTACATAAAGTTTTTTTTAAAATTTGGAACCAATCAAATTCTAGATTGCATTTGATCATAATATCTTTAAGTCAAGTCTTTTTTATAAAATAATATTTCATTTGCTTATAAAACTGGATGAATTGTCAATAAATGTATTTTACATCCCTGGTGGAATTTGACTTCCTTTTGGTATGGTCAGTTTCTGAGTTTTCAGTGCTATCTGTAACTGTAATGGAAGGCTGTTTTGTTACATTTCGTTGCAGCTGTTTTGTGCTATCTGTAACTGTAATGGAAGGCTGTTTTATTACATTTCGTTGCAGCTGTTTTGGGGTATGCACTTCTCAGAGGAGCTGTGCTTGATCCTACATCCCAACAGTGTATGCTTCTAGATGTTTCATCTTGGTAGTATTGACACCTAAAATTGAGTGGAGATACTGACATTTCCATGCACATTTTCCCATTAACCTTTCATTCAATTTTTCCCAATTTGTTATTTTTGCCTAAGTTTTAATTCATTAAATTTATAGAAATGTTTTGTTCCAATTATGTTAATATTTTTAATCACTGAAAATATTCAAGAGAAAAAGCATGGTGTATACGAGGAAGTCCATCTTAAGCAGGAAGAGTGTATGCTGGGTGAAAAGGAATGAAACCCAGGACACATGTGAGAAAATACCCAGGAGCGGGTCTAAGGGTCTGGCCAAAAATTGCAGCAGCACAGAGAATGTATTTTACTGAATTTCTGTGAAGAATTTGCTATGATCTGCTTGAGAATTGTACCCTCTTTTAGAAATGTGTTTTTTTAATATTTGATATTGCCTTTGAAATAGAAACATTAAGCCATTTCCAACATCGCTTTTGCTCTTTGCCAACGGTCTTTCTTGTTATGAACACATATTTTGTAATTTATCTGTTACCATATGTGACATGAAAGTAGCAGGGAGGGATGTTTGGAAAGGGAACAGGAAGTGGAAAGTTGTAAGGAAGGACAGTGACCATTATGAAATCAGTCATGGTGCCGTGTCACACCCGTCTTGCCGCGTGGGTTGGAAACAATGGTGTTCTGCACACCTGTGTTGTGCATTATGTAGGATGCGTGCGCGTTTTCCTATAGCTGAGTCTCGGCGTTGCTGCACTCTGTTGCAGAGAGTAGTAAATGCTGCCATTAAGCAAATAAAATGATAAATATCTGGCAGTTTAGCTTAGACACTAATGGAGTCTAAAAGCCTTTAAAATGACAAAACCCGGTAACTTTTATGATTTATAGGCTCATTTGTGTTACATAGTTTGGTCATATACTTGACAGGATTTCTTTTTTTTTTTTAAACTCTCTCCTAAAAAAATATGGTTTTGTGTTACCTGAGTGCAAAGCAATTAGGATTCAGGAGCAGAACATAACAGTGTCTCAGCTAAATCGCCCAGTGTTGTGCAGTTTCCTTTGGGGCCCACCCTGTTTGCACGGTCCTAAGGGAAGGGGTGTGATCCAGGCAATCTGTGTGTCTACGCAACAGTGGCCCTGCAAACTGCCCTCAGAATGCCTCACGCTTGCCCTTGTGTAACGTCGTATTTAGGCGTTTCTACTTCTTTATGAATCAGGGTTTTCCATTTATTTTCTATTAGTCCACACAGTCTGAAGAACACTGGTTGCTGTGGTCAGACACATATTATGTTAAATCAAAACTCTAAGAATAACATGGATTACACAGTGTTTAGTTACGTTGTGCCAGGCTTCTTTCTTTGGAACTCGTCATTTAAGCCAGACTGTTTTGGCATCCCCAGAGCACTCTGTGGTGTCTCTGGAAGCAGTGATGTAATCTGATCTGTGTTCTGTGTGGTCTGAGAACCTGAAGAACATTTTGCATTAGCCACATTGATCGGGAATCCTTTCTAGTCATTTACTAGACAATTAATACAGTCTTGTAAAGTGTCCCCTGGGTGTCCATATAAACTTGATCGTTTACCCCAGGACCAAAAGATGCATCAATATAGACAAGAGTAACTTAAACTGATTAACAGAAACAGGAAAATCTAAATCCACAGATCACATTATGTTCCGTCCATCCTTAAAAATAAACTCTGCTTGCTCTTAATTCCTCTGAAACTCAAGAAACATATTTTTACAAATTGAAATTTTCATTGACAAAATTATGAAAATATAATTTCGATATTTCTATAATTATAGTCCTATTCCTAAGTCCTGTGATACAGGTTTGTCTGTAAGGAATGATAAACATCGTTTGCATCAGTCTTGAAAGCAACGTTGAGTCTTTGTGATTTTTTTTAACCTTAGAAGTTTTACGATTTTGTACATACACATTGGCACAAATTTTGAAATCCTGGCACCAGTGAGAACCGTAGTGCAGGTCTTCTTTCCAATTTGTAAGCCGCCAGGTGGTTTGGATCGCTGAAGTAATGGCTACTTAATCAGTTTGTAAGTCAAGCCTGCTGTAGTCAGCCTCAGAGCACTATGACAACTAATCTTGGGTTGTCATGACCTCAAGGTGTGTCCACAAAATTCCTATACTGTATCATAGACCATCTAAGTCCTGTTTATATGTCCCTGATATCGTATTTAAAGTACATCATCAATAAAATTGATATTCATTCTTGTATTCAAAGAGTATATGATTTACTCATTTTTAAAGAATGAGCTCCTTAAAAGGTATTTTCATGGATTCTTATCTGATACAGCTTCTAGTCCTAAGGCCTTCTCTGAGTACTGCATGAATATTTATCCTCATGAATGTGTGATGAGTTCTGAACTCTAGATCTTTGGTTCTTCTAGAACCCAATTGCCTGTTATGAGAATAAAAGAAGGGAATGAATTCTGACATTTTTTAATGAAGCAGATATATTGATTACTTTAATATCAATTGAACACTCGAACTTCAGAGCTGTAAATATTACAGTATTTTATCAACATTATGCCTTCCTTTTCATAATGTTTCAATGTAAACCGAAAGGGACTATTTTCTGAAAACAAGTCTTCTGTCTTCAGGTACCACTGAGAGGGTGTGCTTGATCCAGGGAACGGTTGAAGCACTGAATGCAGTTCATGGATTCATTGCAGAAAAAATCCGAGAAATGCCCCAAAATGTGGCCAAGACAGAACCAGTCAGCATCCTACAACCTCAGACCACCGTTAACCCTGATCGCATCAAACAAGTGAGTGTTCGGTTGGGAAATCAGAGAGGAATACCCGCAGTGCAGTCTGAGTTTCTTTCAGAGGAAGCAGTTTAGTCCTGCCAAGAAAAGGCTTAAACTTATCTAAAGTTGTCGTTTAGTTTTTTAAGAATTTTACAGCCCTTGATTGGCAAATCAAGCTATTGATTAATTGAATTTTACATTTATTAGAGATATACAAAGAGGCACTGCTGTGACTCTTTATGAATGCTTTTTGCAGATATGGAGGCAGGGGTTTTATTAACTAATGGAACTCTGTTTAAAATATAACACTTCTTAAATGAATTATAAAAAAATGGAAATGAAATTTCTATCTTCAACATTTCCAATGCCCAACTTTAGTGACATTTGTAGTTCTCAGGATAGGTATTGCGTACAGACTCCTGTTTTGCTAATTTGTCATGTTTAACATTTTATCAACACGTGTGTAAGTCAATCTGTACAACTAGAGTTCAGTCCTTTGTTAGCGATCACCCATTACGTTTTGTATCACATGTGTAGTACCTATATCTGTTATGAAGGTCCAATGTCAAATTTTAATGTATGGAATATTTTGTCAAAAAAATTTTTTTATGACAAAAGCACTGTGAATTTTTAAGACTGAGTAGTACTTGAGATGACGTAGGGAAATGACACTGCTTGATGTTAAATAAGGCGGATTCTTCTACCGTAAATATTTTAGGCATACATATTGATAGTTTTGCCCATAATTATTGTCTACTTTTGCCCTTTTATTTAGCCACTTAATTTATGACCTAGTTTTATTATCAACAAATTGTGATTTTAGAATAAATGTATTATTATTTATAAATTAACAGAAAACTTATTTTCATTGTAATGAATTTGAAATGTAGTTCAAAATTCTATTAATTTCATGTTTCTGAACTGAAAATATATTAACCAGTACTATGAACCTATCATAATTTAATCATATATCAACTTTGAATTCATAATTGGATACTATATGCTCAAATTATAGAGTAATATTTGATTGTCTATTAATAATCTATTTTAAAAGTACTTCCTGTTTAAACCACGAGAAAGTAGTTCTTACTCCATATAAAGAACGCTCTCACTGTTTTCCATCAGTGCTGAATAGCTGTAATTTCAGAACTCTAAGGGAATGTATCTCTATGGATATGTGGCAACATCTACATACCTTAAAGCTCTACCTACATACTAGTGTTTTTAAATTCACAATCACTTAGTAGTGTGAAGTACTTCTTTTATCCATGCTAGGTAAATACAAAATAATCCAAAGCCTGTTGACTTGACAATGATACGGAGACCTCATTAGAGTGGAAAACAAGGTGTCTTAGATGGCAGATATCCAAGTTAAGATCAGGTGGGGCTAGAAATGTCCTGAGTGAGCACTGAAGTATCGGCCCTCTTTGCTTTCGGCCTTAATCCAACCCATCCATTCTCCCTTTTCTGCCATAACTTCTATTTAAACATTCAAACATTTAGGTGACCACTTGATGTCTTTTTAAATAGACATAAAATTATGCATTGAATAATATAAAACTCTATCTAGAACAGTAATGTGAGACTTCCTTTAATGTTTATGTAGTCACAAGTACCAGGCAGCATCAAATAGTAGACTGAATCATTTTTGAAGTTCCAGTTTTAACTATGGCTGTATAGATGAGATGGGCAGAGCCGGTGTAGACCGATGACTGCCACCAGGATTTTAAAGCATTTGGCTGATTTTTGTTTGCCTTGTTCATATATTAATTATATTTAGGATAAGTTTGAAATGTTAATATTGGTTTATCAAGCTTTTTATGCTCACATTCATTTATATGCCTTGATACTCAGAGAATTAAAAATTATTGTTAACCTCTACATTTTCATGTAATCAGCAATGCGGACAGCAGTGAGTCATTACAAGGGTGCAGGAACGGAGCCCTGAGTGTGCTGAGGCAGCGTATTTAACACACATTATCTGTACAATGTAGAACCTATGCCAAGTTTCTTAAAATTTGTAGAATAAATGTGTTTTTGACCTATAGTAATGCATCTTCTTATGCTCAACCTTGCAGCTCTTTAACTTTTTAGGTATCTAGTTTGCCAGTTTCATATTTCTTACCAAACAATGACCAAAGTAGTTGTCAAGTATATAAATTTTAATGATTATGATTTTATTTCTCATAAAATGATGCCACTTAACACATTATAGAAAGAGTATTTGTAAAGTAAATTATTTATTTTGTTATAGAATAGATAAAAAGTGCCTTTTTTGTTGTTTAAAAGTTTAAATTTTAATCCACAGACTCTGTCTTGCTGAGAACTTTACACAGAACAAGTGATCCAGTATTTGCTTTTACTTTAGGATTTAGTCCCTAAAATAATTTCTTTTCAAGTTTTAATTACAAATATTCCTCTACCGAAGGTTACTTCCAGAATAAAACTGGAGTTAACAAAATGCTAGAGCCAGATATCAGATCTATAAACAGATTCAAGTGAAAAATGCAATTATGAATTTTGCTTAGTGTTTCCATTATTATTATTATTATTATTATTCCTAATTGTTTGTTTTGAGTTGACAATTTTAAACTTTTACTATTTAAAAATTTTAATGTATAATTTATAATTAAAATCATAAGTCAAATGTGGTTCTCAAAAAGTCAGATTTTAAAAGTGCTGACTTCCCATTATCTGTTGTGGTTTTCTAATCAATTATGTCCTGCACTGTATTCTAA
Source organism: Chionomys nivalis (assembly GCF_950005125.1). Taxonomy (NCBI): domain Eukaryota; kingdom Metazoa; phylum Chordata; class Mammalia; order Rodentia; family Cricetidae; genus Chionomys; species Chionomys nivalis. The sequence continues at coordinate 71,681,102 of NC_080095.1, forward strand.
GATACAGTTTACCAACTATATACCATAATTCTCTATCCATATGTCCCTATCCTTCTTGGTTGATGGTATCATAGCAGTGAGGTTTCTTGTGTCCTGCATGCTCATTTCAAAGTCCTTCCTGCAGGACAGTGATGAACTTCTTCAGTGCCTGAGATCCAGCTTTGTGTAATAGATGCAGGTTATTCATTTCTTAATTCTGGACCCTTTGTAAAGCCAAGCTGTGCAAGGAAAAAGAAAAGTAAGAAACTTAAAGAATTTTCTTACATTTAAAACTGCCAGTACCACCAGGTGGTGGTGGCACACGCCTTTAATCTCAGGCAGAGGCAGGCGGATCTCTGTGAGTTCGAGGTCAGCCTGGTCTACAAGAGCTAGTTCCAGGACAGGAACCAAAAGCTATAAAGAAACCCTGTCTTGAAAAAAAAAAAAAAAAATGCCAGTACCTTTTTAAAACTGGACCAGAATTTTACTTCTCTAATAAGTTTGCAAAGTAACATTCCTCAAATTTTGAACATCATTTATTCAAATATAAATGTATTAAATAGTTAGTTGTAAAATATATGAAACTATACCCTTTGTACTTCGTACTAGCTTGTCTTGTAATGTTGCTTAACCTATGAAAGCATGTTTATATTCCAGAGGTGCAGTTTAAGCAGTGTGTCATAAACCTCAGAAGATTCTAGTTAGGTAAGGAAGGTGGAGAAAAGTTTGTTTTAGAAAGGTGAGATATGATGCAGTTTGAGAGAAAGTTGTCATAGCCCTTGACTAGTAACAGGATTGGCTGATTTGGTGTATCTGTGCTAAGATTTAGAGAAAATTCATGTTGGTTAAGTAAGGTGAGGACATATAAGCAAGACCTTGTGTGTTTGGCAGAAGGATATTATAGACGACAAGATTATTCCTCATTTTCTTAAAGAGCTCCATTACTTCGGGCTGGAGAGATGGCTCAGCGGTTAAGAGCATTGCCTGCTCTTACAAAGGTCCTGAGTTCAATTCCCAGCAACCACATAGTGGCTCACAACCATCTGTAATGAGGTCTGGTGCCCTCTTCTGGCCTGCAGGCATACACACAGACAGAATATTGTATACATAATAAATATTTTTTTAAAAAAGAGCTCCATTAATTCATCTTAAAGATTATTTAAAAAGTGAAGACATCTTTTCATTTTCGTTGTTCTTTGTGAATTAAACAGGCCATATTTTGAGGATTTATTCAGGCATTGTTATTGGTGGGAAAATAGATATGAATGGACCAGATGTTAATGTTGGATGACGAGTAGGGTGTCCATCAAAAATGACAAGCTATAGGGACAGTTGCCACTTAAATATTTTGTTCTTAAGGACTAGTATAGAGGGATTATTTAATAGAAAACATGGAGCTTGGGGAAGTGATTATGGAGTAATGTTATTGGCTGGCTGACAGATGAACATGGCTAGAACAGCTGAGACCTGCCGTTCCCGCTTTACTTGTGAATATTAGATGTTCTTAACAACTTATTGTTAAAGAACTGTTTAAAGGAAAGATACATTTATTCTAGAGTTTGTTTATAGTAATAGTCTCTTGTGGTGGCGCAAATGAATGCAGACAGATTATATAGATATATACAGCTTTAATAAGGAAATAGACTTACAGGACCACAGGTTCCCGCGGAGCACTGGAAAAGCGGAGCAAAAGAAAAAAGGGCTGCTGGGCTCACGCCCGGCAGATTTATCCGTAAACATTAGCCCGAGGCGAACACGCCCCCAATGGGTGGGGCTATGTCCCTACAGTCTCTGGACCAGAAAAACTCACATTTTAACATGAATTCATCATATAATTTGTTAAAAATTTTTAGTTCTTAATTTATCAAAACAGTCTTATCAGTATTTTACTTAATCTCTAGAATTAAAAAATCTTAATATTACTAAATGCTTTATATTTCAAAAGAGTACATTGTTTTAGGCAGAAACACACAGATCTCTGTGAGTTCAAGATCAGCCTGGTCTACATCACAAGTTCTAGGTCAGCCCCTGATATATATATATATATTTCTGTAACGTAATTCACACTATATTATCTATAAAGAACAAAAGTGGGGTTCAAAGTTACTGTGTCCTTCATGATCTCTACTTAAAAGGTAAAATAGATTAGAAAAATGTGTATTTTGTAGATGTTGTACATTACAAATTTATCTCCATATTGATGTTACATGGATATTCAATTAATTACATATTCACGATGTATATTATTGAGAAGTATATCACTATGTTAATGCTGAATAGTAATTTACTATAAATATTTTACTTATTAAATAGTAAATAAAAATCATTGAACAATTGTATTTTATTTCAAAACACTTTACATGGATTTGTCGTCTATATCTGCAGATTTAAGAACAATTTTCTCAACTATTCCATTGGCCCAAATAATAGTAAGCTTTAAATTAAAGGCATCTGTTTATTGGGGCAATTTTCCTTCTAGAATTTAAAGAAGCATGAAGTTTTAAACGTTGTGAACCCTGCTTAGAATATAATTAGTACTGCAACTATAAAAGGAGGGCGCATGTTATGCATCCAGGGCTGTTTGAGTAGTAGGTGGAAAGCTGTTCATCTTTCTGCCACTAGAGTTATGTAGACTCCTCACTCGAGAAACGACACTAACTCTTTGCCATGATCTTGAAATAAGTGCATACTTGAGTAATTCTCACCTGTGTGAAATATTAAAATTTAGCTTCTTATCTAATCATCAAGCTTAATGATAAAACCTTGTTATTTAAAGCACATTAATATAATTCAGAAGTTTAAATTATTTATTTTATTCATAGAAGAAAGGGAGAGCAACCAAATTAGTAAGAACAATTTTCATGAAGAGGAGTTCCATCAATTATTAATAGATATTCAGAATATATGAGAATCTTAAGGAGGAGTAATAAATTTTGACAGATCATCTGACTCTAAGTTATTACAAGTTCTGAGCCACATCACGTTACTGCTTTTCACATCTGTCTCTTTGCACTGTTTAAGCACCTCGGTAAGGGTGTGTGTGTGAAACCAGTGCTATTATCCATCTCGTACTTGAGATTGATTCTATTCTGATGAGCACAGCCATACAGTATCTGGGTTGGGTATAACATGAACTTATATGGGAAGAAAGAAACCCTAGGTCTGACATCTATTTAGTCATAAATGTGGACTGAGTGTTGGACTGAGTGTTGGACTTAGTGCAGAACAAATGCTTAAATGTGTTTGACTCCACCCATAATTCCATGTTATTAAGCTAGGTTGAAAAAATGAAGCCTTTGATGTTGAACTCATATAACATGTGGTAGTGTGATGTTATTAAAAATGCCTCAATATTCATTGCACAGAAAAAGTGCATATTAAAGTGCCCTTTAATGATGGAAAATAATGTTTCTCTAGAAAACTGACAAAAATTAATTATAAAGTGCCTTAAATAGAAAAGAAAAGGTTTGAAACTTTGAAAGCCTTCCAAAGGCTTTACCCCTGACCTAGTAACATTTCCCATTCTTTGTGTGACTTGAAAATAATCCCTATCTCAACACCACATGAGGTCTACCACTTCTCCAATTGTTTTAAATTTTAAGAAAGAAAATGTTTCAAGGGAAAGACTTCTTGAAGCGTAGCCTAATGGTGCAGGTAGTCTCGCTGTGTCGGTGGAAGGCAGTGAGTTGACAGAGCCTTCTAATTTATCACCATTGCTTTTATTCTTAACTGCTTTATCCAAATTGGCAGTTCTGATACCTGAAATACAGATATATGAACACTTTTATTTACTTTTTCTCAAACTTTCAAACCTCCAAGGTTAGGCCTTTGTTCATATTTCAGTAGTTTTGATGAACACGAAACAATGTAATACATAGTACCCATTATACAGGCTTGTCTAAGCTATAGAAAACTATCCCATTTGCCTATTAAGAAACAGTCTTTTAAAGATCCCTGCCTAGCCATGATTTATGGTTAAGTGCAATATGATACGTAAACAAACTTCTGAAGCCCTTAAACTTTAAAACTGTCTTGTTAGGTGTTAAAGACCTCTGAAGAACCCAGGTGAATGACTCTGTGAATATGGATGATTTGCTGTGTGTACATCTCTGTACATATGTATGTGCTTATAAGTGGACAGAAAATTCAGTTCATAATATCTGTGATTATTTTGAACATAGGATGACAATGCTATAATATATTATACTTTTTTCTATCTTAAATGTACCATTTAGCATAAATGATAAAATATGATAATGCTGCTAGTTACATGTTTATTAATATGAGGTTAATGTTTACATTTTCAGATGGCTCTAAGTTTGTTAAAATTAATATTTTAGAAGATAATGTGATATTAAGAACTCAGAACTGCAAATTAAATTGCTTTTATGTATGGATCCCTAAATTCATGTGGAATCAGCTTGTTGGTGGTGTTCAACTATTAAGTAGGTGGATACTTTTATGCCAAAGTAAACTTCATCTCACCCCTTCTTCAAATCTCCAACTTTACTCATTGATAGGAAAATGACTTCTCCAATTTTATTCATCTAACTTCTTGAATTTTCTTTGACATCTCTTTTCCCCGAAGTAGATTAGCGGGGAAGAAGTGGGCCTGCTGTCCATGCATAGGGGCAGGCTGCCTTTAGCTCTCATGTGAGTTTCTGTCAGTCACCATCATGATTTCCAGTCATGGATTTATTTTTACATGCTTATGCATGCATATTTACATGTATTAGTTACTCAGTTGATCTTAAATTCCATTAAATTTGAATGACTAGGAGAAAACTTTTGTCATAGGATTTTGTTCTCGTTATATTACATTTTATTTCGTTTTGTTTTGTTTAATGATCAGCTTAAGGCTCATAAAAGTTGATTTGCTCCTGAACTGCTTTGTTCCCAGACATTGCCATCTTCCCCAACTACCACCAAGTCCTCTCCATCTGACCCCATGACCACCTCCAGAGCTAACCAGGTACAGTATCATCCTGTCATCTGCACCATTCTTTCACAGCGATTGCCTGCCAACCGGAGAAAAAGATGATGGTGGGTTAAGGATTTATTCCTTCATTCATATGTATGCACCATGATCAGATTTCAAAAAATCTAACAAATAAAGATCAATCATTTTTTTTAATTTTACATGCATTTAACTTCATTAACAAATATTCAGGTAGTAGGTTTAATTGGAATTTTGGACTACTTCTTAACTGTAATCACTTTTCATAGCCCTGAGGATTAATTATTGAGTTGGTCTTTTTCATTTCTTTTAGTGGATCTTCCAAGAATTTTTACAAATAATTTAGGCTTGTCCACATAGGTTATAGAATTGAGCAAATATATGTCTTTAAAGGTGAATATCATTTTACTTTTTGAGACCGGCCTTAGTATGTAAACACAATCAACAATCAGCATTTCTAGCTTGAAAATTGCTGTCATTTTAGCATTGTTTATTAATTGCAGGCACAGTATATTTTCTTAATCACGTTCATTGCAAGAGTGTCAAACTTTGCAATGAGAATTATCTTATTAGTTCGATTTGACAGGTGTTTTGAAACTAAATATTTGCAGGCCAGCCTTCAAAAATGTGTTTGTTGAGTAAAATAATTCTTCAGATGTTCCAACACATTTGCATTTTATGTGAGTTGAGTTTTATTTAGATGAGAAGTACTTTATTATTTTCACTTTTCTTTTTAGTCTTTCTGAGATTATTTAAATATTAACAGTTTATATTTTAAAATATTTTTATTAGTTGGCCAACAAGGTATTGCTACATATGTTGCACTTGGCATTCCACATATTATTTAATTTAAAGCAACCAGCATAATTTTGCTCATTGACAGATTCTAGTAATTTTTAACCTCACAGAAATAAAATGACAAGTAAATCTAGGCCATGTTAGGATGTTGATCTACAGTTGGAGCTTGGTTTTTTGGTTTTTTTTTTTTTTTTTTTTTTTTTGGAATGAAGCTTCCTTTAAACACAGAGTTATAATCCTGTCACTTTGGCCCTGAAAGAGTTAGGACACATCAGAATGATGGATCCATCGCTTTTCTCTGGAGAACGTAGTAGTGTGCAGGTGAGAAGATAGCATCCAGGGCTGCCCTCTTGCTTCAGTGCCCTCTTGCTTAGGTCTGTGGCGTAGAAACTCACCAAGGAAATGCCTGCCTTTTGTTTTCAATGTCTCCTATGCTCCACTCCTGTTTGACTTCTCAGCAAAAGCTGGGTGGGGGAGCACAGCATGAGCCAGACCAGTGATTGCTCTCACAGTAGAAAAACAGTCTGCGAATTTTGTCTCTGAAATTCAATGTGTAGTTTACGTTTATGAATGTGGATTTTTATAAAAATGATTGCTTAAAAGGCCAACTAACTTACTTTCTTATTAATGCTTTATTTTACCCTCCAGATATGTTATCACACTTGCTTTTGTCAAATCTGCTATTGAAATAATTTGAAATATAGGCACTGTGTTATAATATTCTGTTTACTGTGCGTATCTATTTTGTTACTCATACAGTTTTCTTTGTTTTGGGGTTTTTGTTTGTTTGTCTTTTTTTTTCTGTTTGTGTGAAAAGAAGCGTGGCTCCTGGGTCACATGAAGCACGCGATAAAAGAAGAACAGCAAAACCCTTGTTTATCCAAGGAATAATAGCTTACCAATAGCATTTAGGTTTAGAGACTTGTAACTCCTGTAATCCTTCCTGATAGGTTCTCCCCAGATGGCTGTGACAAAGGAATGTCGTCTTTCTTTACTCACACCTTACGTGTCCTACACCCAGTCCTTCCTTGTGAACTGCCCTAATCAATTTGCTGATTTATGTCTTTAAATATAGTCCAGTTAGAAAAATATGGCTCAGTGTAACAATTTTAAACTTTATAGAAGGAAAATATCATATAGATGAATGCACTAATTTTAGCTTAGTTTGTATTTATTCAGCTATTACTAAATATGTTTTTAATCTTATAACTGATAGAAATAGAGAAAGTCAGGGAATTCTGTTTTAGATTAAAAATTGCTGCCATGTATTATATGTTGTATGATAATCCTGCTGTAAAGGCAGGGGGAAGAAATCTTTTCCTAAGAAAATTGCAATAAGCAAAACAGATTACAGTCAAATAAGTAACATTCGTTTCGTTTTCTAATAAGTATTGGCCAAATGAATTTTGGTCACGTTCTCACTTGAGATAGTTTGTGTTACTTACTGATAAGTGGAAAAGCACTAGTGACTGGTAAATATGCAGAAAATCTAATGAAACTGTAGGAGTAATTCAGAGCCTGTGCTCGCCCTGCAAAGCCACCATTCCACACTTTTCATCCTGCAGTCGTGTTCAGCCCTTGAATCTTATCCGTTTTACTCTTCAGCCGCCTTAGCATGATTTCTTGAGTCCCATTCCGAGTACACTGTTGTTCAATAGCAACTCCCCCAAAAAACTGCAGAACCACTCTGTGAGAAACCTAAAGTGACAGTGGATGTGAACAGCAGAGCAGACTGTGTGGTGAGGACCTTGTCTTCCCATTTACCTGCTGAGTAGTCCCATGTGAAACTCATATGCTGAGGGTTCTCAGGGCGGATATGGAAATCCCCGGCTCTTCTCACAGTGGTGCAGTGGCTGAGTGTGTTCATTTAAAGGAAATGTGAAAAATCTTAGTCCTTAAAAGTAAATTACTTGGTAAATAGCTTATTTAAAGTGCTTGAGTTACCAAGAATCTAATGCTAGTGTTGTCTATTTCTAACGTGTTTCTGTGATCAGATTCACTGCCCTTAGCTCAGTTCTGTAGTCAGCATCTGGAGAGCACGCAGTTGCTCTTGCTTGGTAGTGAAAGGCCGCAGTCTCTATCGGGAAAAGTTGGTAAAGCTAACACTCCTACCCTTTTATTTTCTTTTTATGTGTTTCATATTTTAAAATGAATGTTTGCAGCCTTTTTATATTTAGAATTTCCAAGTGAAGAAAATATAAAGCCAAAAGAATTGGCTAAACTTTCGCAAGTGTCCACAGGAATTTATCAATTCCAAGATGATGCTTACTTTACTTGTCATGTGGCCATGATTTTATAAGTGGTTTTATTAGACAGTCAGTGATGACTGGTGATCAGGAGGGGGCACCGATAGCAGGTGCAGACCTTCTCCACCATCATTCTTGCTGCTTCTCCTTTCCTAGGCCATAACCTTTCACGTACTTCACTGAAACTGACACCATCAAAAGAGACCTTCCATATACTGATGCCAACAACACTTACTAGACCAGCTCTCTACACGCGCGCCCTTTGCCTTTTCAGTTATTTCCACCGTCAGTTCTCTCTCTGCTCAAAGTCAGTTATTTTGATTATACTATAGGTATATGCTTTCCCTATTGCTGAATGATATCCTCTCTTTAATTGTACCTTTTGTCAAGTTTTGACTCTCCATGGACATATTCCAATATGCATGCAGTGTTTTCTCCTGTCCTTTTAATTTAAATGTTGACCCTCTTATATATGTATGTAACATATTGTGAATATATTCACCCTTGGACTTCCCCTCATTCCTCCCCTCCCATTCCTGTCTCCCATTTTAAAACACTGAACTGCCTTCTCATTATCACCCTTTCCCTCACAAACTAATGCCCCTTCTAGTCCTTCATAGCCAAAGTCAACAAGTATTATCTCCAGTCTGTTTCCTGTGTTCTCTCTATTCCTAAATTTACTCCAGGCAGGCTCTTACCACCACCATTACACCAAACCTGCAGTGAACATCAGTGGCAGCCACACTGCTAATTCCAGGTGTTCTCAGTCCACATGTTCATTGACCTGTCAGCAGTGTGTGTCCCATTTTGTTACATCAACTTCTATGCCTCCTGTAGTTAGTGTCCAGGATTCTACACCACCATGATGATCCTGTTCCTGCTCTGTTACTGGTTCCTGCTCTTGTCCCCATCTCAGTGATGGAATGTCCTAGTCTTGTGAGCATCATATATTTTGCCTTTTATGTGCTGTTATATGCAGAATGCATGCTTTTGGATTTTGTGCTGCTTTTATTCCTTACTTGTTACTGTATAAAAAACATTTCTCAAAGATGCAGAGTCTGGAAAGTCCACAATCAAGTTACTAGCATCTAATGACAGCTTTCTTGCAGAATATTCACATGGCAGAGGGTAAAGGGACAGAAAAAGAGATCAATGTAATGTCTTCACGTGACAGAAGAGAGAGAAGCCCTTCCTGAAAACATACATAAAATAGCAGTAGTAGCCTGTTTATGAGGTCAAAGCCCAAAATATGTGGGCACTGTTGCATTGGGGTCAAGTTACAATACATGAATTGTGGAGAAGACAAAAGCCCCTCCCCCAAACCACAGCAACTGTGAACTAACAGAATCTTTATGAAGGCTCATACAAGCTCCTTACTATATTTTAATGTTCATGGTTTATATTTATAATTTTACAAATATTTCCTAAAATTTAAGCTTCAGGTCCCCAATACCTTGAACTCACCCCTCACAGTACAATCCCAGACTGCCTGCATCCAACAAACTAACTGCTACCTTAAGTCCAACAGTTGCAACAACCACCCTAAGCCTTCTCCTTTTAAACTTTATTCTCTTGCCTACATCTGAATGCTTTAAACCAATTTGCATGGTAAAAGCCAATGTACCCAAACTTGCTTGGGCACTTGTTAGGCTCACGAGTTACCCTCTCATTCACCTGGACATTCTCACCACACAGTCGCTCTTCCTTTCAGACACTGGCGGGTTCTCCCACAGTGCTCTGCTCTTGCTTTTTCAGCATGTGGAATTCTAATCTCAGAGATTTGTTTGGTTAAAAACTTATAATGCTTCAAAACTGTTACAAACCACGTACTCCAGAAGACCATTTGACTGTCTTGTAGTAGGCCTGTCCGGTCTCCCTCTCATCCCAGCATTTCTGATTGCATTTTTCATGCTATTCTTTGTTCTGCTGTCCTGGGAGTGCCATGCACTTTATTACTAATACATCTGTTGTATACTGTGTGCCCATCACTCCTTTAGAATGTTACATCATATGACATATGACATGTTTCTCCATGTTAGTCTCTGATGTATAAAACAGAACCTGGAGCATAGTAGGATATGAAAAAGTACATGTCAAGTGACTCACATTAGGTAGAAGCTTTATAGAATCCTTCAAATGAAACTTTGCCCAGGAGTTGTCTCTAATAATGTAAACCAAATAGAATAAATTGATTTATTGAAAAAAGTTTAGACTTAAAAAATATTTGTCACCTTTCCTTCTATACATCCAATGTATTATCTCTGATGTATGAAGTGCTTCTCAATTCCTGTGGGGGAAAAAAAACAAAAAATAATCCAATAGAAAAAACAAGTGAAGATCAAGAAAGGCAATTTACAGATAAAGGAATAGAAATGTCCAGTAAAAATATGTTCAGTTTTACAAGCATCAGGATGGGTAGCAGTGTGTGTCATGAGGTTATGCCTTTTCCCAGATAGATAATTTTGTGTAAGTATATATGATACACATTTCATCTTCAGAAACTGTGTGTGTTTAGAAGTCAAATGTTGGCAGATATACAGAAAGAAGCGTTCACACACGTTGGTAAAGGAAGCACTGTGACAAGCTCTTAAGAATCTCAGGAAGCTAAGGACTATTTGAGGTGTAGATTTCTAGATGCATGAGCATGTAATGCAACATTGTTTACATTAGCAGAAGCAGGAAAGTGGCCTGATCTTTATAGATCAGTTCTTGAAGAATTTCTGGTATTGCAGAGTGTTATGTGGACAATCTATGAAAGTAATGGAAAAGATTCATTACTGTAAACTGGTCTACAACAGCTCTTGTCTATAAACTAGAGAAAAGTACGTTTGTAAGAAACACGCCTCTCTTCTTAATGCTCACAAAATATCTGCAGTGTTTTGTGTGTGAATCCATTACGGTGATGATAGAAATATGAAAATTACTGGCTTTTATTGCAATGTCTTTCCTCCTAAAAGTTAGCTTGGCAAAATGACAATGGATGAAAATTTATATATCAATTCTGATACATATCATGTGTTAACTAGAAATTAGAAGTTTCTCAAGGGAAAGATTTACTGTCATATGTGCCTCTGAGCTGCAAAATGCCCTGAATTATAGTCTTAAAATGTGCTAGTGCATGTCAGGTAGGATCCCTTGGGAGAGACCTTTTTCCCAGAGGGTGTTCATTCACTGTATTAAATTGGCCATTTTTTCATGTTTTAAAATTATGCCAAATTAATTATTATACAATAAATGTAACTTTTATCTTTCATAGTTACCATATCAAAAGTTCTTGAGCCCAGCTTCATATCAAAGCTACTTGTAAAGTTTCTAATGTACTAGCTCCTGGGGGGCACAACGAAACACATATATATTTGAAGAGTTTGATACCTACAAATATTTTAGTGTGGGTATTAGTTTAAGATTGAGAGACTTGCTAGTTAATATGATTTAAGGTACAGAGGAATATTATTCAAAAGGTCTTTTTCTGTCCGAGGTTCTGTTAGTAGACTTGCCTAACATCAAATATGGTTAGATATCGTTCCCTGGAGTATTTACATGCAAATTATATGCTTTTTAAGATTTTTTTGCACCGTTATTGCCAAAAATTGTGGAACTAGATTAAGTAGATGCATTTCCCACATGCCTCCTTCGTTGCCAGTAGTTCACTATTATTGTAGGTGTAGGCGTGTACACACACACACATGCATGCTTATGATATGGCCTTACAGTGGTTAACTTCCTGCTCCAATACCTTTGGTGATTTTAAAAGTTATATCTTTTCCTCCTTAAGACTTTATTGATCATTATTCAATCAATCTCTGCATTTTCCCGATCTGGATAACAGTATATAGTTCTACAATGCAAAGTACTCTCTCTTTAACTCTCAAACCTTTTCTAATCCCCAGAGCTGTCTTCACTCATCAGCTTGACATTTTCCCTTTAGTGTCTAATAGATATTTGGAGTGGAAATGTCCAGAATAGGCCCCTTTCTGGCCTCACATCTCATCCTTTCTCCCCACCATCTACATCAGTGACGTCACTCTCTGACTCTGTTCACAGCTACTTTCATGCTTCACTTTTTCAGGCTTTTTGTTTTGTTTTTGGTTTTGTTTATTTTGTTTTTTTTTTTTTTTGAGGTTTTTCAAGACAGAGTTTTGCTCTTGTAGCCCTGGCTATCCTGGAACTCTTTCTGTATACCAGGTTGACCTTGAACTCACATAGATCTGCATGCCTTGGCCTCCCAAGGGCTGAGATTAAAGGCATTGCTACCACCCAGCTTTTTTTTTTTTACTTTTTTGTTGAATATTGAATTCAGTGAAAAATAATAAATTGAGATCCCTAATTTGTATATCAAAAAACTAAGTTTTTCAGATGCGCTTTTTTACTAACCAGGATTAAGAATTGTTTTAGTATTTATGTACCCAAATGGTTGTGGGGGAGACTTTAATAATAATAATAAGAGAAGGCTTTTTTTGATTTAGCCTGTGAGCACTGTAAATAGCCCTTCTATAAACAGAGCTTCAGTTTAGTAAAATCAGATTTCTTTAAAAAGCAGCAAGAATACCCTAAATTATTCTTACTTAAAATAGATTTCTCTGCCATATTGTATCATTTTACAACTTCTATGATTCCCTGCAGTTGGCTCTAGCAGCTTTCCCTTCTGTGTAACTGTCCCCAGTCATACAGTAACCATATAGCTTGTGCTTGTCACCCTTCCCTCCTTCCTCCTGCACCAAGCGGTGCTGTAATGTGACTTTTAAATTTATGTCATTCACAGAGAAGAATGCTTTAGAAGCATCCCATCAAATAAGTGCATTAACCTGTATTCTCTTGCTTGTAGAAATGTGGTGGAAACTGTTGTTCACTTTATTTCACTTCCACAATGGCACAAACAAAAGAGGTTCACTGTCTCCCTTTCCTAGCTTAGCTTATAGAAAGAAGGGAAAACGAAGCGTGGAAAAGAAACAAAATGAGGTACAAGCTTTATAATACCTCTAGGGACACCTCCTCATATGTTTCAGGTATAGGTTGAGTTTCAAACGCAAAGCTTGTAGCAAAAGGGAGGGGCCTTTGTGGGACAGTTCTACTCCTTGAGTGGGTCGGTAGACGCCCACATAGAGCCATCCTTTTACTGACTCCTCTCACCACTTAATCAAATAACGATCAGTGCTAGACCTCTGAAATCCATCTGACTACATCTTCATGGCTCACCTAGGCTAACCACTAGCTTTTACAAAACTGTAAAACGTGGTGGAAAATAAGTGAACACATAGGAATGAGGCAGGTGTTCTGTATTTGTTTGTCTATGACAGGGATGGATTTACAACTGACTAAAATCCAGTTAGTGTTGGCTCCAGGGATTTTCTGATAAGATTTAAACATCACTGTACTTAACTTTTGACCACTTCAGTATATACATGATGTAAACTGAAGTTTTAGTTTGAGAATTATAAACATTCCTGTTGATTTAAGAAACCAAAATCAGGAACTAAAGACACAGAGTTAAGTGTGCTTTCTACTTTTGCAAGGGATCTGGTTTCAGTTCCCACAACCCCAAAGAAGCCTTAAAATTGCACCTCCAGCTCTGGAAGGTGTGATGTCCTCTTCTGGCCTCGGCAGGCACTGCATGTGCACATTTACACACAGGCAAGCAAAATACACACATAAAACAAATTAATCTTTTTGATTAAATAACAATGAGCCCAGTGTCGGGTGTTTTGTACATGCACATACACATGTCTCTCTGTGTCACTGGCTAATCCTCTTTTAAAAAATTGTATTCCTGTACAAATGTATCTTTTGCTTTATTTCTTTGATGATTACCCATGTGTAACTTAAACCAGGTACGAATAGGAACAGTAAAGTCAGATAGGATGGTGACCTTCAGGAAGATGCCTTTATGTGCTAACATCTGCGTAGGAGAAATAACACATTGCAAAGTATAGGAACAATGACACTGTGGGGTATGAGGTGTGGTTGTTTTTCCAGCTAAACTGCTTGCGTACTACCCTAGACTTCAGCAGGTGAAAACACATACATGGACAGAAAAGTCAGTGTAAAGAAAGAGAAAAGCTGCCAGTCAGCTAGAAGTCACAGGAGAGCAGAGGCAAAGACAGACAAACAGTAAGTACGGGCTATACTTAGGAGCTCACAGCTGAGGTGTGGACTGAGTGAGGGATGCCATGACTCTTTCCCAAGGCAGGAGCCCTAGAGATGATGAAGCAGGTGAGAGCAGTTGGAGCACAGCCTAGAGAAACTTGCGGACTGCGAGAACCTGGATAGTTCACTACAGGATCTTCCTAGGAAGGGTTCCTGGAGAATTTTAATAAACTTTTCTCAGGATTTTCATATGTATGATAAAACTTAAGGTTTGTTCTAATTCATCTTTATAATAGGAAAGGGTGTGATTAGGGTTAGCATTACAATTTATTTTTTTAAAAGACAAATTTCAGAGAAAACTCTACTAAAATTAATAATTATTAAAAAAATTCTAATATGATCCATAAAATAAAATTAACTTAGTTTAGAATTTTGAATATATTTGCATCCTTAGAAATGATTTTGTATCTGTGTTTTTTTTTAGATTTCAATAATTAAGTTATTTTTATGAAAGGATTAAATAAAATGAGACAATATTTTATATGTGTAAAAGAAACCAAGCCCTTGTATAAGATGTATAAACACACTCAAATGTATGCACTCTGGGACATGGATGTATATGTTTACTGCTTGCTGCCTTCAGGAACAGAATGACCAGACCTCACAGACTGCCTTTCAAATGTCCCTAGCAGATCTGTGTTCTAAAGGCAGCAATGATGATACTTGCTGAAAATTAACTAATGAAGTTCAGAAGAACTCAGCTACAAAAACTAAACTTTCACTCAGATTTTAGAGATGCTTTAGCCACCCTTTCTAACCTCCACCCCACATGGAGAACAAAGACGTTACTTCAGTGCCCTGTCAGTGACCACAGTCTGGTTTGAAGTGCCTGGGGAGGGGTCATAGATAGAGATGTGGATGTCAACAAATCCAAGCTCAAAGTCAGTGTCTTGTTGTTTCAAGAGTTTATGGACATGACACCCTCGTACACTCGTACAACACCATTTTATTGTGATGACGTAAGGCCAGGTTGCCGATTCTTGTGGCTGCACACTCAGTGTAAAGGAACAAAATGGCCACATTGGACTGTTGTAAACACCGGTGACGACAGTCATTTCTCCTCAGCACTTGGTGACAGGGTAGCAAGCACTGCTTCTAAATATAGCTGTGTCTTCTAAAGCAGCAAATCGCACAATCAGAATGTTCAGGTGATGTAATATTCAAATCCCCTTAAGAAACATTTTGAATACTTATTACTAACTTGGTGATCATCTTTTATAAAGTTAAATGACTATATGTCCAATTGAAAACATAAGATACTACTAATAATTTTATTGATCTTTACCTCTAAATATAGCCATAAAAACAGAATATCTGTGAATAACCCAAAATGACTAGGTATTAAGGAACATGAAATTAATGTTTTGAAAGGTTTAAGTGGTAATTTCTTCTGCTGTCTTTGGTAAATTTGCTTTCATAATTCTCTACTGCGTGTTCATGTTTCTCAAAGCAGAGAGTTTCTTTATGAAGAGCCAGCAGCCACATTACAAATTTTGAGCTATATGAAAACATTCCCATTGATGTATAGTTATAAGTCCCTGTGTTCTGACATGCTGGCATTTCTCCGTAGACTGTATTGCAAAATGCAGAGATTCAAGGAACTTTTTGTTTAACAGTTTTGACTTGAAGATTGCTTTTTTCCTTTGAAAACCCTCATTGTACAAGGTAGTTTTATTAAACTATGATAAAAGTCACTTTAAAGTTGTGGTATTTTGATCTTAATAAATTACGTTTAAACTAATTATCAATTTATTATTGTACTTTTTCTAGGTTAGCAAAGTAATATAATGTATTGCACAAAGCAGAAGTATTATTTATACGTATTTTTTTTAATTACAGGTAAAGATTATAGTTCCCAACAGCACAGCAGGTCTGATAATAGGGAAGGGAGGTGCTACTGTGAAGGCTATAATGGAGCAGTCAGGGGCTTGGGTGCAGCTTTCCCAGAAACCCGATGGGATCAACTTGCAAGAGAGGGTTGTCACTGTGAGTGGAGAACCTGAACAAAACCGAAAAGCTGTTGAACTTATCATCCAGAAGATACAAGAGGATCCACAGAGTGGCAGCTGTCTCAATATCAGTTATGCCAATGTGACAGGTCCAGTGGCAAATTCCAATCCGACCGGATCTCCTTATGCAAACACTGCTGAAGTGTTACCAACTGCCGCAGCAGCCGCAGGGCTATTAGGACACGCTAACCTTGCCGGCGTTGCAGCCTTCCCAGCAGTTTTATCTGGCTTCACAGGCAATGACCTGGTGGCCATCACCTCTGCACTTAATACATTAGCCAGCTATGGATATAATCTCAACACATTAGGTTTAGGGCTCAGCCAAGCAGCAGCAACGGGGGCTTTGGCTGCAGCAGCTGCCAGTGCCAACCCAGCAGCAGCAGCAGCCAATTTGTTGGCCACCTATGCCAGTGAAGCCTCAGCCAGCGGCAGCACAGCTGGTGGAACGGCGGGGACATTTGCATTAG